>NC_071579.1:27300688-27627189 GCF_024509145.1 Vidua macroura
AAGTTGTGTAGTGATACTGAAAATACACTGTGCTCTGCAATACACAACTGTATTGTTCATGTCATCTTCTACAACTACATGGAAGAGACCTACAACCAAGAAGTAACAGATGTCTGAATAGAAATATGTATAATCATTAATATGTATTTGATCTATTTGGCTTCAGGGCAGCTGACTCTGCTTAATGTTTAGATAATGGTGAGCAACCTTCTTAGTCCTGCACTGTGGACTGAAATTTAAATGGAATCTTACAATAAAGCTTGTACTGTCATGACAAAAAAGCACAAATAACTATTTCTGAAGAGCCTTAGTTGTTTCACATGGTTCTGTGGCTATTCAGCCTTCTGTAATGTGTATTTCTTCTATTTTGTCTATTTGGGTCAAGGTGTTCCAAGTGAAAATGCAAAATAAGACCAGAACCAGGTGAGATCTCTGAGTGTAGGTCATATTCAGATTTCATAGTAAGCAGAATATTGCTTGCCTGCAAATTTTGTTTGAGCCAAAAAACAGTAAGGAAAAATTTGCTTAATATGTACTTATATGCACAAACATGTAAGGATATCCTATTTAATGCAGATGATAAATACCATGAAAAATCTTCAGAAGAGTAAAGCTGTTCTTTGCAGAACCATTTTGCTGATAACAAATTATTTTAGCTGTACATGGAGCTAAATGTTGCCCAAACTTCATTACTGAATCTGACCAGTAACTAATGAAAACCTCATGTGAAAATCATAGCAATATCTGCTATTTTCATCCTGCTGATTTTAAGAATTTCTCCTGTGGACACATCTGTGTGCTGGTGCTGTGGGAGCTGGTAGAGAAGCTTTGCAGTTTCTTGAATGTAAAATTCATAAAAACATCCCAAGGCACAATTCTTCTCATCTTCCTGCAAGGCCACAGTAGAGTTGACTTCTCCCTGATAGCAGTGATATATAAAGGCATTTCTATGACTAGAGTCAGGAGCCTGTAGAATTCAAGACATTAATCTCTCTTCTGTCCTTTTGATGTCTGTCAAAATTGTAAATATACCAGAGCAGTAATATAGGATTCTCAGTCCTCAGACTCCTCATCTGTGACCAAAAGGCTGCTGTTTAATTTCACCAGAATTCAGGATCTTTGTCATGAACTGTAGAATAGAGGACTGGAACACAGAAGGCATCAAATGGCCCAGGAGAGTGTAGGAAATGATAGCTAGATTGTATTATATTGGGTCTTTTATCTCATCATGAGAATTTTATGTTAGGAAAAGACTTGAAAATAAGGGTTGGAAATCGGGAGAGATTTCTGTATATACATATACTGTCTCATTGTATGCCTATGGGAGATGTATAAAGTAGCTTTTATTCTGCAGAATAGCACCTTGATAAAATCTACGTATAGTACTGTATGTTTGGCCTCCAGAGTAATTAATTCCTGCTTCTTTGATGCCTTTGATATTTTGAGTAAACTAATTCAGCTTTAGTTTTCCTTTTACTGTGACAAAGATCATGGGAGAATTTCTCCAGTCTTGACTGGAGATTTATTTCATTAATGCAAAGGCACAACAGTGATCACAGTACTCCACCCTACTCTGCAGAGCTGCTAACAGAATTGAATAACATAGATTGCATGGTTTTTTATACTATACAAATGGCATTTCAGACTGAAAATACAGCTTTAAGAGTCATGTTGTTTGAGCTGCCTGGAACCCTAGAATCCCTCTCTGTGTGTGCACTGAAGAACTTCTTGATCTTACTGATACCAGCTACTGCATGAAGTTATTTCTGATTTTCATAAATGCACTTTAAGGCAGACTCAGGAGTAATATGCATGAAATGGTCACTGAGGGCCAGATGTTCAGCTGCTGTGTAATGACATTGACCCTTCTGAGGGCAGTGAAATAACTGCAGTTTATGCAATTGAAGTATTGAGCTCTAAACTTTGGTTTGCAGTAAAATACACAGTTACTCCCATGCCTGAGTACAAGTAAACTCCAGACATCATCTTGAACATTGGTTTAATGTCCTCTAGTTTGTTTGTACACTTAACTTTTTTTGTTTTTCTCTCTTAGTGTTGGAGCACTCGTGGGCCTGTCAATAGCAGCAGTGGTCCTCTTTGCTTTTATCATCACTGTGTGTGTTCTCTGTTATTTGTTTATCAGCACCAAGCCACGCAGCAAACTTGATACTGGTTTGAGCCTACAGACAGCAGGTAAGACCAGTTGTTATTGATGTGCTTTATCACCTGCAGGGGAAAAGCCTTCCTCTGTCTTTAAATGGATGTGGAGGAATCCAACAGTGTGTGTTTTCTTTCTGATGGGAATGTCAAGATGTAATCAAGCTGTCCTGCTGTATGCCTGCTCTGTGAAATCTGTACCAAATTCAAAACATTTAGCAGGAGCTTAGTAGTAGGAAGAATGTAGAAGGTTGCAATACTGAGTGAGGGTAAATTAGCCCCTTTATCAGGTAGAGACTTATTGACTTAGTTGCTCTGGATTTCCTGTCAAGAGTACATAAACATATAGTAGTGATTCATTCTAGGAATAAGAATTTCAGGAGAGATTTTAAGTGTATTTTCTTGTGACAGAGAGAGGTCATTCTTTTTTTTTTTTTTCCCCAGTTCTTTCTGACATAGGATCCAGACTTTGAAATCTAAAACTCTTTGTTTCAGTAGCAGTAGTCCATGCCTTTGTGCCCAGACTGTGTTGGCAAGATGCCTGCAGGAGCAGTGCATGTAGTCTGCACTAATCCACTCACATGGGAAAATTGCTGCTGCTGCTCCAGTTCACTACATTTGTGAAATCTGACTGCAGGTCTCCTTGGCAAGATGGGGTGTGATAAATTTCACCCTTTGTCTTGGACTTTCTAAATATTTAAATGATCTGCTTCAGCAATTCAACCAGTAAAGTTATAGGAAATAAAAGGAATGTTGTACTTATGTAGGTATTCAACAAGTTGAAAAAGGGGAATAATTAAAGGAAAAAAGTCCCCTCAGCTCAAATGTTCTCTTTACTTGTTATTTTAAAATACTTCTATACCTCCATGGCAGTAAATGACCATTGAGTTACTGTAATTATAGCCTATTATAGAGCAGTAAGAGAGAGAGAGTGTCTAGTTAACACAGTCCACTTCATATCAAGCTTCCTATGTCTAATTTTGTTCTCCAGAGAATGCAGGCTTTGGTTTAAAAGTGATTCATAGAGCTGTCAGAACTGCACAGTCTCCCTTTGTAGTTGCATGAAGTGAACAAGCTGCCAAAGTCACACATTGAGCAAACTGCTACTAATCTGCAAATTGAAAACTTCACACTTGTCCTGGAATGAGAGTGGAATTAAGACCTGCTAGCTGGAACAGCCTAAATAAACTCTTGGATGGGATGAACAAAACGCTCTCGTGCTCTACTACAAGACAGTTGTGTCTTGATTACAAACTGGCATTATGTTTTTGAACGTGTTGCCGTTTAACTTCTTTCCTCAGGTTATCCTGCTATGGCACCAGCTCTTAATCCATTGCCAGGACAGCAGTGCAGTATTTCTCATGCCTTTTATTTTTGTGCCAGACATGTTTGGCACGTGGGGAGCTGGGAAGGAGGCAGGTGCTCCTGCACCACTGCTGCCAAGCAATTCCATCTTTCTGTACGGACACGAACCCTGCTGCAAACCCACCTCCTGCTTGGGTGGCAAAGGTTGTTCCTCTCTTCCTATCATGAGGTGAACAGCATCCCACTAATGACCCAGCCACAATTCCAAATTTTACGAGGCTGGGAAGCTGAGGGATCTTTGCTTTTTCCCAGCCATCTTCTCTGTGGTTTGGAGCTTTGCTTGGACAAAATTCCTTTGTATTTAAACACGGTTTTGACTGCTCTCATCCTGTGTTTTTCACTTTTATTATTCTGCTTCTTTGGCTGCTTCAAATAACTACTATTTCACATCCAAATTCTCATAGCTTGGCTGTTGGTGAGGTGGGTTGCTGGAAATTGAAAGCCAGTTGCTTTGCCAAGGTTGAGAGATCTCTGGAAATATTTTAGGATTTCACTGACAAGCCTGAGTGCTTGCCTTCACCATACTTGGGTTTCTTTTGCATGGAAGTCATGCAAGAGCTGAGTGCCTGACAAGATGGCTGGTTAGCTGCTTGCAGCTCTGGGGAAAATAAAAGCAGCCTCTCTCCTCATCTTTCCATTCTTCTGAGAGTGCAGGATAACTGTACATAAGCAATGAAAACAAATTAAAGAATTAAAACAGTTTTTAGATGCTTCAGAAAGCTGCAGGCCTGAGGGCCGTGAGTTTTAAGTATGAACTCAGTTCAACACAGCCTTTTCTGAACTAGCATAATTTTGTCTTTAGATGAAGGCTGTGTCACACTTTAGTTGTTGTGCAACATTGCATCCCTGGAGCACTCATAGAGCATTCATTTTTGAAAGCAATATTTTTTATTATATTCAATTTCACCCATAATACATCAGCTCAGTTGGAGTTTCATATCTCATTAAATGTACAATTGGTTATTTTATGCCTTTCCTATCTCACATAATAGCAAAAGTTGGTCATTCTTCTTGGGCTCATCCTAGATCTCCTAAATACAGAAGTGGAGTTGTTGAATTTTTACAGAAATAATTTCCAGGTCGATGATAAATCTAACAATAAACTGAATATGAAGCCCTTTATTAAGTTTCTGATTCTACAAAAGGCATATCAACTGGAATTTGCTTCTGTTTAGCCTTAAACAAATGGTCTTCCATAGCATCAGCACTGAGTATTACAGATTGGGCTCTTGAGTTAGCTAAGGATGTTTTAGCCCTAGCAAAAATTTTTATTTTAATCTGAGCATTGAACTTCAGAAAAAAATGAGCTCAGCCACTGGTATAGACAAGGAAGAACTACTGAAATGTTACTGGAGTTAGACATTTCTATTTGTAGAGTGCAGAGTTGATCCATAATATGCAAGACAGTATGTGCAGGCAAACACATATAAATGAAGATCCTGCTTTTCAGTTGCTTGTTAAGCTCTTTCCAAGAGAAAGTATTTTTCATTGAACCCATTGTAGATGTTTTTGTTTCTCCCATTTGAAGGCTGGAGACCTGTAACAGTGGTAAAAGAAGGCCTCAAAGAAATCCAAGCCCTGAATATGCAAACATGATGTACTTATTCAAGTTGAAAGGGAATTTTGTCATGTGCTTTGTTCTTCTTTTAACAAAAACCTTCTCTTTTTGCAAAAGGTTTATCCCTTTCAAAATGTGGGAGCTAGGAAGTCACAGGATTTTAAGTGTTTTGTTAAGGCTGAATGAATAATGCTGGAACATCCCCACAGTGCAAGATGAGGAGGACTGAGTAAATATCGCATAATTGTCAGGATGGGAGTTGTAATCAGGCAGAAAAGGGGAAATCCAGAGGCACACTTTGACTCTGGGAAAGGTGCACATACACTTGCCTTGACCAGGCAGCTGATGGGAGAGCAGTGATCATCTCAGCTGGCCCCTGAGAACGGGCTTTGCCATCAGAGATATCAAACAGTTTTTGAACACATTTTCTGAGTTGTCCTGGTGTTTCTGCCAGATCTGGTAAGACCTTTGAGAAGAAGTGTTCCATGCCACTGCAAAGCATGAATAGCAAATTACATTTTATGATGGTAACTAATACTTTTTCCTTAAAACTTAGCACAGGAAGACCTCTGTAAATGTGTTCAGAGTCAGACAGCAGGGACCTTTGGGTTGGACTGTGAAAGAATTGTGGCCTTGTAAATTAATCATAAGTGCTAGGGAAGATGTGCATTAATAGAAGTTATTAATTCCTTGTTCTTGCAAAGCAGTGACATCATAATATGCAAAAGTTCATAACAAGGAAAAACACAGCTTGAAAAATAGCCAGATGATTTTTCTGTCCCTATTTCTCTCCTTAATTAAAGATTCCTCATGGGGAATTATTCACATATATGAAATATTCAGGTATTTTGTTGAAAAAGCACGAAACTCGCACATTGTCCTTCTTAGCTCAGTACAATTATCTGACTATTGGTTGTGAAAGCAGATAGCTGTTGTCTGAACTCAGATGCACTGCTTGGCCTTTGGAGAGTACATTCATAATTTTGCCTTCTAGGTTTAGGAGTAATTTCAACTGTATGGTGTTCTTGTAGCTGGCTTTAAATTTCCCCAGTTAGCCTACTTTTATCTTTGCCAGTCATCTACCTCAGATTTCTGTATGGGGAAAATCATCCAAATGGGCTCAACTGTTTAAAAATAACACCTTTTTTTTTTTTTTTTTTTTTTTTTTTTAGGAAATGAATAAATTTTCCATTTTGAAGCTGGGAATTCAAATTTAGTGGAAGGGTACATCACTAGAAAAGATTAAATTTTGAAATGTCTTTATTGGACTCCTTAGCTTTTAAATTTCCCAGACTTTCTTGTAGCAGTGAGATTTTTGCAGCTCATTAGGAAACAGGTTTTTTACTGCAAATATACCCATAGCTGCTGTAGGCTTCAAAAATAAAGTGCCTTCCTCTGTAACTGATAAGAATTATTTTTTCTTCTTTTTGGGTTTGTTTTTTTCCCAGCTGAAATAACTCAGTTGTTTTCAACTAAGATCTTAGCTTAAATACTATTGTGCAGATTTTTTAAATGCTAAACTATCAAATCCCATTTTTACATTTTTGAAACCAAATTGCAGGTTTTTTCAATTCAAATAAAATAAAATGCAGCTTTCAAAACACTTCAGTAACAAATAATTCCCTTTTCCCAATCTGCTTTGCTTCATTTTCTTATTAAATTAAAATATTAGCATTCTCAACTTTTTACCCCTTTTTGGATATAGGGAATCTGTTTTTAAATTCCTTCCTCACACACTGGCTTGGAGAAAAGTACCCTGCCCAGTTAAGTTTATCTTTTCTGTCTCTTTGTGTTGGCCCACACTTGGGAAAATGGAAAATGAGGTCAAAGACAGTATTGAACTGAAGGGTAATGGGAAATACAGGGTGGCCTGGGAGGAAGATTGATGAGTTCCATAAGGAGAATTAAATGACAGGATAAAGCAGGGAGAGGCTTTGAAGCTGGCAGATAAAGGAGAAAACTGCAAGGAGCTGAATGCTCCTGGGAGCTTTTGGAAGAGGGATGGGACTGATGGAGCTGGGAGCAGCAGAGCAGGGAGGCAGCGATGCTGAAGGGGATGGAGAAGATCCTGGGGGCCTGGAAGTGGAGCAGTGGCTGTGGGTGGGCTGGGGAGCAGAAGCCTGGTGCTTGGGGAGAGAGATGGAGAGAGAGCCTGGCAGAGGGGGAATCATGTACAGGGTTGAGATTTAGGGCAGAGAAAAGGGAGGAGAGACTCCAAATATGGCTTGTTATTCATGGATCTGGGGACTATCATGGGAAGCATAGTAGCAGAAAATAAGGACTGGAAACAGAATGAGGAAAGTGGGAAGGGAATGAAGGAACCAATATCAGGTAAGAAAGAAAATAAAGTTGAAAGTGCATTTAGGAAAGTCTTTTCATCTAGAACTTTGTTTTCTCAGCTGTCAGCAGGGATCAGTGGAAACTGGCAGAGTATCTCAATCCTCCCTTCCTGCAGTGATCCACTGGAGGCTGCCTTTGCTTTAGTTACTCTGGTCAGTAGGGCAAACTCAAGTTGTCTGCACTGAATCAAAAGACTCCTGCCCTTCTGCTCCAAGCAGGTGTCTGTATCAGTTAGCTGGTGGAATTTTAACTATTACTTACATTAACCTATGAAGTTGTGCTATGAAAAACCATATTCAAATGCTACTAAGCTTCAAAACCAAACACTCAAAAGATGGGAGATGCCAGAACTAAAGATTTTGTGGGAAATTGGTAAAATGCTTAACTAAAAATAGTTTTATGTGCTCCTGTCATCACATTAATCTTTCAATAAAACTTGGGTAACACTTGCAAAGAAATATTGTGAGCCTCCCTACACACACTCAGAGCTTTGGGGTCACTGGATGAAGGTGCACTGAAAGCAACAGTGACTGATTATGTTTGGATAGGGATGAAAGTTTGAGATTTATCGTCTGTTTTCTTGAATAGGGGAAATTTTTAATGCAATTTCTTTCAGGAGACTTTCTGATTTCCTGCTACAGGCCCAGTGCTGCTTCCTTAAACTGCTCTTCACTTTGATGTTTATTCCTTTTTAACACAAGTAAGTTAATAATTGCAGCCTCCCTAAGGCCCAGGAATGCAAAGTGGAAGGGATTCGATCCGTCTCATCCTCTAAAAATTGCAGAAGATTCCAGAAACTGTGGTTTTTCTAGTGCAGTGAGCATATCTATGTATTACTGCTTGCAACTGATGGAAGAATAATGCTCTTAATTCTTCTAAAAATGCCCTTATTTTACAGACAGTGAGGCCAGAGGTAGTTCGATATGCTAAAGACAGAGGCATTGAATGGATTCTACCAATGTTATGAAGAAAAAAGGTACCATGAGAACATTTTATCTTATTCTGTTGTATTTGTATACTCTCTACTCTGTTTTACATGGATTTTATAAAGTAATACTTTATGTGGGTTTTAACTTTTTGAAAAGCACTAGCAAACTGTCTCTGGCTGATTTATTTATACACTGCCCTGATGCTGTCCTTGCACAGGGATGTATCTGCAGAGACTTGGACAGAGTCCTTCCCCAGACAAATCTCTTCCAGATTTACTGGCACTGAATACTCCATCATGGTTATGTGCCAGACAAGATTATATTCCCTTATGCTGTTATTGTCCTTTCCCTGAGCTGTCCTGGGTGCACCAGAGCTTACTAAGGAGGCAGACACTGTAACTTATTCAAAAGAATTTCTTTAGTGATGAATTGCCAGAAAGGCTCCTGTATGACAAAGGGTGAAAGCAATGAAGTTTCTAGTGGGCAGTTTAGTCTTCCATTTCTTCCTGGGGATGCAGGAATCAGTACCAGGTAAATTCTGCTACAGAACTGGCAAGGGTTATCTTGCAAGAAAGTTATTTTTATGCTGAAATCATGTGTAAAGGTCAAACTGCCTATGGCACAGACCATGCAGAATAGTGTTTAAAATGTACCCCAGTACAGATGAATTGCACTTCAGACTTAAGAGGACTTTATGAATAATGCAAAGGACTTCAGATGGCATGAAACATGCATTTTACTTTCTGCAGGGGGTGAAAGCTCATGGCTCAACAGCCACAGAATGTGAGAATAGCTGCAGATCAGCAATGTCTAGCACAAGAAAAATAAGTGGTCCTGTTTGCTCAGCAGTTGTTTTCAGATGAGCAGGAAAGTAAATGAGTCAAGACTTGCCTGTTTCACTTGTGTCCTTAAAAAAAGCCACACTATGCATCCAAGTGCAAATGCATCTTTCTCAAAGCTCTTTATCGGCATAACAAGTTGATTTTGGCTCCTTGTCCTTATAAAAATACTGAAGTGTAACAAAACTAATTTCAAAACTCCTAACCACCTCCACATATTTTTTTTCCTGCTGTTGCAAATGAAATGGCTTGTGGGAGAAAAATGCCATGGAAAGACTAAAATGGATGCTGCAGTCAGAAAGCCGTCTGTAGTGAGAAAATCCAAAAATATCCGAGGCAGGCACCAAGTACTGAGATGAGCTGAGCTCTGTGAATGTGGTATTGCTTTTTGAAGGCCATGAGCCTCTCATTTCCTCATGCTTCTCATTGCCTGCTTTTCTGTCGTGGTAGAGAGGCTGATGTTTATAGGGTGCCTGCTAACCCACTGTTGCTTACAGGGAGAGAATTGAGAGAGAGTGCAAAGGACTTGGGTAGGGTTTGAACGCATGCATTATATAAAGACCAAAAAATCTGGAAGCTTTTTTTGTGGATGAATTACCCAACTTTTTTTTTTTTTGTTGCCAAAATGAGGCTGGCATTGTGATGAAGACTAAAAATACTTGAGATCTCATTTGGAACTAAATCCAGGAAAACTATGTCTTTAGCCTGTGAGCCTTTTTGCTTCCTGATTCAGAATAGAAAAGGAGGCAAGGATCTTTTCTGAACTTCAACACATAATATGGCTAAGTGTTGGTAGAAATTCCAGGTCTCTCACTGGTTTTTGTCTCCTGCTTTTTACATGTGTATGCTGCAGATTTCATACCCACACCTGTCATGGGGAGCCAGTTCACAGTGCAGCATTAAGCCAGAAAGTCCATCAGTGGCTACAAATTTCTACTGCTGGGAGAAAGCTACAGGTGCCGATTAGATTTCCTTTAGCAGGCATATTTCTTCTGCCAAATTCACTGAGTTTTAATTAGGAACAGGACCCCTTGTGCCTAGTGTAGTTCAGCATACAATTCAAGCTTGTTTGCTTGCTCTTTTCCAGCAAAAGGGCACACACAGCTCTTAGCTTTACAAAGGGAAAGGAGAGGAGCTAGGCAGATAAAGGCATTGCTTCTAACTTAGAGTGATAATACATTAAATTATTAAGTACTTGAGCTATGCACAAGAAAAATCTGACACAGATTTTGTAAAGACAGATCATGACAAATCAATCTAATTTCTCTCTTTGTCAAGGTAATTTTGCCTATCAGGTAAGTGGGAACAAGTGGCTATGATTAGAGATTGTTACGAAATGCAGTCAAAGAGAAATTTTCAGTGACTCATTCTCAAGCGCATTTTTGGAGGGAAGAAGGATGTTTTGGGAAGTGTCTGGCACATTATCCCAGATAAGTAGTAAGAGCTTGGCTGAAGGACTAAAGAGCACATGAATAAAATTTTTGAATGATACTGCTCTGAGAAGGGTTGCAAGACTCTGGGGCTAAAACAACCTTTCAGAATTATCTCTGTGCCCTTGAGAAATGTTCTGAAGTAAAAAGAAAGTGAAATAGAATAAAAATCAAGGTACTGTAGTTAAAAAGGAGAAACCAAATCCTCAAGTATAATTAAAGAAGCTGACTAAATAGTAAAGAAATGCTTTCTAATGTCCAGTCAAAACCTCCCCTAGTGCAGCTTTGAACCATTCCCAGGCATCCTTTCACTGGATACCAGGGAGAAGAGATCAGAGAATCACAGCATGGTTTGGGCTGGAAGGGACCTTCAGGATGATCTAGTTCCAATCCTGCTCTCATGGGCAGGGCCACCTTCCAGTAGACCAGGTTGCTCAGAGCTCCATCCTACCTTGCCTTGAACACTTCCAGGAATGGGGCATCCACAGCTTCTCCAGGCAACCTGTGCCAGGGCCACCATTCTCTCCACAATCCCTTCCTCAGGAAGCTGGACAGAGCAGTGAAGTCACCCCTCAGCTCCTTGTCCCTGAACTAGACAAGCCCAAAGTCCTTAGGCACTGCTCATGGGACACTCCTTCCACGTGTCCTTCCAGCCCTTTCTCCAGCTTTGTTGGTCTCTTCTGGATGCTTTCGAGTACCTTAACATTCTTCTTAAATTGTGGAACCCAGAACCACACTCCGTATTCACAGTGAGACTGCACCAAGGTTCAATACAGCAGGATAACCCCCTCTTCTGAGCAGCTGGTTATTTATCTGATGCACCCCAGGATGGGGTTTGCCTCCTCAGCTGCCACTGCTGGGGAAGGGTACAAATCTAATTTTACATGTATGTCTCAGGTTTTCAATTAAGCTCATCAGGAATGTGCAACCATCCTCAGAGTCTTCAGCAGAAAATAATCTAGAATCCACAAAATGTATCACTGATAATTCAGATGAGCAGCCAGAACTGAACCAGTTCTTTGCTGGTTAGGATGCTCTTGCTGCTAGTTGCCATCTGCCTTGAGTCCAAGATTTCATGCTTCAGAACTTCTGTCAGTACCTGAGTTAGCTGAAATTGTCCAGCCAGACTTTAGTGCGTGTCCATTTTTTTTGCATATCCAGACAAGCATTTGCTTCTAAACCCATCTGTACCAACAGCTGTTGTGTTTTCCCTCAGAATCAATCCTGCTTTAATGAGCAGTAGAGCAATTTATTTGTATAGAAATTCCTCAAGTGTAGTTTGGAATATGTTCTGGTGTCTTTCAGGATTAAAGGCACACATTGCGAGTATGTCTATCATTAAAAAGAAATTAAATGAATGGTTTGCTGTAGATATTAGTGGTGCATTTTCCAAGAAGCACTGCATAGAAATGTTAGATGAATGACTGTCTTTATCTACAAAACTTTTTTTGTTTTGTTTCAGCACCACTGTGTGTGGGCTTTTATCACATGCAAGGGGAAGTTCTCACTTGCCCAGCAGAGGAGCGGCAGCAGAGCTACCCATCCACAAACACCCCCAGAGGAGGCACTTAGTGTTTCATAGCTCTAGTAATGCCCTTTATGGGTGCTGTTCTTCACCTGATAAAGGTTAGGAAAATAATGAAGTACTTGGAAAGAAGTATCTGTGCCAGTGAAATGGATTGAGCTGTGTGGTTTGTTCTGGATTTTTTGGTAGGAAAAAATTCTTCCCCTGTTCAGTCTAACTCGTAACTGTTACTGGTATTTTGCAGATACAGGGCTGCATCCCTAACAAAACCTCCACCAAAACAAGCTGTTGACAGAGCCAAGTGACTTCAAGACACTTCCTAAGCCACAAGGATGGACTGTGACTGTAAGCCACGAGAACCTGACTCACTCTTCCAGAGGTGTTTCCTGGCTCTTACAACCACTGTTGATAACCAGAGGCCAATCTGAAGCTGTGCCAGGCTGTGTTTGTGTATGGTTGCTATACAAAGAAGTTGTGTGTTTTGATTTGCACGTCAACTACTGCTGTTCAGTCATTTTCACACAAGTTGTCTCTACCCTGTGCAATTTCAGTGAGATAACACAGTTGTCAAGCAGAGCAGAATTTGGCACACCATGTTGACCAAGCTTTATTTTAAGCTTTCCCCATGTACCATCCCCATGTACAAGTGTGGTGTCTTTATGTCATGAACATGGTTGTCTTTAGCCAAATGTGACTGTTCAGTGCACACACCAACGTGAATGTAGTACCTCAATAAAATCTGGTATTTGTGTTGTATTTTTCTTAATTTATCATTTCCCCTCACCTTTGTTTCCTCTGAAGATTCTTGTGAATCTTGAAATTATTTTGATGGGAGAATTTTCTAACAAAAGGTGAAGTTAATAAAGAATAAATTTTTGTAGGGAAGTTAAGATTTTAACAGCTGTTTTCACTGGCATTGGTATACACTGAAATGAATTGAAATAAACATCCACAATTGTTTTGCAGATTCTACATCAAAACATGTTGGAATATTTCTTGGGAAGCAAACTAAAAATTTCCAGTAGTATTTCAGTTTGGATCACTAATTTGTGAAGTGTTGAACTTCCTTCAGGTAATCAAAGAGCTCTACTTGCCCATTTTATTTCCCTAGAAGTCTTAGGAACAACCAGTGCAATCTTAACTGTCATATTTGAGTTGTCAGTTCTTTCAAGCTTTCAGTCGTGAAATCATGAACATTAATGATAATAATTTCTTTTCATCTTGTGAGGGTTCTTTAAGGTGAGTGATCAAAAGAATTTCAAAACTGTTTAAGCATGCTGTTGATATTAAGGTGGTAGACAGATTATAACTTGCATTTGCAGATGAGACCTAAAATATTTACCTACCATGTCAAGTTTGTCTGCAGTTATACTTCAACTTGTTCAGACAAAATCCTTGTCTACTGTTTGGGAGTGACATCTTTTTGTGTGATAGTGCTTGAAATTTAAACTCTGTAGCTGTCTGGTACTGTGCATCAAAATCACAAAGTGCTTCTAATCTCATCTGCTGTTGTGTGAAATAATATACCAGTGCCCCCCATTGAAGCAGAGGATGTGGTGTATGTTCTTCCAATAGCTGTCTGTATATAATATCTCATTAAACTGCTATTTGCCACTATGGACTGGGAGAAAATTGAAACCACATCAGATGCATAAAGAAAATGTTTTTATAACAACAGGACATAAACCTGATCTTCTGGCTTCGTAACTTTCTTGATTGGGACTGTCAAAGAGCAGAAGGGAAAGGGTTTATGAGTTTTGCCATCTGGTTTCCTTGGAGGATGCCAGCCATGAGATAAACGTTCTGGAAGCATATGCTTCATTTTGAACCACCAATAAAAGATTTATGGAAGATGAAAAAGAAAGATTTAAGTTATTTTAACTTCATACAAATTTGAGTCAGCACTTCTTTAATTTTTAAATTCTACAGATACTTAAAAGTAACAAGATGTACTCAATATTTTCAGTGTTGCAAGATCAAAATATCTTTGATTTCTGTCTCTTGGGAAATTTCAAAATCTTTGATTCCTCAAATAACAAGGTTATTTTCCCCTCGAATACTGGACTATTTATTAATTTTGAGTCTCTTAAGACACCAAAGTAACAGAATTTAAAATAAAAAACAGAATGCAAAAAGAATGGTTCCAGTTCTTTGGTTATGTCCAATGTGTGTTTTTGTTTTCTGTCACTGTGCTTAGGAAAACCCATTCCTTTGCCCTTTTAGCTAGTTGTTTTGTAATTGAGGGTTTCTAAATGTCACCAAAAAGTACCTCCCACACAGGTTTGATTAGGGAATCAGCACACTGCCCAAAACAGCTTTCAAATGTAATGTGCAGTCACAACAAGCGTGACTCCCTGTGCTTAATAGGCATAATAAGCCTTAATGTACTTATTAGACATAGCCCTAATTTTTGCCCTGGGAACATTTTAAGCTTAAATTGCTTAAATTACCACATAAAGAAAATTCAGGGCTGTTGTGCCATTAGCCATACAGAAGCTACTAAATCTCACAGGAGTTGCTGTGAGCATTTTTTTATTGTTTTTTAAAGTTGAGGGGTTTTTCTAGTCATAGGGCCAAAATAAAAGTTGTGTGAAATAGGCCTCTCAGACTGTGGGATGTAGAAAGTGTGTTTGTGTCTGTGCACACACAGATACCAGCTGAGCAGCATGAGCAGCAGCCCCTGGCGGATTTCAGTGGGACCAGGCTGGCTGATCCCCACTGGCAGTTCTGGGCCTGGCTGCTTCTTCCTTTGGAGTCACACTGGCAGAAGTAGCAGCAAAGTGATCTACTCTTGCCATCCCTACCATTCTCTAGATACTGCAATATTAGTAACTGCCTGTTCACTTGTGTTACTTTATCTGACTTTGGGTCTAAGTAGAAAATACCTAATCAATGCTGCCACACAATCAGTCAAGTATGTAATAATTTTCATAATTAATCACTTTTAAGTATAATTTCTGAAGGCTTTATCCTTCACAGTTTTTAAATTATGGAAGAAAGACCAAAGAAAAGTCACAGTTTTACTGAATGAAAATAATGCTTGTTTTAAGTATTTTCCTAACATGACAAATGCTAGAGATCTTCACAACTGTTACATCCATCAAGTTTTGGAAAAATTGAGGCAGGAAAAGCATAAAGATTCAGCTACTTCCTAGGAATAAAAATGAGAAGCTTTAAAGTTCTGTTCTGTTAGCCTGAAGCTTACAGGAATCCTGTCTTTTAAGGTGAAGTGAGAAATTTAAAAATTTGTCCAATAGATTTTGAAGTGATCTTGTTCTTTTCAGAATAATTTGTTTGGAACTTTAGGAATTTAAGAAAAAAAGTACTTATTTTAACATATACTGAATAATGGGGTAGAGATCCACTATTACTGTTTTAAAAGCAGAGAGTGAGTGGATTCTGCATTGGACTGGCTTTTGGAGAATCGGCTCTGAGCCATGTGAAGGATGTCTGGTTCAAAAAAAAGACATCTTTGCTGCAGAGAGAAATTGAAAAGGTTGAAAAGGTCATCTGAACAGCCACCATCAGGATCTCTCCAAGTTCCCAACACCATTATTTCTGGGTCTTTGGAACAGGTGCTGGTTTCTAGTGCTCAGCAGGATTATTGCACTTAGCACCCCTTTCCTGTCATTCTGTAGTTCCTGAGTGTGGTACACACATAGAGATAAGTGATTCAGATACGTGTGTAGAGTGTGTGTAAGATACCTTTGTATGGGAAGAACCTACCCAGGCATCTCTGAAATCCCTAAGTCTGTGACCAATATACTGAAACTTAAGATTTCATATGTGTTATAAACCAGCTACTTGAAAGCATCTTTTTAGTCCCATCCATTACTCCTATGCTTTTTCCAACCCATATCCTTTAGAAAAACTGTTGAAGAGCCTTGCTTTATATACTGAGAGTACATTTTGATGGCAGCAACAAAACAGAGTGGTGAAATTGCTTAATGGAAAGAGTGTAGGTTCAAAGAGATGCATACAAGCATCTTTTTTGCATCTGATGTTTCAGGA
The DNA here is from genome assembly GCF_024509145.1 of Vidua macroura. Lineage (NCBI taxonomy): Eukaryota > Metazoa > Chordata > Aves > Passeriformes > Viduidae > Vidua > Vidua macroura. Next base: position 27,316,843 of record NC_071579.1, read on the forward strand.
TACTAAAGCTGAAGAGTATCTTGTGAAACCACAGCTTCCCTTTCCCCCAGTTTAAAATGAAGCTGGTGGCAAGAGGGTATTAAGGACCATGATTATTTTCTTTCCTCCATCAGCAGTGCTGAACATTTTGCCAGCTGGGTCATGCAAGTGTGACCTAGAGGTTTTGAGGGAAAATTGGTTGTTTAGGCTTTGGTTGGCTGTGGATGAACTTCTACAGAGGAGCACAGACTTGATGGAGTAGCATCTTGAGCCTCTTGAGCCCTCATCCAGGCAAAATCTGGATCTGGCAAAATTCCAAAAGGGTGGGCAGAAGCAAGAGCCAGGACTTGTCCCCAGAATTAGAGGAGAGTAAACAGCAGGCTTATGAAAATTTTATGTTGTCAATTCTTATATTTATTATGATAATCTGGATTTCACAGATAACACCTTGCATTGACCTGGTCCTTTGCCATTATTGCTGCCTCTGTTCTCCTTCTTCTGTCACACAGCGAGGAGCATGAGGAAACCTTTTAGGTGTTGATGCAGGATCAGGAGAGTACTGAAGTGGCTCTGCAATGGCTTTTATAGGACTGAACTCCACAACAGAAAAGCTTTGTGGAAACCAAGACTCAGGTCAGATCCATCCCTGCCCAAAGTTGTGACTTAGTCCAGGGAGAGTGAGATGTTCCTCTTGTTCCTGATGAATGGCTACTTGTTTCTGCAAACAAATGTAAGGTTAAGTATGTTTCCCTTAATGAATGTACTGAGAAATTGAATCAGTATTTTTGAATCAACCACAGAAATTTCAGTAAATTGGATCTGCTTCTTTTATAGTGCTGAATCAAAATGTCAGACCAGCGCAACTCAATTATAGGAGAGGAAATAAAACAACATGCTGAATACCAGCAAGTTATTTCAAATTGCCAGTGCCATAACTACATGTGGGAAACAAGAACAAACAAGGCAAAGATTCAGCTGTGGGAAAATTGGCTCAGAGCAACTTATTTGCAAAGTTTCAAAACTCATTTCTTCACCTCATCTGAGCTTTATAGACTGGCTGCACCCTTCAGTTACTGGTTTTGCTAAAGAGATGTTTTAGCTGCAAAGAAGTGAGGCAAAGTAATGGGAGAATCAGTATTTGTGCATTTGGGTTTTTTTAAAAGGTAAAGGAAATTCTTGTCCTTTCAGTCCAAAGTTGGTTTTGATTTTGTCCTTTTTAAAAAAGATCCCAAAATCCTTTCTCCAGAGGAGAAAATAATGAAGCTGGGAAATTTTTCTTTGCATTTTTAAGTAGAGATGATTCCTTATTTTAATGATATTGAGAGACATGGTGCAGTGACTTTAATGTCATGTGAGATTGTGTCTGAGTGTTTCCTACAGCATGAAAAGCCAGAAATTGCAACTGAAATATATGGATTTATTCATGATGAAGACAACAAATTCAGAATCTCTCCACAATTAACAGGTAACTCAAGAAATAGATTATGTATTCATACAATACATGTGTTTTTAAAAAATAATAAAACCAGTTTGAGCTACAGTTGGGAAAGCAAGTGCTGAAGTTGTTGGCTCTAATGACTAAATGCACAGATCAGCTCTGAGCAATATAGTTCTTCTTTGGTACAAGTTATTAGGTCCTATAATTTGTGAATATTTTGTATTTTTTATTTTCTCTGTTGCCATGGGAAGGCAGGAGCTGGGAAAACAAAGGTCATGAGGACTGGTTAAACCTTTTAGATAAAAAGATTGTGAAGTGGTGACTTCACAAGTGGTAACTTGTCCTGCAGGTCCTCACCTCTGCCCTGAGGATGAACATACTGAGCCTGAGCAGGAGCTGCTGGTACACCACCACTACGGTAAAACTGTGGTTTCCTGCAAGCTTTGATGAGGTTTTGGGTTTGTGGTTTTGGCTCTGCCTCTTCCCCTTGGTGCTGATTAGCATGTTAATGGGTGGCAGTTGGCGTCAAGATCCCTCTAATACCTCACAACTGGAGAGCTTGTTCCACTTGAGACAAATAATAGTCCTTGCAGGTTATCAACAGGCAGTGTTTCATATTTATCAGCTTAGCAACAGCGGGTAGTGTGAGGAGCCTGAAGAGTCCTCAGTGGTAGCATGTAATAAAGTCAAATAAAGTAATTTTCTAAGTTATTCAGAATATCGCAATATCTTAAATAATATTTTTTTAAAAAGTGGTAAAGCATTGCACAGTCAGTCTGTAGTGTTAGACAAGGCATGTGGAATAATACTTTAACTCACCAGCTAACAGTTAATTATAATCCAGCCAAAAATAAAACCATCACAAAACATGATGTCCTGTGCAGCTGCTTTTGGGAATAGCATAAGGAAGCATAAGATATCCCAGGATAGAGAAAAATGAAAGTGCAGAATTCTGTTTCAGTGATATAATGGGACTAAATTAAATCTGTAAGTTAGTCTTGGGGAATTCAGATCACTGGGCTGTATCTAAGCAGTACTCAGCATGCATTGCTTATCCCACATGGTAACATTCAGGGAAAGGGAAATAGACAGGAGCAACAAGCATGAAGTAAAAAAAGTTTACTCCAAAAGATGGAGTTAGAAAGGACTCTGAGAACAGAAAGCCTGTGGAAGGCATTGTTCTGTCTGGTCATTTACATCACAGACAAGATGTTTGAAATTGTGTGGATATATCCTGTCAAGGACATTGGCCAATAGATAGCCATGTCCAGCTTCATCATAACCTGCAAAAAATTCTGTAGCTCAGGCTTGTGTGGGCAAAATTGTGAGGTGCAATGCCAGGGATAGACCATTTGTTTCCTTGTGCTATTTGAAAAGCACACAAAGAAAGAGGAAAGGAAGGACCAGGTAAGACAAAGCCATTCTCCACCCAGGGCTTATTGATCCAGAGGGGATGCAGGTGTGCTGTTGTAGCAAAGAATTCAGTGTTTCCATGTTTCCTTCTGCAGCTGCCAGATCTCAGGCTGCTCAGCAGTCACCCTGTGACTCGCTGGAGTGGCAGGTCACCCAGGAGCATGGCACTGTCAGGTGCTCACATCCAGGCCTTCACACACTCCTGTACGTTTTCTAGTGTCTAACACAGCAGCAGAGACGTGAGAGAAAGGTTTTTGGAAAAGTTATTTTTCAGCCTTCCAGATTTAAAATTCTTCCTGCCTCAGGAGAAAATGGTGTTTATGTAGGTTTCAAGTCTCATGGAATAAACTGATTCAGGAAAAAGTATTTGAAGTTTTGGATTCTGGGTCATACCACCCCTAACATTTACACTTTTCCAATTTGTTCTTCTCTTTCAGGTACACTGTGTTCAGTTCAGTGTCTAAAACTCTGGGGTTTGGCTGGAAAATATTAGACTAATTTCTAGTAACTTTCAGAATCTAAGATCATCTAGATATTTATAAGGTATGTCTTGAAACAGGTTTGGAATATGAATATTTTTACAAATGTTTAGGCTTTCCAGTCTAATGACTAGGAAGAGTAGGATCCCCCAGTATTAAAGGCATATAACAGCCTTTAGGAGGCAGGAATGTTGCACATGCTTAAGAAAGGATTGGAAGGAAATACCCAGAAGCCCACATTTCTCTGAAAGTTAAGGAGCAGACTTCAAATGTCATTAAGCATAAATTAAGCCTGACAATTAGATCTGTGGTTACCCATTATTTTGTGTTAAAGAGAAGTATAAGCTAAAAAAAGAATAGTATTTCTTAAAGCAAAAATATCACAATCTTTGTTGCTTATTTTAGCATAAGGAAATACAGTAGTTTCATGGTGCACTTACATTATTAGAGACAATTTAAATGTAATTTTATTTCTCTATAGAACATAATTAACACGTCTAATACACCATGACTGTTGTTGGATCTTGTACTAATTCAGGTGAATGTAGACTTTTGTGACACTGCTATCACAGGAGCTGCTTTGAGGGGAGACAGTTGCTCTTCAACTGCCAAGGCCCCATAGCTGCAGGTTCCACTTTTCCTCTCTTGACTCCCTTTCTGCTGCATCCCTGTAGATGATGTCTGTAAAGCTGGATCTCCCAGCAATGATCAATAAGCAGATCATCAGTGCCAGAGATTAGGCAGGGTGGTGTGGCAAGACAGAACTGCTCTTCCCCACACAGCAGCACCAATCTCCAGGCAGTCAAAGATTTGCTGTCAAGTGTGACAAGCAGAGAACTAAACCCTCAATAAATTTGTTCAGACGTTTTTATTTTCTGTGTACTGGGGCTGAACAAAATACTTAAGGACTTCCAGGCAAGCATTGCATGCCCCAGCCAAAGTAATTTCCTCCATTTTCCATAGCAATTTCAGCAGCAAAAAGTAATGAGAAATACTTGGCTACTGTGATTTTCAGCTACATCCATTCAGCCTTCCAGAACTGAGTGGTTTAGCTGGATGCTGGAATATCAGAGTAAAATTCACTTCATCCATCAGTGTTCTGAGACCAGCCACACTGGGCTTCTGCTTCCATTGGGAGCTCCTGTAATATCCATCAAACATTTTTCAAGATTGTGTTTAAACTCCTAGGAAAGCACACACTTGTGTCACTCCTGGACAATGCTGTGTGAGTCAAGAGTGCTTTTGTCAGGTCAGAGGTGAAAGGAGAATGTGCCTGTTGCTGCCCCTGTATGCACTGCTTAAATTGAGTCTTTGAGAGCCCATGGTGTGAATGGCTCCAACCAATACCAGAATTAGCCCTTGAGTCTTAACTACATATTGTGATCCTTCTAAAACAGGGTTAGTTGAAGTACTTTTATAAAAAGGAATGATATTTTTGTCACTAATGTTTGATTTGCCTACCACTGTTGAAGACCCAAAGTCCCATAATTTACAGTAATTTTTCATTATTTCATTGTGTCATATTTTCATTCAAGACTTCCCATTCATCCAAGGACATCCTAAGTACCTACTTGAAACTCAAAAGCACCTAAGTGATGCAAGTGAACACACAGAAGGAGAGGTCCACTGTGATATCCACAGTACACAGGTGTTTCACTGCAGTTGACTTGGGTGGCATTAGCACTGAGAAGCCTTGAGACAGCCTTAGGTGCTCACTTGTGTCCTTCCTGTCTCAAGGACTTCTTCAAAAACTCTTCTGTATGGGTGATGGGATGGTGGGAAATCAGGGGAAGACAAAGTTCCTCTAAGTAGCTTGAAAATGGAATGTGAACACTTCTTTTGAAAGGTGCTTTGGTTGTTTTTCTGCGCCCAGACTCCCTCATTTCAAACAGGAGTGAGTGGCTGTAGATGTGCTGCGGTGGTAATGTTTAGTAGTCAAGTACTGTCTGTTGCAAATTGCTTTGCTCCTGAACCCAGTTATGGTTGCTAAGTGACAAAAACCTAATTGTCTCTCATGACTTTGGCTAAGCCAAGCATTTAAAAACCAGAAAGTGAAGTGATAAGGATGATGCAGCTCTCCTGCTGTCCATATAACAAGACAGGTTTGGTACTAATCTGTTTTCCACAGCAGACAAAAGTGTTTGTTTGCTGTTCTCCACTAACTTTATTATTCCCAATGGTATTATAGAGAATTACATTAATTGCTATGGTAATCGTAACAAGAAGCAATTACTTTCAGCAAACAGCAATTACTTCATCTTCCCAAATTTGTTTGTGGCCACACCTGCTCTTAATTCCAGATTTATAACAAGCATTTTTTTCTAGAAAATAAAAAAGAAAGATACTGCATGCTCTTTGGTAGGGAGGGTGTGCAAATCTGCATGTTAGGGATCTTACCCATGGCCAAACCCCAAAGACAAAACTAGATACTTAAAATTCTCATTACTTTTGTAAGCATCTCATGTAAGCAGGGGTGGCATCTCATCTCGTCAGGGGTGGCTTAGGACTGCTTTTAGTTGTGATTGGTAAATGGTGTAGACAAGAATAAAAAATTCTTGGGAAAAAGAAGTAAAGTAAAAGCTGTGACCAGCTTGGTCTCACTTAAGATAATCCATAATGTTGTTCTTACTTTCCTATCTAAAGACTTTAAAGAAGGCACCTATATGAATATAGATTTAGAAGATATTAGAGTAAAAAACATTACAGGACATGTGTTTTCTGTGTTACCATATGATTGTTGCTGGGCAAACTGATGAAATACTGTGGCATTAACAGTACTAAAGTGTTATTGAATGCCTCACAAAGGCATTAAATTACATCTAAAGATCAAATTCCATAAATTAATAATGTGTATAATAGCTTTCCCCTGTGTTTCTTTTGTTTTTCAAGCAATATCTCTTACCCAGTAGTACTTCATAAACTGTTTTGGAGTGTTTTAATCCTGTGTCTGACCTAGATTGTTTTGTTGATAAACAGCTCCAATGGTGTTTACTATTCAAAGCAGCATTCCTCAACATCACCAATATCCATTAAACCCTTCAGAATGAGAGCCCCCCAAACAGCTAAGGTATTTTGCTGCTCACATAAGTAAACTGAGAAAATTATACCCAGGGGCACATTAGCAGGGGATTATGTCTAGCCAGGATAAAGGTGGAGGATCAATAAGAAGCCCTGTTTCCCACCTATCTGCCACATTTAGAAGTGTTCTCCAGAGACTCCAGAGCAGTACAGTCCATAGCTGGGGCCTGGAGTCAGCACATCAGGCTAAGGAAAATGAAAGGAAGCTGGCACTAAGTTGGCTCACTAAAATTTTCTGTATACTCATAGTCGCCCAGGTTTGGTTTGCTATGGCAAAAGTACATCCCAAATCCAAAACAACAATAAATTTTTTTTCATCCTTGTAGCAACTCTTTTTTCTCTGGAGAAAGAGCTCTACAATGTTAAATAATGTTGATGTTTTCCAGTGCTCCTTATTTCTAGTGTAATGATTTATGGTCCTGGGCCTGATAGGCAGGATAAGTAGAATCCCTGGGGGTTTTCTGGATGGGAACATTTGCCAAGCTCTGAGCAGCACAACTCATAACAGTGCATTAAGGCCATATTTGCTTTTAATCTCTGCTTCACTCTGTGTGCCAGCAATTTTGAGGAATAATTGACATTACCTTGAATCCAATGGTGTGCCTACACTTTTTTTATGAGCAGACATGATCTCACTCTGCTTGCTAAGAAAATACCATCTCCAAACAATAGGTTAGCAAAGCCCTGAGTCTGGGCTGATATCTGAATTTTCTCAGCTTCAGGACTGTGCTGTATGGCTCACAGCCAGCTTGAAACACAGGCTGGGAGAGCTCAGGAAAGAGCAGAAGATGAGAAAAAAAAGGTGGACTGGTCTTAAGGAAGTTGAAGTGAGGTTTATAAAATTGACTGTAGCCTGCTTCTCCATCAGACTATGTGAATTAAGCACTTTGCTGCATTCCAGATAGCTGGATGTAATTAAAAATCTTGCTTAGTATGAATTAATGTGATTGGAGTCCGACTTTTTCTTGCTAGGTGCTTTCTTTAAGTATAATCTAATTATGTGTACCAATTATCATGGAAACTGTATCATAACTCCCTCAGCACAATTCCAGAATATAATCCCAATGTCTTAGTGTTTGGGACAGTACAATGATGCAAGTTTGAACACCATGTGATTTTTGAGCTCTGAGAAAAGTATGTAAACTGCCATTGTACCCATCTTGTCTTCCAATACCCAGTTTTCAAATAGCAGTTCAGTTTTCCACTTTATTTATGTGGCTCAGAAGGGAAAAGGACTGAACTAAAACAATTTTTTCCAGAATAACCATTTCATTAAAACCTGACATATAGCCACTAAAGAATTCTCCAGTGGCCAATTGAAAACTGAATAATGTTGAGGGATATTAATGTCATACTAAGCCGTATATGCCTTTGCCTTCCAAATTAGAAACAATCAGAATTAGCTGACAAAAAAATTGCTCCAGTCAAATCAAATTTTAAAAGATACAAAATTATTAGAGTGAAGTAAATTCATGGCAAATGTGAAGGGCAGCTGGAAATGTGAATTAATCAGCAATACGGATATGGAGATCATGAAAACAAAATTGTTCAACAAAATTGTAGCAATGTTGTTTTCTTCTTCTTCCCAGACAATTAACAAATTGAATTGTCTCTCTATTTTACCACTGATTAAAAAGCTGAAAGACCCATTCTGATGTGCCAGAGGATTACAAGAGAAGGCATCCAAGTGTACAGCCTGGGCACTGCCACTGCCTTATGCACACTCACCACAGACAGCTGCTCTCCTGTTGCCTCCCTCAGTACACCAGGCCACTGGCTCTTGGTACCTAAATTCTCCATGTTTGTTTAGATTTTTGATGTACATTCTAGTCTTCATCACCAGATGAAATAAAGAACTTGGAGCACAAATAATGGGTAAACTACTGTGAGTTTTCAATGAGACAGAGACTAGGCTTCTTTATTCCTGAATTTACAAAAGCAGCTCTAATTAACAGGATGTTAATGGATCTGCCAGATTATGTACAGACCACCTGCAGTCCTCCTATGGAACTGGCTCAGCACCCTCCAAAGAAAAAGAGCTGTTGCAAGTTATCCTAAAAATGGGACCATCTTTAATGTTGGGCATAAAATTCTTATCCAGAGGCACAAGAAAGCTTATGATAGTGGATGACTACGTCCACTGGAACAAATATCTTACTCTGATCCTTGCAGATAATCTAGAATCTTAAAGGAAGAAGAAAACAGATTGTTTCAGTAGCCAAACCATATAAATTATAATAAATTATCCTTTGAACAAGCAACTGATTCTCAATGTGTATATGTACATTTTGGGAATATGGGTATTTTAAAAATGCTTCCTAAGTGTATATCAAGACTCCACCAAAGTGCTTTCATCTTTATTTTATGCAATTCAAATTTAATTATCTTTTGCTACTCATAGTCTCAGTTTAAGCAAATCAAAAAACAACTTAGACTTTCAAAAATGATAGCATGAAGAACAATAGACAACTTTCTTTTGGCACCATGGGAAAGCTCAACAACAATTTCTTTAAAGAAAAGCCATACATGCCATTAATCTAAATGACCAGGAAGCAGATGCAGAGGCCAGCTGACAAATAATTTGCTGTTATAAGATAAAGCATCCATTTATGCAAATGAGAATCAGTGATACTGGGATAGGTAAGGACACATTAAGAAGCTTAGGAGCCAAAGTTCACTGTTCCAGTTTCTTTAGCATGATTTCTGTGACCCTTATGACTTTTACTTATTTCATCCTGTCCATGCAGTAACTTCATTATCCATTCCTGCTCCCAGCCTCTTCCATGTCCCCTTGTCTTACCACCTTCTTTTGGCATTAGGCTTGCACCAGCCATGGCATGTAAGCAGCATGTCCTCCCTCCCTCTCATCACAGCCCATGGGCTTCTAGCACCACTCACCTTCTGTGCTCCTATAAAGTGGAATCATACACCGTTCACGATTTTTTAAAAAGTTAAATATGAGCGAAGCTAGTTTTACGTTTACATCAGCCAAAACTCCCCACCCAATCCATTCCTCCCAACCCAATCCCTGCTGTACAAGCAAAATAGGTACAACACAGCAAATATGTGTTAAAGGCAGTGTCTCTCTCAGCGTCAGGTGGGGACTATAGCACATGGCTTTCCATTCTGGATTCCTCTGAGAGTCCTGCAAGGCACCTGCAGTTAACAATTGCTGCTACAGTTAGTCTCTCATTTTTAAAAGGGTTTTTCTCCTTCATTGCTATTTGGTAGCAATGGTGTTAATTGATAGAGACCCCTTGCAGTCTGCAGTTCTAGTTAAGGATTGCTATGGATTGTCACAGAGCAGAGCTTTAAGGAGTGGTTAGGGAATGCAAAGAGTGTGTAAAAAGCAGTGTAATGGTCTGCTTGAACAAAGAATATTTCGTTTTCTGAGGGGTAGATTCTGCTTTGATTTTGATGAGAGCAAAGCTGTCCTGCTTCATTGAGTTTCTTTTACTAGCTCTTATCCATGGCAAATGGACATTTTAATTTATTGCTGCATATTGCACTTATTCTTACACACCATTTGCAGTTTCCACTGCTCCTCATTGGCAATTATTCCTCTTGAAAGGAAAAGACTAAGCAAATTAGTGGACCACATTCATGATTAATCCTTCCTCCTTTTCCTTTAGGATATTTCTGAAGTGCAAATGCTTAGAATATGAAATGGTTCAATACATTTTAAATAGCTGTCTGTGTCAGGGTTAATTATATTCCATCAGACAGCCAGATATTCCTAGAAAGAAAATCTTTGAGGTTATCTCTGCAAAATCTTACTGCTCTGAAGGGCATGGCCACTTCAACTCTGCAGGCCAGCATGGCCTGAGATGCATATGAGAAGTCCTGAGATGGATAAATGAGAAGTCCTGATCATGCTGCGACTAATCCAAATTCCTGCATCAAAAACCTGTGAAAATGGGGATTGGCTACTATAGTAATTGCAAAGGTGGAGCCAGTTCCATGTGAGCTCTGCTTTGGAAAACACACATATAGTAATAAAAAAGGAAATAAATGACATCTGGAAAGAATCACTGAGGTTTTCAGGTTTCAGAATGCAAAACCCACTTGCTGCTTCAGTTGGATTCCTGTTTAAGATGTAGCAGCTGTGGGAGTATATGCAGCATATTTAATTTGAAAATATTCCCAGAACTTCTTTGCTGCAGACAGGACTTGCTCAAATTAGTAAGAAAACATATTTAATTCTTTAAATCTCAGAGCGTTGTTTTGTTTGCCACAGATGTCACCCACAGCAAACATTTTTAATTAATGGCTCTCTAGCAGTCATGTTACTTTTCTCATGCCTGACTTTGAGGGCAGCTAATTTCTGTGTTTATCTGTTCTACTTGGCATGTACATGATGTGCTAATGAAGAGTGAAAGAGAACAATAATGATGCTCAACACTTATACAGCATTTATTCCATTTTACTGCATAAATATTAATTGTGAATCTTCACAAAAGCCCCAAGGAATAGATTAATACTATTATCTTTCTATTTAGAGAAATAGAAGCAGAGGTGAAAGGAAACAGAAGTGCACAGATGTACTTTGCAAAGCTTTTTATAGCTTATGAAAGAGGTCTGTAGATGTTTATAAATCTGATTACAGTTTATATTTAGGTGTTATGGGAATAGTAAATCTTGCCTTCCTCCCTCTTCCTGGGAGGAAAACCTGACAAATGAGGAGCAGAAACATCCTTAGAATTTAACCAAAAGATGAGAAAATTACACCATCAGGGAGGACTTTGCTTCCAAAATCTTTATTTCAACAGGCATTAAAGATAGTAGAGACTTGGAAACAGAATGAAAAAAAACTACTTATCTAGTTAGGCACTGCTTCCCTGCCAGGCTGCTTTCTCCAGCAGAAATCACCCTGCTCCTCCATGGCCTGCCCTGCTGCAGTGCTGTTTGGGCTGCTTTAGTGTCACTGCAGGTCCCCCCACCACAGTCCTTGTACCTGTCTCTTGAACCTAAAATGGACAAGAAAAAGGACACCTTGTTTTGGACAGATGATAAGCACTGGCTGTGCTATCATCCAGCTTATGAAAAACTCTCCAGGACTTCTTTAATAACATTGAATATATTTAGTTCCAAAGAGCAGAAATTAATCACTTCAGCAATTAAAGCACTTGATTCTATGATAGCATTACTGTCCTTGAAGAAACACAATACTTAAATGGTTTTTATTGCTTGTATTCCTTGAAAGATGCATTTGCCCTTTCAAAACAGAGACATTATGTTCTCAAAATCCATTTCCAATTGAAAAGCCTCCCACTGCCTACATGCAGGTGTGGATGTTTTCTGATTTCTCCTAATCAAAGTTCAGGGTTGCTGCATTTCCCGTGCAAGGGAGGGAGAGCAGGATGAACGCATGTTAATGAAAGAGAGGAAGCAATATTAGTCCCAGAGATTAAAACAGATGGGTTTACTCTGACTTCCATTGATTTGCAGAAAGGGACAGAACATTTATTTTAGATAGAACATGTTCAATTAGATGCAATGTTTTTATGTACAGAGTAATAAAAAATGTGTTTATATCCTTCAGGATGACTCCTCTGCAAGTTGAGGTGTGAATGTCCCCACATCAGTTTGTCTCCTCATTGGGAGCAGTGGTCTGTTACCCCTGGTGTTCCCACTGGGGCTTTTGGTCTCTACATCCACAGGGATCAGCCCATGGCCAGAGCTGTACTCAGGAGGTCTGTGCCAAGGAGTTTAGGAGCTACAGAGATCCTGACAATCCTTCCTAGTGTTTGCTGGAGCTACCAAGCCAGCACTTGGAATTTTAAATGGTGAGCTATAAGACCTGAGGGATGCAGTGAATATTAATTCTGTTCTATACAGGACTGAAGCCTTTCTGGGGAAGGTGATAAGGCAGCCCTGACCTGATAAGGGCAGCTCAGAGTTTTAATGCAAAAAGGAAATGTCAGACTGTGCAAATGGGATCTGGTGTTTTAGTCCATGAAAATCTAAGAGAATTGTTTAGTGAAAGTGGTTTGAAACCTTCTGCTAAATGAGTTGCTTGAAAGAAAATGAGCTGACTCATCGGGTCACACCAGGAACCTTTTTACTGGGCTGGCTGGGTGGGTGAGTTCTGTTTTCACATGGTCTTCACTGGGCTTTCTCTGATTTCCTTTGTCTGAAATGGAAATTCTTGGCTGAAATAATGACCTGTCGACCAACCTTTGCAAAGGACTATATATCTTTCTCTATTGCATCTCTTCAAGCAAACCTTCAGAGGCATAATTACGAGATTAGGACTGGAAAATCATATCAGGTTGCTTATTCAGATCAACAAGTTTGGTTTTTAGCTTTGCTTTCAGGGTGGTGACAGAGCAGGGCTGTCTGTGCCAGCAATGGAAGGGCTGCCTTGGATCCTCTTTTCTGGGGAATTGGACCACAGCCATTGGAAAGCTTTCATTTTTCTGTAAAAGTATTTTAAACAAAATCAGGATTTAGTGTACATTATAGCATCTTTACTAGGACAGAAGCTGGGAGCAGCAGCTTTCCACTATTTGCTTTCCTCTAATTCCAGGTACTATTCAGCTGGCTGGGACTTCTGATACAATCTTGGTATTTTCACTGGTGTGAAAATAGCAGCGTATCACATGGCAGGTAAATCTCTTTTCTTATCAGTAAATAAAGTATTTCATTTCTAGCATATTATTGCAATGACAGCACTAACAATAAAACCTGAAGAGCAGTTACACTTTGACACAGTTGAAAGATAAATCTGAGATGATCCTTATCACTAATACCAGAAGCTACTCTCATTTTTTTCTGCCTCTCTCCCTCATTGCAATGAACTGCATTTTTATGCCGAACCCCTGCTAGTTATCTTCTCTGATGCTGAAGAATCGTATCTTCACTTCCCAGAGTGCTGAAAGGGCTCTTGTTCTTCACTTGGTTGTAAACATCACCCTACTACAGTCAACTTGAACTAAATAAGTACTTGAGGGCCTAAGGAGGCTGTAGACTGCTGGGGCTCCTGCTTCTGTGCTGCTGGGTTGCTCTTGCTTGCTTCCATATTCTTCTTTTATGACATTGTGGTGGTTGAGGAAATAATGAGTTCTCTGCTGGAAAATTTAGTAAACACAGGAAAAAATTGCATGCAGTGACTGAAGCCTCTGGTATAGGTTAAGCAGACAGCTCTCAGGTATAATAAATACAAATCATTCTGGCTTGAGACAGAGAACCAGACTGTAGAACTGCAAGGACCCTTATAGCTCAGTTTCAATTCAGATCACAGAGGCTCAGCAAACCAACCTGCTAATCACCTCCCCTCTGTTCTGAGCTAGGCAGGAACACTGCAAATTCCTGTACAACAACTAAACCCTGAGTGCAGCTCCTGCACCAATTCTTCCCATGTTCCTCCTTCACAAGTTACTTTCTCTGTCCTCTGAGCCTTTCTGGTGGGCAAAGCCAGCAGTCCTGCTTACAAAGATAGGATTGATCTACCTGTGCACCAGGCATGTCCCTGAATTCTCAGGTTTGGTCCTATCTGTATCTGGTATGGCCACCACAGAAAACATGGGGGAAAAATAATAAAAAACAGTAGAGCCTTTCTGTATTTGTGACTTCTCTTATTCTCCCAATCCCAAATTAGTAGTATTCTTATTACTTTTGTGTTATAAGTCACCTCAAGTCCTTACCAGGTTGCCAGCTACCTTGTGTACAAATCTTCCTCCACTCATATTTATTGCCTCATTTTCTCAACTTCTGTCTAAGGTACAATCATTTCTGTTCATCTGGTGGACCTGTGTTCTTGCTTACCTCTTCTGCCCCTTTCATCACATTGGTCTCCAGTTCCCACAGAAACTGCAAGCCTCGCCTTGCCCTTGGAATCACGGTCCCTTTGTTGCATTTCATGACTGCAGAAGAACATTAGTTTGCTCCAGGCATTTAAGTAGAGAAAAAGATGTATTTGATTTCCTCCACAGAAGCATAATTTAAATGAGAACAGCCTCAGACCACGGAGGGACTACAGAGAGTAGGTTATTTTGCAAAGGTCACTGTGTGGAAGCTTTAATGAAACAAAGTTTCACGGAGCACATAATGGCAAATGAAGGCAGGACCTTGAGATCTCAAGAGGAGACAAGACTATTCTAATTCTTCTAATGCAGAAGCAACAATGTCCTTAATTTAGAAAGCCATCAAGATTAAGAGACGCTGCTTACAGCTCCCAGGCATTAGCTGTGTGTGCAGTGACCTGCCCTCCTGCTGGCATGAGGCTGGCTGTGCACGCTGTGCACATGGGGCACTGCTGCTGCGTGCGGCTGAAAGGAAATACCTGTGGCTGGAACAGCTGAAGGTGGCCTGTGCTGTCTGCTGTGCAGGAGGGCAGAGAAACAAACCCCAAACCTCACCTCCTATTAGCACTTCTCTGACAAGGCAGTGGCCAGCAGGAATACAGAGATCACCTGGAGCAGTGCCTGGGAGGGAGGGGTGCAGCAGGGCACAATCACCTGGCTTGGTTCAGTGGTATCATCTGGAGCTGTTGCCTACCAGAAACCTGTCCAGTTGTGTTCCCACTGCTCCTGCAGGAATGAAAGAAAAACAGGGCAATGTTTTCATCCTGTGCCCAAATGCCAACTATTAGAGGCCAGCACTGGTAGCCAAGGGAACAGTCCTCCCACAGGAAAATAAGAAAAGCACAGCTGAGCAGCATATAGAGAGGACAGAGCACAAAAGGCTCGTTCGGTCCTGAGAACATTTGGGTTTTGTTGTGGGGTTAGAGTTGTTTCTTTTTTTTAAGTAGAGATGTCTAGTTCTAGTCTTTTATCCATTCAGAGCACTCAGACTGCCTGCAATCCAAAGTGCTGGGGTACTCTTCAGCCTTTAATGGGTTCTCAAAAATCTTCAAACAGCTATTGCAATCCCATCAAGTAAATGCACAGCTGGGTCTGAGCACAAAAACTACCTCAGTCTCCAAAACTCAGACGTGTGTGTGTGTGTGTGTGTGTGTGTGTGTGTGCACCTACCCACTGGTTCAACCCCGGCTACAGATGGGAAGTGAAGAAGCCAGTGAGGAAAGGCTACATTTTTGTCCCAGCCCTCACCTCTTCTGCCCCACAGGGGGTTTAACCTTATTTAATAAATGCCCATCAACACCCACTCTATGCCATAGAGTCATATTCCTGCCTGGAGTTTCACTCCATAGGGATTGCAGGGTTAATTAGCAAGGGAGATCCTGGATTGTGAAAGATTTCTGTTTCAGGTTGTCCAGACACCTTGCAGATACCTGAGGACTAATTTGATCTGATTTGAGATTCTCTTCCAGAAAATAATTGATCTGAATATGCCATGATGTGGATCTGCCTCCTTCATTAAATTAGGATTGAGACGATTTCCTTTAGGAACAGGCATAGCTGAAAAAAGGATCATCTGTTTATCTCCAGAGCTAAACAAGGTAGTCCAGCATCTCTAAGGAGTCCTGCCAGGCTCCCTGTTGCATACAGTGTAACTGTAGCTCTTGCTGCACTCTGGAGACATCAGGAAAAAGCAGTTTGATATGACCCTTTCCTGGCATCAAGAGATGCTTCAATTGCCAAATTAAATTGCTTGTTCTTTTGGTTTATTGCCTGAGCAATGAGAAAAAATAGAATTCGCTTCGAATTAATTAATCACGTGCTCTGTTTTTGTATAAGGACAAGTAGGTTCTGGCTAGAAATAGTTCCTCTCCTATGCAATTTATTCCTGATCATTTCTGTTGTGAAGCCACCCTTCTTTTCAAACTCTACTATTTTAAAAGATCCTGTTTATCTTCACTAGCTCTGCTATGGGCTGTCCTCTTGGAGCGATTGGGCCAAGCTGAGTTACACTCCAGCAAGCCCCTGAAGCAATCACATACGTCCCAGGTGGGGGAAGCTGATGCTTGATGTCCTGCAGGAAGTGTGCAGAGTCCTTTCGGTTTTAGCTGTATTCATAGGCTGAGCAGGATTGCACATTGCAGGTTCTAACAAGAAACAGCGTTTATGTTTGTCACTTATTAGTTCAAGCCTCCAAGCACAGACAGTACTCAATCAATTCCCCTCCACACATTTATCTTATCCATTTGCAGTGGCAGGACAAAAGCAGAGAAATAGCCCAAAATCCCCAACTGCACAAGTACCTTCCTGAAAGAAAATTTGCAAGCATTAAGCTTCAATGTAATTAGTTTTCAAGGGTACATCTGTTTCCAAGCCTCACAATATCTCTGGTTCAGCCAAGTGAACAGGAACTGAATCAAAAAGCTTTGTTCTTTCATACTTTACACATCTAAAAATGTTACCTTTCTTTCTGTCACCCTCTGTTTGTCCCCAGCAACATGAATGCGTTTTGAGAGCACCAAGCAAGGTGTGAGCAGCCTGGACTTGCAGCCCCTCAGCAGTGTGAGCAGCAGGCTCCTGAGCACCAGGTCCTGCCTTGCCTCTGGATGCCATTTTCCCAGGTTGTGTGCATGATGCTGGAATTGCACCCTGCCAAATGACCTTACCTTTGGCTCTCCAGAGGGCAACATTTCGACTGGAGCTTCAAAGATACAAAACTTTTCCACAATTTGGCTCAAAGCTCTCATTGACTGTTCTAATGCATCTGCCTGTGGGATGACAGCAATTATTCTGGGTAAGTACTAGAAAATGCAGGGGGAAAATAGTCACTGGAATCGAGTGGAGGTTACTTATTTATCCAAATCATAGAACAGAACCCTTTCTTGAAATTGTTCCTCAAAGATTATAATGGGGACAATAGTATATATCTTTCCAGGGCTCTGGTGTATAAATATGGCCTTAGGTTGCAATTTGTAACTGTACAATATCTAAAGCAAAATCATCCTTCATTTAAAAGGACTGAAAGCTTTAAATTCTTACGTAAAGGGTACAGGTACTGCATAAACAAATACTCTCTGACCACAGGCTTTAGTTTGACACACATATCAGGATGGCATTAGATTAGGAAAGCAAGGTCATAGAGAATCAGAACCAGTCACTAGAGATCACCTATCTCCTGTCATTTATAGAACTGTATTAACTAGCTGTTGATTTCTGTTGCAGTTTAAACCATCAGTGGATCAGCATTGTCACTACGGTGTGATAGTGTGATCTGGAAATGTCCACACCCTGCTGTGGGAGCAATGAACAGAACAGTCAACAAGCATCACACTTGGTCATTGCATGCTGCAGTACACAGAAAACAGAAATTATCAAGCCAGGTACACTGCAGAGATGTTTTGGTTAAGTGTTAAAGGGTGTGGGAAGTTTTTACTGTTTGCTGTAACAAAACCATTGTGCTGCTCCTGAAGAAACCTTCACTTGTATGGAATTTGTTCACATATTCTGTGGCTTTTGTAACCATGTCGGTCCCTGGCATCTTCTGATATCAACCCCTGAGTTCTGAGGAACATATAAAACTCACAAAACCCAGCAGAAAAGAATTTATAAGTTCAGAATTTCAAAAATATCTAAAGTTTTTACCTCAAATTATACATAATCTCTCTGTCTGTTCATGAATACCACAGCGTGTGAGCTGCCAGCCTGAGGTAAGTTTGGGTTCCTGTGACAGTTCATGTCACTCTATCTCAGCCTCCCTGACAAGTAAGATATTTTATATTGCCTTTGTGTCAGCTGCAGAACAAAGAAGGAAAACAATGCTGTGGAGAAAACATTTCACTTAAAAAGGCACAGAAAATAACTTCTCTGAAGGGCTGATTGCAGTGTTGACAATGTCACAGCTTCTTATTTTCTCTTCAGCGTTACTGATAACACTTGTGCTGACGTGGCTATCACATGTGTCTGCAATAATACTCCATAAATATTATCAGAATAGCATTCAAAGGCCAGTTTCCCATTTTAATGTTTCTTGGCTTGTAAAGAACTGATAAATCCTTGCCTTGCTAAATATCATTTGGAGAATAATCAGTTTGGGCCCCTACTGACATCGTGTGTCTTGCAATGAGTCAGCAGTTGTTCAGTGGCTTGTCCTATCCTGAACTAAAGACATAATGCAGGTTTCCTTCTCAGGAGTTTGCAGGAAAGGTTGTTGCAAAGCAACAAGAGTTTCCTGGGCAGGAAGCTCTATAGGAACATGGTGTGCTTCCAGTGGCAGGAGAGCTGGAAGGAAACCAGCCCACTTCTTTTCAGTGTTTTTGGTGAAAATTAAATGTGCATACCAGGCTATTATGTGTCAAAAGAGGACTGTCAAAATAAGGACATGTTATGTCATACATAAATTCAGGTTAGCCTCATCTCCAAGATATGAAATTACATCACAGCCAAACAATTAACATTTTTCTTTTGTGGCTTTATTGCCCCAGGTCTGTATGGAATGGCTCTCTATGAGCTGGAAAGGACACGGTGAAGTGCACTAGAATCCTGTGGGTGACAACTGCTGTATAAATATGTGGGGTTTTCATCTTCTTTCTTTCTTCTTTTTTATCAGTTGCTAAGAAAAACTCTCCAGGGTATGTCTAAAGCACTGTTCTTCAGTTTTGCACAGACAGAATGAGAACTTACAGAGAACTCCCACCACACTCGTGAATTCGAGCACATGAATGCATTGCAATTATGCTGTTCACAAATCTCCATCTGAAATCACCACTCCAAAGTGGCCTAAATTTTATAATTCCACAGCACACAAATGTCTGACTAGTTGATTAGAATAAAAAGATTACAAAAAAATTTTAAAAAATTAAAAAAACCATATTATGGTGTTACAAACAAGACTGCAAAAAAAATGAATGTCTGTAAGAAGTATAAAACACATTTGGAACAAATATAGCAATGGTAATTTGCAACTAATATTAAGAGTAGAAGGCAATAACAACAAATAAGAAATATGTGATATAGTCTAAAATTAGTGTAATTACTATTAGTGTGCTTGCTTCAAGTATTGATACAGAAAAATTAAAGCACTGGGAGGCTACAGATCTGGCAAATGAAATCAGACATGAAAAATTTGGCACAGAATTGATCCTTACAGTCTAAAGATTCTTGGGGAAAACTGGTTTTTTGTGGATTCTGGGCCATATTCTTGATACAATGCCTGGAAAAATAAAGCAGGGTACCAGTGTTTAGTACTGAAATATGTGCAAGGGACTTTGGACAATTGTGAATCTTAGACCATGGATCTCTGGATCAGGGGTGTCATTATGGGTGCACACAAATGGCATAATGTCACAATCTGAATTGAACCCCTCAGTGTTACCCTAGCACAGATTACTGCAATAATGATACAGCTGGGTTTATTGCTTATTTTCTGATATGTTTCTTGCTGTGCCATGACTCCTTTTCCTTCCTCTCTCTTCTTGCTTCACCCCCCACAAAAAAGCCAACCCTGAGCAGAACTGTGTTGCTCTGAGATTTAGTGAAGGAGATACTGAGGAGCATAAGAGAAGGAGGAATTCTTCCTTCTCCACCGACCAAAGGAGAAGAAAAGCTACTTGAGAGTTCTTCTGTCTCACATGATGAAGTGAAAAATTGCCAACAGAGTGAATTTCTTTCTCCACTGAACAAAAAGTTTGTCCTGTAACAAGGAACACTACTATTTTTGTTTCTGGGTGTGATGATGACACAAAATCTCCCAGACCATCCCTCTGGGTGGGTGTGCACAGCCACAAGGACTCCCTTCACACATACATTGCAGAGAGGAGTTGTTACTGATGGCTGAACAAAAGGTCAGCAAGCTGCAGAACTGCTTTTATTACAATATAGCACATAAACAGAACCACTAGAACGATTCTCTTTTTCTACAAAATCATGTGGCTTCTTTACCCGACAGCATCTTTTGTCCAGGATTAATCCAAATGACACTTAATGACACATGATGTGGTGCCAGTGTTTAATCTCAGTTCAAAACCAGCCCTCCACTGGTGATCTTTTCACAGCTGCAGGAAGCATCCTGCAGAGAATGCTTTCATCATTTACAGCCATATATTCACATGTCTATTTAATTAATTAGGGTTGGTTGCTTCTGAAGTGTATTGCTGCTTTATTAATGGTTGTATGCTTAGATCAATGCAAACAAATGAAAGGGAAAGCAGACAGTGGTTTAGGAACTGTGAAGCTGAGATCAACTCCTTTATTTCTTAGAAAACCCACTGATCCTGGAGAAATCAAGAGGTTCTTCCATATTTCTAAGTATTCTGCTGTGATCACATATCTATCACTCTTTCTTTATGACCTCAGAGGCTTTGAAGAAAGTTTTCCTCCAGAAGAACATAAAATTAGCCTTTGTAACATCAGGTAAAAAGAAAGAGCAGGAAGATATTTTGGTAATACATTCATAATATGAGAGCAAGATGGTTATAAGCAAAGATTTGTAGGAAAATTTTCGCCTCTAAAGATTTTGATTATGTCTGCTGAAGAGAATCTTGAGGTTGAGAATAGACTGCTATTAATAGAGTGTATACTCTGCTACAGACTGCATTAAGCACATAGAATTTGTAATACACTGAAATGAGACTGGCTGAGCATTTTTTGGATGCTTTGTCACTTTGGAAGGAAAAGAGTCATATAGGTGAGGGACTTAGCTATCTAAATGCATCTGTCATCAATATTTGTGTAAAAAAGATATAGGTGTGCCCAGAGCAGGCAGCAAACTATTCAGAGACAGCCTGAAAACACAAAGAGCCTTCCTTAATTTGGCTTTGTCAAAAAGCCAAACCACAACCAGTGGTGCAAAACTGGATGACACTTCATAAACTTATCTTACACACTTCACAGCTTTTATGAAAATGGTTTGCTTTATAGTATTTAAGCTCTGCAAGTCTGCGAGTTCTCGAGTGCTATGAAAAAACCTCCCCACAACATGCACTTTATATGTGGCTTTAATTATCCACAGTGAGTGTCACTCTGCTGAGGATGTTCTCTGGTGCTTGTTTGCTGTGTTGATTGGAAGTTCCTGGGAGGATCACTGACAGTCATTAGTCCTGCTGGAAGAAAACTGCTCTAGTGCTTGGGCTTAGGATCTGAACAAGGCACTCTGTGGCAGTGAGCATTACAGGGCTTAAAATACCACCCAAATCTCCAGTGCCTTGACCCACCTGTAATTGCCTACTCCAGAACACACGGATTCCAAACTGTTTTATTACTAGTGTTACACTCCACAGAAGTAGCATTTACTTACCTTTCCCAAGTGAAACAAATACCAAGAATAGTACCTAGCAAAAAATCAGGTAAAGAGTGTTCCTCTAAGAGCTTCACCTTTTTGAACTGCAAAAAATAATTGTTAAGAGAAAAATTACTCTGATTTTGCCACTGCTATTTGCTTTTATTTTCCAGGCTGCACCAGAGCCACACCAGTGTGCAGTTTTCATACACTGCCATCTGTTGTTACAGGGTGCCTGTGTCACTGCTGTGCTGTGCAGCTCGGGTTTCTGTTCGAGCAGCAAACATCCTTCCCAAGAACTCTGTTAAATTGGAAGAACTGCTTTAATTCATGCATGCAGCGAGATTCCAACAACTCTGCTTTCATTTGTGGCCACAGCCAAAGTAATGTTGCTTTTAATCCCACTTCACTTATTTCAATAGTGAAGTTTGTATCTTTATTTAGTCCAGAGCCAGAGGATTCAGGTTCTGAGTAGTAAATTTACAGGAAAACATACACACCACAAACTTCATATGTATTTACACACACCAAAATTCCAAAGGATCCTGTCAGCACATGAATATATTTACAAACTGCCCTGCTTATTTAAACAGCTGTTTCAGAATCTGTATGTTTAGCTGCTGTTTGTATATGTATAGGTTATGGATTTGAGTCCAAGATCTGATGAGTTAGCACCTTGTTCCCTAAATCTGAACTAGAAAAAATAGAACATAAGGTTCCAGAAGCTAGCAGGAAGATAAAACAATTTGTGTGTGACAAAGTAAGGGGCAATCATGTGCTGGGAGAGCAGCCTAAAGCACTCAGGCACATATGACAGGTAGATACAGTCACAAACGAATTGGCCTAGACCTATGGAATTACAGATTAATATCCATGACTTAGAGCAGCTCACTCAAGTGTGCAGCTATCAAAGTTCTGAAAACGCTTGTGAGAGATGGAACAGTTCAGACTGCCCAAGCTGGGATTACCTGCAGTTGTGATTTTTGTGTGTTTTAGAACTGGTCAGAGCACAAGCCTGGATATTGAAGCGTTGGACACAAAAGAAATCCTTTGTGCTTGAAACCATGGGGAATACTCCCAAAAAACCACAAGTTTTTGGCTTCCTTAAAAAGACGGGAAGGATCTAAGCAAAACACACTTAGAATTTGTGTGCTCAAAAACGTAGAAAGGCACAGCAGAGACAGTTATTTGTTGTATCCACAAAAATATAATTTTATTTGTATATCCAAATACAGACTATTTATTTAAATGAAAACTGTACGCTCACAATTTAAATAACAAATTCACTTGCCATTTAAAAACCAGTCTTAATATCTGAAACTGCCAGTTTTACTCCCCAAATGTTAGAGAACTTGCAGCTTCTTTCTGTTCTTTATGCAACTGTTTTGCCCTGTTTTTCAGATCCTCTGCCTTGGCATCATTCTTCTCAACACCATCTCCCAGTTTGTACATGCGGCTGGCATTGGCACAAGCCCACACGTGCCCCAGCTCACAGCCTTTCAGCGAGTACTTCAAGGCATGGCTCATGTCCTTGGGGACCCCAGGTGCTCCCTGCAGGTATATCACACTCAGGTTGAAGCAGCTGGGAGCAAAATTGCCATCACAGGCTTTTGTGTAATAGTCTCTAGCAACAACAGGGTCAGGCTGACCATCGTTGGCTTTCCCGTCCTGGGCCAGCAGCCCAGCACTGTGACACGCATTTGCTGACTTCTTCCCACCTTTCTCACAGGACTTGATGAAAGATTTGTAGGCAGCTTTCAAATCCGGGTTGAGTCCACCTGTTAGTCAAGACATTACTGTGAGAACATGTTAAAACAGCTGGGAGCTTTCTGCTTTGCAGGATGCTTCCCACTGGAAATATAGCATCCATCACTTTAGATATTACAGTCAACATTTAGGACTTCAGAGACATTACTGTTGTCTCAGTGACAAACATTTTGCTAATGTCTTTGACTTAGAAAACTGTCCTCCACTCACCAGTAATCACAATAGCACTGGTATCCAAACAATAACCCAGACCCACAAAACACTCTTCCTACTACTATGTCCATGGATTTAATATCTTGCACTAGGCAAGTATTATTTTGCTAGTATACCTACACCAAGATTGTTACTAGTTTTGAACTACAGTTAAAATATTGTTCCTTACTACTACTGTCTTTTGGAAGATCTCTGACTAATTTAAGTGCTTTCCATTACTGTGCCAGCAAATACATTTTGAGCAGACTTGGAGGCTACTGAGGTATGCATATTACTAGTCTGTGACTTTCTTTCTTTCTCTTCTGTCTGACAAGAAGAAATGTTGTGAATATGCAGTAACATTGAGCACTGGCTGTACTTACCTGTTAAACAGTTGTAATTATACAAAAAATAATACATAGTTAAAATACAGCTGATTTTTCAGAAGGAAGCAATTTTAGGTTTTCCATCCTCCCCCAACTTTTATGAGATGACCATGAAAGGGGCGGGACAAGTAGTTGCTCCTTCAAGGTCAGGAGGACAAGGCAGATGTGAGGGTGGCCAGGTATCGGAACAGGCTGTCCGGGGAGGTGGAGGAGTCACCTGCGGCCCGAGCGCCAGAACCCCCCTGCCCACCTTTGCCGAGGGCCTGGTAGGCCCCCAGTTTGTAGCAGCTCTCGCTGTGCCCGTGCACCTCGCAGTTGTCGCGCAGCACCCGCGCCGCCGCCACGAAGTCCTTCCTCACGGCGTCCAGGTAATCGGCGAAGCGCTGGCAGCCTGCGGGGATTGGGACGCGGGCTGAGCCTCCCGCCGGCCCCGCGGCGGCGGGCGGGGGGCGGCGGCGGGGCCTTACCGTCCGGGTCCTTCTCCTTGAAGCACTGGTAGCTGTACTCCACGTGCAGGTTCTCCAGGTACGCCCGCACCTCCTCCTCGTCCGCGAAGTTGATGAAGCCGGCCATGGCCGCGCTGGGTCACGGCGCGATCGCTGCGGCGCCTCCCGCGAGCACCGAGCGTTCGATTCGGCACCGCCCTCCCGGGGCCGTCCCTTCCCCGCCCGCTCCGACCGCCCCGCCCGTGGCCGCTCCTCCAGCCGCTTCTCCCGCCCCTTCCCCGCTCGCTCCTCAGGTCACCCCCCCGTCTCTTCCCCAGGCTCTCTTCGCGCACCTTCCCTTAGAACTCCTCTCGTTACGGTTCCTGCTGTGCGCTCGCGGGGTCGCCGGAAACTCTGACGGTTCAGCAGTTTTAGGCGATAACACACAGTTAGAATTTTACTTTCAGAGTTTTGCAGCACCGGGTGCGTATTTCCGAGGTCTGATTCAGCACAACCCATAAACTGAGACATGGCAGTACATTAATTGCACTCTGCATGGCCTAGGAGCAGGGTGGCTTTCCCTATTCCTCGATCTGCCTCCTGCACACTTTTGTCTGGATTAAAGCTCGATAATTTCCAAATCCGTTTTAGAACAGAGGTGCTGCTGTGAGAAACTGCTCCCAGCCACCACTCCTTTCTGTGGTACCACAAAAGCTCTCACAGGTGCTTTTTAAAGTACTGGAACCTGCACTGAGCAGGCAGTGCCGGGGCACTGGGAACACCCAGAAACGGGTAAGCACTTAACACACAACGAACCCTGGTTCTCCTGGATCTGAGAATCACAGAATGGTTTGGGTGGGAAGGGACCTTAAATATAATCTCGTTCCATCCCCCTGCCATGGGCAGGGATACCTTCCACTATCCCATGTTGCTCAAAGCCCCATCCAACCTGGCCTTGAACACTTCCAGGGATGGGCACCCACAACATTATGGATTAATTTAACCCAAATGTGATAACAGAATACTTACAGAGAATATGGCACACATTATCCAATTCTAGCAGTTCTGAGCACAAACTGAATTTTCTGTGAGTAAAGTAGCCCATTAGAATTCTGTGTGATAAATTGCTTAAAATCTGTCTGAGTTAAAATAAATTTCAAAGAATATTTGCAATATTTGCAAATGCTTTGTCCCAAATTATTTCAGTAGGATAACACTGGCCCATCAAGTTTTTGGGATAAATAAAACTCAGTTAAGTCCTGTGCAGAGTCTCCTATACGAAGAAGCCTTATTCTTTATTAAGGGCTAGAGCTAACTGTGACCAACTGTGCCAGCTGGACTGGCAGCAAACCCTGCCAGGTGCATAGCTGAAACACCAGTTACACCTTCTAAAGTATTTCCTTAAAACTTTTCAGACTGTTAAAAATTTGTTTGTAGTTTGTAAATGGTTTGTAGTTAAAACATATTTTCCATGTGCAGCTAAAGTTTTGTTTTCAATATGTATTGACCAAAACCCACTGCCACGTGTGTGAGACTGCAGGTAGAAGATACACATTGCTTGGCCAGTGCTGGCTGCAATCTGAGAATGTTTGTGTGAATCTCCATTCTGGATGGGGCCTTTAAAAGATGAACTGCTTTTGTACCGGCAATACTGTTTCTCTGGAAATTCAGCTTTGAAAACATTTCAGTTTGCACTGTAGGCTCAATAGAAATTCCTTGAGTTTATTA
Source organism: Vidua macroura (assembly GCF_024509145.1). Lineage (NCBI taxonomy): Eukaryota > Metazoa > Chordata > Aves > Passeriformes > Viduidae > Vidua > Vidua macroura. The sequence continues at coordinate 27,342,803 of NC_071579.1, forward strand.
GTTTAAGTCCTTGGAGAGTCTGCTCATGCTGGGATTTTGTCTTTGCAGTTTCTGATGCCAATGCTGAGCCTGTGCCAACTCAACCATATGGCTGCTCCATCCCAGGAGTGGATTCCTGAGTACAGGGAGGCAGGCTAAGAACAGGCACTGGGAGCAGGGGGTCAGTCTGTCACTGAAAGTTCACTACCTGAGCCCAGTTCCTATCATAAATCCAGAAAACAAGACATCTGGTGATAGGTCAGAGTGAATCAGTGAATTTAAAAGCCATTGAAAGAACAGTCTGGAATCTTGCAAAGACATTACGAAGTGGAAGAAACACGTAATGGACTAAGAATAATAGTATGAGCTGCTTCTTTATCTAAGCTAATATCTGTGTCCATAATTATGTAAGTTGTTTCTTCTAAGCAGATTAGGTTTTTAAGTGGTTCAATTCAGAACATGAAGATTCTTAATTCTGTGCTTGTCAGATCCTGAGCATGTAATTTATTTTCTCTACATCAGCAGCCTAATCTAAAGAATTGGAACTATAACTGACCTTTGTTTAGCAGTACTTAAACTGGTAAAACTGTGTTTCATAGTATTTATAGAATCTTTTGCCATCTTGTAACGACAGAAACATAAATAATTTTAGCAATTGTTCCTTAATATTTATTTATGTGTCTTGCTGTTTTGCAAACAACAGTTGTCCAAAGCTTCTGCATATAGAATTAGCAATTCTTTTACATAAATTCTATATTCTAATTAATTTTTTTTTTGATAGGATATTTGTATCACTCTTTACTTTGTATCCTGAAACAAGAAATAACTGTATTCTCTTGACCAACAGTACATTGTATGTATTGGTTGGGAGACAGGTTTTCTTCACTAGTAGTGTTATCTGAAACATGAAATTACTTTGTATGGAATGGTTTATGCTTATAGCAAAGCTCCCCTCCAAAGGAGGCGGCAGAACCTATTGTACTGGTGCAGGTTATTATTCATATTACCAGAATAAACCAGTTTGTGCAGGAAATACTTAAATTGCAGAGGTTTGAGAGCACGAAGGTGAAGCTGACGCCAGTTCATGGCTGTGGGAGGTCCCCAGAGCTGCTGCTCACCTGCTCCAGCCGGGCGCTCACCGGCGCCTCAGAGTTCTCCGGTCCCGGCTCCACTACCGGAGCAACCAGGCCGAAGAAAAGGTCCCACGCACTCGTAACAAGAGGGGCTGATGCGCTTTGCAGCGCAATGGCCCCTTCTCCCCACACTTCGAGCCTTAAACGCGAGTGTTGAGGCTCCGCTCCCCCAGCACGGCACGAACCTGTGCTGGCGCAGCCCCTTTAAGGGAGGCGGGTTCCCGGCCGGTTGAGGCAACATTCACTTCCAGGTCGGGGGGGTAAACACGGGGGAAGGGAGGGAAAGGAAAAAAACGAATAGAGAAGGAGCCCAGCGACGGGACCGGCTGGCTGGGCGCTCGCCGGCGGCACCCAGCGCCGCGATGGTGAGGGGGTGGCGGTGGCGGGCAGGGAGGGAGGCAAGAAGGGAGGGAGGCAAGAAGGGAAGGGGAGGGGAGGGGAGCTGTTCGCCTGCAGCCCCGGGTGCCGGACCCGGCGCAGGTAGCGGAGGTGACCCCGGGGAAGGGGCCGCCATGGCGGCGGCGCAAGCCCGGCTGAGGGGCTCAGGCGGAGCCCCCTCCCCTCCCTCCCGCCGGTACCGCGGCCGGGCCGGGGCAGCCCCGCCGTTCGTTGTGTAACCGCGGCGCTGCCGCCCGTTATGTAAAAGGACGCTCAGGACCCGGCGGACGGCAGGGAGGGAGGCTCGATCCCGGCTCGGTGTGCCCCGGTGTCCCCAGGGCGCCGCGAGGGCGGTGACGGCCGGCCCAGGCTCGCCGCCCTGACCGGCCCCTCACAGCCCCGTGCGGGGCCGAGCAGCCGCGGCCGCCAGGGCGGAGCGGGGCAGAGCCCCTCGGCCGGCCGGCGTGAGGGCGCAGCCCGGCACAGCACAGCCTCCTCCGGCTCCTGCCAGCCCCCCAGCAGCACCTTCCCGCTGGGAATTGCTTTGTCCGGGGTCTGTCTGGAGGAAGCCGTGCCAAGGCACGGTGCGTGGGCCTCGCTGAGCTCTTCCAGCACGGAGCTGCCAAAGGAACAGCCCTTCCCTGCTCCAGACAGGCCGGAGCAGAACATATGGGGAGCTGTTTGGATTGCTCCTCTGCTCCAGACATGAGTGTGCATATTTGCTTTTCAAGGGCTAGCAGAAGCTTCCTGGGCCATCTAGTCTCATCCCTTGTCATTAAAAGCCTAATTTCAGTCAATCCCCTAATAAAGTTATGTGTCATTGTTATTGAAGTAGGTACATTTTGTGCCTGCTCTTTTAATCAGTGAACTAGGGTAGAATTTCATTGTTTATCTATGTACTGATGTCTAAATTTATGGCAAAACTTCCAGTTCATGGCATTTCTACATACCTTTGTTGCTGTACTTGCAGTGTGCTTCTCTTAATGGCTTTTTCCATCTATAGTATATATTCATTGTGCTGTATTTATTTATAGGTGGCATTTGTATCTCTCACCTTTTGATCTTCTAGGCTAAGAAAAGCTGAGTTTATGTCCTATTCCCAATGTGCTTTTCCTCCCCAGGGGATTCTAGTAGCTTTAAGAGTTACCTTTAAACTGAAATGGTGCAGGTATCTCTTGACATAAATAGCCCTGTGAGATCTCCTGAGTGTCTTGAAAGTGACTTAATCCTTCCCCTTTTTTTTATGCTTCTCCTGGCACCTTCTTTGGCTGCTTCACCTTGTTCTTTTGTGGTTCAGCACACCACTCTGGTTCCACTCTTCATCATTTCTAATTGATGAACTCGTATCTGAAGTTCTTGATATTAATCTTTAAATAAATTGCATTACTATGTCGTTCTAATGGGGCACTGTTTAATTTTAGGCCTCTTGTGATCACTGTTGATTTTGTATCAGTAGCAGCTTTAATCTCTATGTTCCCACTTCTTGTGCCAGAATAGTTAATGTTAAATTGGAGTTTTGAGCATAATCCTTCCTTGAATCTGGCTAATAAATCACCTACTTCTGTTTAATTCCATTTAACTTAATTTAAATAGGATACTCATAAAGCCTTCTTACTAGCATAAATCATGAAACTGTTTATTTTTCACTGCCTTTCGTCTGTTAGCACTCAGAAGAATTTTGGTGTCTGTTGCTTGAGTTGCTATTTCTTAATTGTTTTAAAAATGTTCATTTTAAGAAAGTAAGTAAAGTTTTGGGGCTGTGGAGAGGTGGAAAACGTGGTACATCCAGCACCAAAGACCGAGGCTCTAAATTACCTCTCTCTTATTTTCCTGTTAATGTTTTGAGAGAAATGATCACCACAAATTGAAAAGTTCCTAACCCTGTCCTAATCTTGTCCTTTGAGACTTCAGAGAGGGAAAAGCAGGTGGGCCTGGCTTACAGAGACTTTGCATGTTTGGGGTTTGTCATCCTGAGTCTGCAATTGGGTGTAAAACTTGGGGAGCACATCACAGACATGGCTGTGTTAGAAATGAAATTGGTATTTGTCTTCCGATGTTAGATACTCATTTATAGAGGGGGGAACAAGAACCAGCCAAAACAAAACACTACTGATGGAAAAAAAAAATTGATTTTTAATGAGTCTGAGAGATAGAGCCTGTAGGAACTGAATCTGTCAGGCTGGAGTTGGTAGGATCACAACCAGCTGTAGTGAGAAAGGTCTACACAGCAGTGGAAATTTTTTTTTTTCTTTTTTTTTGCGAAGTTAGATTGTAATGACTGACAGAAAACAGCAGTTACACCTGTTTCTTATTTTTCTTTAGGTATTGTTATATAAGCAGGTACTTGCCTGGTGATGCTTCCCCAAAGGAACAGATTTTATTTTGATACTTGCACTCAGCCAGTTAATCTGGGTTTATAATGTTTGCCTTAAGATTCTTTAACTTATTCCTGGTGCTTTAATGTGTCCCCTTAAGTTCTTTTTGCTTTTTAACTGCACTTTGAAATATGTGTTGAGTATATTCTCATGCTATTTAAAACTGATTCATGGAATTCTCAAAAGAAAAGGTGGAGGATAATGTTCTTTGGGAGAACCTTTCCAACTGGCGTGAGCTTGAAGCTGGTTTTGCATTTCAGTTCACCACTGTATTGGATTACTGTTAGAGGCCAGCAGCCAGGCAGTTTACCCCATCACCCTGCACACTTTTGGTTTGCCTTGATTATATTGAATACATAAAAAGTTGTTTTTTTAAAAAAGAATTAAATTGAATAAGCCTTTAAAAGCACATCTAAATGCAATTATTCTACTTTTTATGCTATTCCGTAAGCTAGCCAGGTTTTAGATGTGTCACATTGCTTTCATAATATATGTTTTAGTTAATGAAGGCACCCCAGCTTGCATCATGTAATTCATAATTCTGTGGTTTGGGGAATTAATTTTTATATTTGTTTCCTACTCAATTAATTTGATATAATGAAAGAAAATGTGAGGTTAATTGAAGTATCAGATAATTGGGATGACTATGAAAAAGTAAAATAGCATAAGGGAGGTTCTACTGAAAAACTGCTGGGTGATGTTTATTAAATAATAACAAAAAAAAAAGGAGTGCTCTGCTATGGTTGACATACATTTATAGTGTCTCATTAGACAGAAAGTGAAGTGATCAGAAAACAAATGGCAGGTTTGTCTTCAACCTGACATTCAAGAGCAGAGCTAGAGAAAGGAACACTTAAATTTTGACCTTGTAAGAGCTTAAATACAACTTTAAGTGGGCAATATTGTCTTGAGGTATAGGGGAGTGAGAAAAGGAAAGTCTTCAGCTCATATGAAAGGCTTCCAGACTGCATTTGAGTTGTTCTATTTCAGTAGCAGGCAGTGTAGGAAATTGTTTTTAGGATGCTTGTCAGAGGACTTTATTAGATACAGATAAAAACATTTTGCCTGTCTGCCCAGGTTACCTCAGGAGCCTTTGTCAGGGGTGTTTTCTCAGCCTTTTGGCAGCAAGCTGAAGAAATATTACAAACAGCTCCTATAATGGGAATGAGTGGAGTTAATAAAAACAGAACTGTGTTGTTTGCAAGTATAATTGATCCCTGCTTGTGGTTTGTGTTCCTTGATTGTGTGGAGATGCCCTGCGTGAACTTCCAGAGGGATTATATAAAAATTTAACTTGCATTTCCAAAGGACAGATTGGCCACTCAGAGGTACTGGTTGAAAAAATAGTTTTTCTGAGTCATATGCCAGTGGCCTATCTACAGGGCTAAAAATTCTCATTGGAGTTCGTTCACCGATACATCAAAGTGTTTCAGCTCTTCTGGCAGACAGGAAGGAACAGTTCCAGGAGGAATGAAGAGAGACAGTATTATGGTTTTGTCATCTTTGAGCATCAAATTAGAAACACAAGATCTAATGGAGATGTGGATGTCTTTGCTTCAGTGGGAATGATTTTTATACACCTTTGAGTAAAGATTCTGATTTTCGTTTGATTCATCAGCTGTCATAGGAGTCCTGAGTATATATATTGATTTCAAGTTTAAAAGAAAAATTTCCCATCTCATATAAAAATGTACTGTTTTAAAATAGTCAGGCATCATGGCACACTACAAAGAAGCAAAAAGAAACAAAAGACATTCACAATTCCAAATTCTGTCCTTCGTTTTCTTATCATCTTTAGGTTGGAGGCAGCCAAAATTGCTGTTTCCTAGTATGGGAGCAAGTTGCATTACAAAGTAACTCCTGTTTTTATAATGATTCAATGTAATAATAAAGCTTAAAAAATAATGAAACTTAAGCACTTAGCAAAACTGAGTTAAAGGAATAAAAGTTGCATGTCAAAAGCAGCAAAAAGAGCTTGCATTTGAATAATTTGGAGATTTTATTTCCCAAGCCTGTACTTAAGTCTTCAGGAGCTATTAAACTGCAGTCTCTATTGTTGTTAATACATGATTCATTAAAGAAAGACTCCATTCCATCTTTGCCCCAATGTAGTACCTCCCAGTCCTCAAATATGTGGACCTTATTTTAGAAGATTTATCTCTGTAACCCTATTTATATTTCTTCTCTATAACCTTTTACATATTTCAGTACTCCTGTGATCAGCACATTAGGCAAGCAAAGCAACAGAAGTTAAATGAGCTGAGAAAGAAACGTGAAATGGTCCAGAACTTTCTGCATAAAAGGGAAGCTACTATTTTTCTTACAGATGAGATCTGACAACAGTTGATGCTGTTATTTTCAATATTGTCTGGGGGAGTATGTACCAGTCACTTGGCCTTCTTTTGTGTGGTGCTGGGGATGATTCACAGTGCTGAGAGTCATTCTTTATGTTGATTAATCTGTGTGGCTGAAAACAGTAGGTTATTATTAGACAGGGAATAAAAAAACCCTTTGAGATTTTCATGTATCAGTGTACAACCTCAAACTCTGAGGCAAAAGATCAAGTTTATATTCTGCCTTGTCCTTTGTACCTAGACTTCTGCTGTAGATGATTTTCAGGTGCAGAGTGCCTGGAAAGAGGAAAAGGATTACTGTAATAGATGTTGTTTATTGCTGCACAGGATTTGGAATTAAACTAGTTCTTTTTGGGTTTCATTTTTTGATGTGAAGCTCTAGCTGCCCTTTTCAGTATCAAAAATTGCTCCTATATATGCAATTTATCTGCAGTATCTGCATTTCTTATGTAGGTTGGTAGTAGACTTCTAATATGTGTTGACTTAAATGAAAGATTAAAATAAATATTTTAAATCCAGAAGTATAATTTGATTTTTAAATGTTCTTTCAGTCTGTCTTGATTGATTAATTCCCAGTAGACTTTGTAAATTAAAACTATTTTTCAGCAATTGCTTTTCTTCCTCTGGGAACACAAGTAGGGTTCAAAGCACAGCAGACGTGACTGGATGTGGTTCTGGGGGTGACAGGGAAAGGAGGCTCCCATTGCTTTGGCCAGTTATTCATTGTGTGACCCGACTTCATGTGGCTCTGAGGGAGACATCTCCTCTTGAAATATTTGCCAGACTAACAAAAAGGACATTATAGAGTAATGGAAGGTTCATAGAAAGAATGACTTGACTAAATCTCCTTTGTTTCATTGTGTTTTGCATGTGACAGGAGGAAGCTTCTCCATATTCTTTACTTGATATCTGTTTGAATTTCCTGACTGCCAACCTAGAGAAGTTCTGCACAGAAAGGCAAGATGGAACATTTTGCTTGCAGGAGCCAGGAATGTTCCCTCAAGAAGTGGCTGATCGACTGCTGCAGACAATGGCATTTCATGGTAAAAACAATCATTTGTGGGTCAGCAGTGAACATATTTCACTGGAATGTGACACTGCAGTTCTGCTATATTTTCTAGTAGAATCTGCTGTTGCAGCTGTTAAAACTGTGTTCTGTAATCCCTTAACAGAGAATTTTTGTTATTTTTGCTTTACACAGCTTCAGCTGAGCTTTGCATTGCCACATAGATCTAAATAGAAAGTTCTTAGTCTTAAGACTAAGGTTTATGATTTTACTCTTCCTTTATTTGAACATTCTTCAATCTTCTTTCAATCATTTAAAAAAAATCTACTACTTCTAGCAACAATACCTCTTGAAGAGCATTTAATTGATTTTTTTTTTTACTGTGTGCCCATGTGATTAAGTTAGAAAGTAACCTTGTGATTCATTAAAACGGTTTCTTATCTCTCTTAACACTTTTATTGACATGGAATTATTTGTTTCATAGCACTCAGTTTTAGAGTGGCATAAACAGCTTATGGTATTCTTACATTTTGTGTACTGGCTTACTGGTTCTCTGTCAGCATTTCTCTGAAGATAGGGCTGACATCTTGGTTGCTTGCTTTAAGCATGATAAAATTTGTATAACAAAACTTCTTGTCATAAAAAAGTAAAGGTATAAATTGTGCTAGAGTAGAGATAAGAGAACCATTCCTTGAGATGCTGGAGGCTTTTGTTAAAAAATGAGACACGACACTAGAAAAATTACTGTAAACAGACCAAACACCCTATCTTATAGGTGCAGATTTTATTTGGGTCTTACTGGGCAAGTAATAGTTTTCTCAAGTTGTTCTGGTCAGAAGTAACAGAAGGAATGGTCCTAAAATAGACAAGCTCATTAAAAAAAAAAGTAATCTTTAATATACACTACTTTCTGATAAGAAATTATTTCGAGTAGTCCCAAGAAATCAGATTCAAGGAAACTGAATTACCAGAAATTTACTACCAGTGCTGGCAGTGGTAGTAGAAGACACTTCCAGACACCAAAATGTCACAAACACAGAGAATGCAGGATGGAAAAAAGTGTGTGGCAGGTAAACACAGTGTGGTTAAGGTAGGCCAGAGAGAGAGCTTTGGTCCTTAAATGAAGAGATAAGCAAAAATTAAGAAGTAATTTAGTGATATTTTAACCAAAGTGTAATTATATTTATTGTTTTTTATTTTTTCTGCTCCATACCATCCTGTTTCATCCCATATTTTTGCTTTCCCTGCAAAAGAGGAAAGTAGTCCCCTTACTACTTGGTCAGAAATACCTGAACCATTTGCTCCTTAGAAAGGTCTGCAAATCTTTATATTTGCCTTTGTCACAGAGGCAATTACTAGCCCATGACTTAAATCCAAACTGTAGTGGCAATGATGTTATTATTCAAATATATTGCATTTTAATTTCGACTTCTTTGTTAAGTATGTGTGAAGATAGGAGATGAAAAGCTAGGAGTGTTGACGTTTATAACCCTGTAGGAGCAAAACTAGGACATGTTCTTCCTACTCTTTTTGTGTGGATGCTTGTGCAACCGTACCCTTCACATGACTTTTCGTAATCCTTCTGTTGATAAGACACCAAGATTTCATATTTGTATATTCAATGCATTTTTGATAATTTCAGGAACTCAATGTATTGTTTCAGTTAGGATGTTGCCAGGGTCTTGTAAGAAAAGGCTACTTACTTATTCTTTCTACAGAGTAAAAAGATACTAAACGAGATTGTTGCTTTTTCTTTTTTTCATTGCTGTCTTTTTCTCCTTCCCACCCTTTCCTTGCCCTCTTCTTTCTATCCTTTGAATCACTTTTTATGTTTCTTTCTCACATTCAGCTTGTTTCTGAGCAACACTCCTACCTTCTTCATATAGAACTTAATTAGCTTAATTTAGTATTGATCCTACTTATGAATTCAATCAAATGCTAGATTATGTAGTTAAAGCAAGATGAGAACAGGTCACTGATAGGCGGTGCAATCTTGAGATTAATGAACTGTGTCCAGAGAAGAATTGCACTCAGAAATTTTGAAATTCTGCTTTTAGCACACTTCTAACCAGTTCAGTGAGAAAAATGCAGCAAATGAGGGCAGCAGTCTGATTTGTTTTTGAATCATACCAATATTTTATTTATTGTGTGTTCCATTTTCTGAACCAAACAGGTAGCATGCATTTACTGCTTCTTATTTATCTGTCCTATTCTTAAACCTGGAATTTTCCAAACATGACCTCATAATCTTCAAAGCGGAATTGCAAACGTAAGATTTCGGGATTGGTGGCGTAATGATCCAAGGCAAACTACTTTGTAATTAATTTTCTCTGCCAACACTTTGTAGCCTTTAATGTCAAAGTGGTGCTGTGTAACACTGGAGCTAAGCACTGATGCTGTTTTCCCACAGGGCTTCTGAACGATGGGACCGTGGGCATCTTCCGAGGCAACCAGATGCGCTTGAAGCGAGCCTGTATCCGCAAAGCCAAAATCTCCGCCGTGGCTTTCCGCAAAGCCTTCTGCCATCACAAGCTGGTGGAGCTGGATGCCACGGGGGTGAATGCAGATATAACAATCACAGACATTATCAGTGGACTGGGCAGCAATAAGTGGATCCAGCAGAATCTGCAGTGCCTGGTGCTGAACTCACTGACTCTTTCTCTGGAAGACCCCTACGAGAGGTGTTTCAGTCAGCTGTCCGGGCTCCGCGCGTTGAGCATCACCAACGTGCTCTTCTACAACGAGGACTTGGCAGATGTTGCTTCTCTTCCCAGGCTGGAAAGTCTGGATATATCCAACACCTCTGTCACTGACATAACAGCACTCCTCACCTGCAAAGACAGGCTCAAGTCTTTGACCATGCACCATCTGAAATGCTTGAAAATGACCACAACCCAGATTCTGGATGTTATAAGAGAACTAAAATACCTGAATCACCTTGATATTTCAGATGACAAACAGTTCACATCGGACATAGCTCTTCGTTTACTGGAACAGAAAGATATCTTGCCTAACCTTGTGTCTTTGGACATTTCTGGAAGAAAACATGTCACAGATAAAGCTGTGCAAGCATTCATTCTGCAGCGGCCCACGATGCAGTTTGTAGGACTGCTAGCTACTGATGCCGGCTACTCAGAGTTCTTAACAGGAGAAGGAAACCTGAAGGTTAAGTGCAGGAATTAATTTCACTGACAAAATATAATGTGCAGGGAAAATAGAGCTAATCATTTGTAAATGTATGTGTGTGTAGGTTCATTTTTTAAACTGTTAATTATAATTACTGGCTTTAGGTGAAATTCCTATTTAATTTTGACACAAACTGCTAAATTTACATAATACTGGGTATATACATATACTTGTAAGAGACATGTTTTCTGTGCCTTTTCAGTGAACCTTAGATCTTGATTTTCCATATCTAAGAGAGCTGAACTTTATCTTGTCTGAAGTCACTTAGTGGGATAATATTCTCTGGATTCCAGACAGCATCTGGCACAAGTCAGCAATGTGTAAGGGGTGGAGGTAGAATTTGCATAAGCTTTGTGCAGTTCATGATTAACACGGCAGATACAATAAAGCTGATTAACTCAGCTGCTGTTATGCTCCATCACCACTGCTATTTCCTCTTACAGTATTTCTACCCATCTTTAAAGGTCTTCTGGTGATGATTACATCACCTAAGAAGCAATAAGGATGAAAGACTTCCTCTTCTTGAACAAATCCTCAGTAACTTAGCCCCTTAGGATGAAATTATGTTTTCTGAAGTGCATTTATTTATCTTTTAGAGCCAGGCAACAAGACATCATTCCCTGTTCTGTAAAATCTGAAGGCAGTTATTGGAGAATGAGCAGGTCAGAATTAATTTTTAAAAAGTTGTTTTAGACATGTCAGTGGTATATCATCTTTGACACTGAGTTTTCCTTTCTGCTGTGTTTTGAGGATGATGGAAGTTGCAGAGGGAATGAGGAAGAGAGCCTAATGTGTCCGTAGTTTAGTCTGTCTCCTGTGCAAGTCTAGTTTCCCACTTCAGTTTTAAAATTCAGAATGCTCTTGTTTTAGGCAAGTGGAGTAACACAGCTACACAATTTTGTATTTTTTCCCCCGGAAACATTTGACAGTTGTTAAGGGCCAAGTCTCTTGAGTACTTAATTGTCACAGCTGATAGTGAAGTGTCTGAATGTTGAAATGCATAGAGAAAGCAAGTTCCCCTGATCCAGCACCAGGAGGTTATACTTCATGTTTGGTATAAAATAATGCAATGTAATCCTTGCTGTTCAGAATACTTGCTTCACAGAATTGTCTGTGCCATGAAAAGGCAGGAAGGAAGAAGGTTCTAGTAATGTGAAAGTTACAACGGACTTGTGGCACTGTGGTTAGCAAAATGCAGTTTGCATTCCTTTTTTTATTAAGGCATAATTGTCAAGAAGAGACTGTAAGCTGTGATTGGTTTTATTTCCTTTTTTTTTTTTTTGGTGACATAAATTCATTAATAACTACTGAAATGTTCAACTGCTTAGTCTAGATACTGCTAAAGAGTAAACAAGACACAGAACTCATGGAAACAGCAGAGGTAAAATATTACTGTCTATACAGCAGCCCTGTGAAATTTGATTATGAACACTAAGCAGATATTACAGTTGAGAACATGAAAGCAAGTGGAAATTTTTCATGTAGGGTATAATTGGCTGTACAACATGTCAGTAAACAGGATTGCCCTATTCTGATCAGAGGAGAATATAAAACAAAATCCAAGATGCTATCAGTTCTCTCAAGGCTGTAATATATTCCTGATATCAGAAGTTTCAAAACAATATGCCCGTATACAATACAGGATGCACAGAACGTGACACTTCATATATAAACATTTTGCTTTTTTTGTATATGCCATGTTAAGTAGAACAAGTTCTGCATGCTGCCCTAAGAATTTTAAAAAACAGTGATTGCAGCAATGTTTCATTAAATAGTAGGACTGAGGAACAAACCACCTTCAGTTACACAATTTACAGTTATAAACAGAAAATATCATTAAATGGGAGCTAGAGCAGGCTGGCAATCATTTGCTTACTGAAGGATTTGGCCAAATCACTGCCTTTGAAATGGCAGCTTTGCATTTTTTGAGAACAAAACTTTGAAAGTAAAATGTTGACATCTTGAACTAAAGTTTATTTCTGTGTTCGCAGGTGTCAGGAGAAGCAAATGAAACTCAGATTTCAGAAGCACTGAAGCGGTACAGTGAACGGGCCTTCTTTGTGAGAGAAGCACTCTTTCATTTATTCAGCCTGACACATGTAATGGAAAAAACTAAGCCTGAAATTTTAAAGGTAAAATAATAGTTTTGATGGTTCTCGTGTGTTCTTCCTGAGCTCATCCCCAAAACCCTAGTATAAATTAGTTTATAAGCTTTTAACCTTTTTGGTTGTGTTTTTTAAGATTAAAATTGTAATGTTAAATAAAAATAAAGAACTGTTTAAACACGAGTGATGTAGAAGATGCCCTGTAGTGTTTTATGTTAGGCAAAATTGTTCTCTACTAACGGAAATTATCTAAATTTAGTAGCATGTAAATTAATTTTTTCACATACCTTTGATTATGATATGAAATATTCTTCAGATGCTGAATTCTGGCATTATATCATATCTGTTTGGGTTCTAATCAAAGGTCTGTCTATTCCTATTCACCAGACACAGCAGTGCCTTCTGCTGATGCTCACAAAACAGTAATAATAAGGCAAGAATTCAATAACAGCATCTCCACTGTCACCCTCCAGTAGGGTAATGGGTGAATGGATATTTTTAGTGTCCTGTACGGGGCTGTAACCTGGAGCCCAGAAACTTCCTTAGAAATCCATTCTAGGCATTGGCTTTCCATGTCTAGAACACCAGAGATGGTTTAAGTTTTGTAGGGATCCTAAAAAGAGGATCAGTAGGACACATGGTTTTTATTTTTCTTATCCTCTTCGATGTTGAACAAGTGGCTTTAAATTTGGCATCAGTATCAAAAGGACTTTTCCAGTCAGTTATCAACAAGAAAAATATTATTATTTGGTGTTTATTTGGTGAGATCACAATCAACATACATAGCCAAAAATATCATTCAGGAAGAAGCTGCAAAAAATCTGTCCTGACCTAGCAGCTCAGGCTGTGATTCAAAATGGCTCATCACCAAACAACAAGGCACTACACCATTATCATTGCACTGCAGAATCTCCGTCCTGCTTCATTCACTTCTGAAAGGGTTTGGTGATTCTATCCCAGCCTGGCTCTTTCTAGGAATTTCTTGCAATTTGTGCAGCTTCTTCTTGGAGAGGTTGCTACAAGCTGTGCGAAAGGACTTGGAGCAGTAGAAGTTGCCAGCTTTGAATTGCTGAGCAGAAGAAAATGTTATTCCTTGAGAATTAAAATCACACCAGATGGATTTCTCACTCAAGTACAAGGGAGGCAGAAATTGGGTGCTGTGAGTCATTGCTGTGGCCTCGAGCAAGAGGCAGATTGTTCTTGGGGTCTGTGTGCAAACGTGTGAGCAGCTAACGTGGGCCAACCTTGTGCTGCAGCTGGTGGTGATCGGCATGAGGAACCACCCCCTGAACCTGCCCGTGCAGCTGGCGGCGAGCGCCTGCGTCTTCAACCTCACCAAGCAGGACCTGGCGGCCGGGATGCCCGTGCGGCTCCTGGCAGACGTCACTCACCTGCTCCTCAAGGCCATGGAGCACTTCCCAAATCATCAGCAGGTACAAGGCAAAACTTCTCTGCTTTCTGTGGCCTCCTCTGTCTTGTGGGTCTCAACAAAAGGTTTCTCCGCATCCCAGGACCTCATGGAAATATGTTAATGGCAAGAAAGTGTTCTGAAATTTGTGTGTTTCTAATGAAGCAATTGTTTTTTTCTCACAGCTGCAAAAGAATTGCCTTCTTTCACTATGCAGTGACAGAATCCTTCAGGATGTCCCATTTAACAGGCAAGTTCTAGATGTCAGTTGAAATTAGTTGTAGCATTGCAGAATATTTTTCTTCAGAAGCTTTGCTTCTGGCCCCAGTTTTGCTCAGTTTAAATAATTCCAGTGTGCTGAATTTATCTGGCCTATATTGTTTTAGGCCTGTTGGCCCAAATATATACCAGTGAGTGTAGGTCTGAAAAAATCCTTTGCTGTACATGGGTTTTTTAACTTCACCTGGATGGGTCTATCCTTAATTCCATGTAACAGAAGTTAACATTTCTCTGGGGTTACTTTTTGCAGATATTTTTCTACACAAATGTTTTGTCCCAAATACTTTGAAGTGTGATGGTCTGGTGTTTCAGAAGATTTTTTCTTCCTTCTTTGGAAGCACTTCCTGTGCATTCTGATACATAATTAGAAGTAACAGAACCTAAGTCAACAGCTTAAAGCTGACAGAGGCTCATGTAATACCGTCAATTTCAGTGTGTCTTTCTACTTTTCTTTCTTTTCTTTCTACAGAAGTATGAAGCATGCTTCTATTGTCTGTGTAAATCTTTCGTTTACTAATACTTATGAGACTTATGAAAATTAGTTTTTTTTGAACTTCCAGGTTTGAAGCAGCCAAACTTGTTATGCAGTGGCTGTGCAATCATGAAGATCAAAACATGCAAAGGATGGCTGTAGCCATAATTTCCATTCTTGCTGCAAAGGTATGGAGCTAAGCTTTGAGATGATAGGATAACATTTGTAAAGTCTAAAATAATGTTGATTTGCTTTTGTTTGCTTACAGCTTTCAACAGAGCAAACAGCTCAACTTGGTGCAGAACTCTTCATTGTTAGGGTAAGTCAGATGCTTTCCTGCCGTCCTCTCCAGCTGTTCATACTAGCAGTATTCCTGAAGATACAAAGTAAACATAAGGAGATAAAATCCTAAGAAAATATTAATATATATTCATGTGAAAATTATTTAGAAGGTAAGCCAAAGTGGAAAAACTTGGCACAATTAATGCAAAGTAAGATACCAAGACAGACCTTGATTTGAAGTTCATTCTTTAAGGTGAAAGATATTCTAAATGAGAATATTTGAAGTAAATACTGCTGTAAAGGTTCAGAGTTCTGTGGATGGCTTTCTGCCATCTGTAATAGCCCTACACATGTAATTACTGTGGAAACAAAGGAATTCCTTTAGCAGGTAACCACGTTCAGAGCAGAGGTAAAAAGTTTAATAGCCAGTTTATTTTGTATCATTTGACTCTAAGCATGTCTATTTTTACTCTGTGTATAAATGACAGCTATGCATTGCCCACTTAGTGTAGAAAAAAGCAGAGGAGTTAATCCATATATTGATATTTTGATGTTTTTTTTTTCCCCAGCAACTTCTACAAATAGTGAAACAGAAAACGAATCAGAATCTTGTAGATACCACCCTCAAGTTCACATTGAGTGCACTTTGGAACCTCACAGATGAATCTCCAACAACGTGTCGGCACTTTATTGAAAACCAAGGGCTAGAACTTTTCATGAGAGTCTTAGAGGTGAGGAAGGGGGGCTTGGTGATGGATTATCAGCACAGGTTTATAATTAAAGCTGTTTCAATAATAAGCATAAATGTTTACTTGTTTTTTTGTTTCCTTTATCCACAGTCTTTTCCATCTGAATCATCCATCCAACAGAAAGTTCTTGGACTTTTGGTGAGATGAAAAAGAAAAAGAGTCTGAAATATATACTTTTAAAATTTTATTTTGAAAGGATTTTTTTTAACCTATGTTAATCTGAAAAATTAGTTTTTCATATCCTAATATTTTTACCTTCTTCTTTAATCCTTATAGTGTGTATTATTCACAATTGACATCTTTTTGGGCTGTTTTGTGTTTCTTCAAAAGTTATATTGATATTGGTAATTAGAGTAAATAAAAAGCACTTTTAAAAAAGGAGAGTGAGGCTTCACATGAGTCCAAATGCAAAAAGTAGGTTGAAAGTTAGCAGAATGCAGAATTTTGCACTGCTGAATTTTTTTGAAATTGGGCTTGAGAATGCTAAAAATAGCCTTTGATTTAGTGTGATCTACATGTTAATGGCATAAAATCACTTACGAGAAAACCTCTTTGTTTTGATGCAAATTCCTGCTTAGACTGGAAAAATTTCCTAAAGCAAAAGCAGCATTTTGGCATGTGGTGGTCACCTGGATGTACAGAGATCTCATCTGAGTGTTTTATCTGTGTCTACTCACACAATATAGTTCAAGTGTGTGTTTATCTTCCTCACACAGTCTTCTTTCTTTTGACATTTTCTCTTCTTTTTTAATTTTTGTTATTTATTTCCCCATTCCAGAATAACATAGCTGAAGTTAAAGAGCTCCATTCTGAATTAATGTGGAAGGACTTCATAGACCACATCAGTAAATTGTTGCACAGTGTGGAGGTGGAAGTCAGCTACTTTGCAGCAGGGATTATTGCTCATCTGATATCCCGAGGAGAGCAGGCCTGGACATTAAGTCGCAGCCAGAGGACATCTCTCCTTGAACAGCTGGTACAGAAATGATGGTGAATTTTATCACAGTCTTTTCTATTTTTATTTCAATGTTTGTATTTAACAATCAATGTTCTTGGTTCTGTATTTTACAGCATACTGCCATTTTGAATTGGCCAACCCCAGAATGTGAGATGGTGGCTTACAGGTAACTATTGTCCTATCTTGTGATCAAGAGTTTGGGGGGAAAAAAGCATACCACATATCTACTGTATCTGATATTTGCAGGTAGTTGTCTTAAATGAGTTTTAGATGCAGCAGACCAGCCTCTTAATGTTTATCAATGTCTCCTGTAGGTAACATATGACTGAATGAACAGACATATGACCTCTGAAGCAATAGTATCTAGTAATAAAGCAAGTAACTATTTCTTTTTTTTTTTTTTAAATAGGTCTTTCAATCCATTTTTTCCACTACTTGGCTGTTTTATGACACCTGGTGTCCAGTTATGGGCAGTGTGGGCCATGCAGCATGTCTGCAGCAAAAATCGTATGTATTGAGAGAATATTACCCTTAAAATTCTCATTTTTTTGGTATTTTATTCACTAGCATGAAGTGGGAAAAATTTCTGGGGTATTCACTCCTAATCCTCTGGAGAAGCTACATTTGGGGCTTGACTAAATGGGGCAGAAAAAAAGAGTAGTAAAAGTTCCTTACATCTCTTCTATTAACTGAAATTTTACTGTTAGATGCATAGTGTTAATTCCAAAATGTGGATTTGTTAAGATTTAACTACATTTTTTTGCTTGCACGTGTGTTTTTAGTGAAATAGAATATGCAAATAGTAATGCTGGGCAACAAATTCCTTTTAAATTAAGAGCAATGACCATGGCATGCTACTGAGGCTTGCATTGGCCTACTCCTGATTTGAGACCAAGACAGAATTCCTTTCGTTCTGATGGTAGTTGATGCCAGAAACTTCTGGGCAAAGTTGCAGAGAAACCAAATGTTTGGTAGCAAATGTAATAACCTACTGTGGGGGGGAAAGTGTTTAATTCTGAAATATGAAGATGTATTTGGGAGGAAAATCATCAGCTTTTGGTGCTTGGTACCAAGAAAGCTTTTAGTAGTCCTGGAGGGGAGATACTTTTTATTTTGACCTCCTCTTATAGATGACAGTGTAAAGTAGTCTGGAAGTAATTGGTTTAAAATTTTTTGTGTATTTTTTGTATTCTGCTGCTGTTTGTCTATGTCATAGTCACCTCAGTGAAGTAACCTAACTAAAATAACTGTAGTGCCCCAGTAAATGTGATCCCCAAGGAAATGCTCAACATCAGCATTAAAACAAGTCTGGTGTTGCATCACTGAGATGAATGGAGAAATTGGGCCTGTCTGAGGTAATGCCCTGTGGATTGCATTACAGTCATCCTGACCTTTCCATAACAACTTCTGGAGCTTGCACATTACATTCACCCTACAGCTCTTTTTATAGCTGTTCCCTGCTCTTAATAATGCTGCAGCTGATGGGGGTGTGATTTCAACTTATTGAATTCCAGAATGTAAGAGGAAAAAACCCTGGAAAGGCATTTGTGGCAACTTATAATTAATGAGAGGCCACCATCAGTATATTTGGCAAACTACTTGTATTTGCTCTCCAAGCCTGGAGACCTCCACAAATGATGTGGTATATCTGGTACCATTTTTTGGTAACTGTTATGTATTTAGGTTTTTGGGAAAGGGGCTATTATTACCTGGATACTCATAGACACTATAGTGCTTTTGATTCCCATTTCTTCTGGTTTGTTTATGTGCACTTTAAATGCCTGTAGAGGAGGTAGGAGGAAGAGAGAATACTGTGCATATTGCAGGGCACTTTCCAGCTTTCAGCTGAGACAGACTGGTAAGAGACCTGATTACAGCTGGAGTCCTGTCCAAATAACTCTGTTGTGTTGTCAGTTAAAGTACTCATGCACTTCTGTGGACACTTTAGGGAGTGTCTTAAATACTGCCTGGAGACAAAAGTGGATTTGAATCAGTGTTTACAGTATCTCCTACCTTTACCCTAGATAATTCTGGTTTTAATTCCCTTTTTATAATCCTATTACAGCCGCCAGATACTGCAGCATGTTAATTGAAGAAGGTGGTTTGCAGCATTTGTACAACATCAAGGAAAATGTCCACACTGATCCCCATGTCCAAAGGATTGCTGTTGCCATCCTGGATAGTTTAGAAAAACACATTATGCGACATGGGAGACCACCACCATGTAGAAAACAGCAACAAACCAAACCAAACTGAAAGCTGCAGGTAGAGGAGCGTAAAGTATTGTCTCTGTAATAATCCTCTCTGATATGTGTGTAGTTGGAGTAACTTATAATATATTGGTCACCATTAAAGTGATTTGCTGGTAACTGTGGTACCCCAACCATGTGTGGTAACCTTGCTGAATGTCACCTTTAATGGCAACCACGTACACAACTTGTAAAGGGTCACAGCTTGAGCTGGTCATGCCTGCAGGGTTAGTGCTGGCTACCAGGAGATGGGACTTGTACTGATCCATATGCACAGCTGGAAAGAAGACTTCAAGGAGTATCTTGTTTTGTGACTTCTGAGAGAAAAGGCTATTCCATCCTTGTGGTTGCTGTTCATAACACTGTTCACCAGTTTGGTGTTTGAATAAAACTGTGTGTGGTTGTGAGATCAACACTTACAGACAAAAATAAAAGTCCATGCATGCAGGTGACAGAGAGACTTGTAACTAAGGCGACCAAAATGTCCATTGTCTCTTCACCTTTCTAGACAGAAATGGGGTCTTCAGCTTCCTTTTCCTTTTGCCTGCAAGCCATGTTCTTCTGTTCTCTTTACTGCTGGGATGATGCCTTTTTACAGTTCATTTCTCCAGAGTCCTCCCTGCTCCTGTCAAGGTGAGGACTAGCATCACATTCAGGGAAAGGGGAAACCCACTGAAGTAAAGCAGTAGAAATGGAACTAAAATGAGACAGTACTAAAAGGATGTTTGAGAATTTAAATTTTGTAACAAGAATGGGGTTTTGTTGTTGTGCAACTACCTTTGGTTGTGTGTGATATCATTCTTTTGT
Source organism: Vidua macroura (assembly GCF_024509145.1). NCBI lineage: Eukaryota > Metazoa > Chordata > Aves > Passeriformes > Viduidae > Vidua > Vidua macroura. Next base: position 27,362,523 of record NC_071579.1, read on the forward strand.
TTTCAGAATACTGATGGGGATAGGAGAAGGCTCATTAGAGCAAAATAACTGACATGACTTCATAATGGAGGGAGTTGCATGTATTCATAGAAGGCTGGGATATTTGGTCACCTTATTTATAAGAGACTAATGATTGCTCTCATTTACTGTAAATATTCTGTCAGTATTGTGCAGTGAATTATATTTCCAAGCCATCACAGTGAGTGCAAAGTATCACCCGATGTTCTATGTAAGCCCTGTGTCAATTGCATTTTGTGGAGTATGAAATTTTACATAAAGATGCTAATTGTAACAGCTTATTTCTTTCTTGGTTACCTTTGGGTTTCAAACCATATTTTGAATGAAACATATTGCACAGTGTACAGATGCCTGATACAATGCAAGTGATGAAAGCAAACTGCATGTCCATTCAAATTCAACTTAATTTCAGGTGTTGTTTTTGTTTATCTGCTTAGTCTCCATATTTCCAAGGCAACTGATTGATATTCAGAGACTCTTCTGTAAATATTTGGTAATTCAATTTAAAAAGAAAACTTATGTTTGGTAGCTTACCAGCAGAAATGGTTTCTTCATAATGACCGTATTTTACTGGTTTTAAGTCCTTTCCCTCCCAACTCCCATCCTTCACAGAAAAACACCACCTCTAATCTTCAATAACCTAATTAATGTGTATTTGAGCAACTTCAAAAGGTACTGATCAGTAATTTAATTACTGTTGTGTAATTGTTTTTTGTACTAAAGTATAATTTTGGCTGGCATCATTTTAATCTGTGGATCTGGTTACATAAAGTTCTCAATTCCAACAGAAATTCAGCTGGCTGTAGTTTTGAATTATGAAGGTGGTTTGAAAATTAAAAACAACCTACAGGCTCTTACCCACCACCCTTCTAAGATGTCTGCTATGCAATTTCCGTTACATGAAATGGAACACAAAACTTGTCAAAATTGGTGTCAATAGAATGAATATAAATCAATTGCTAAAAGATTTTAAAATAAAGATGACAATTATCCTTACAGTGCTGTCTTTTCCTAATAACAGGAGAATTTGCTGAAGCAACTTAACCGAAAAAAAAAAATTACTCCTCCATGCAGCACAAAATGCAAGGATGATGCTGGCATCAGGCCAGATGTCTGAGACATGTCACTTCATGAAGTTCTGCAACCAGCAAGCACCAGAGATGCTCAATACCCATTTTCTTTTGCTCCCCCACACTTCAGGCAATCAGTGAGCAGAATTCTTTCAAGTTGAAAACTCTGCATGCCTACAAGTTATAAATGCACTATATCTATTTGTATATGCCACTTATAGAAAGGTCTCTTCACACTCCTGTACAATTTCAGGAGTTTCTGCCAGGGTAGAATAATTCTGGAAGCAACTTTCAAACTTTTTGTTCCACCTGTAGCATTTGCCACCTTTTGTGAAGGCTGAAAATCCTGACTCTGCTTTACCTTTGCAGATCTTTACATAGAAAATTTATATGAGTATAATTTGGTAAGTTTCCCACACACTTTTGGCACGAGTGAAACTGTGGTTTCCTTTGATACTATCGTAGCATGAAGTTTCAGTGTGGTAAGCCATATCTTATTTTGATAACCTATAAAGCATTTCCTAAAACCACATTTGCTGATTAATTAATTATTCTTTGAAATGCCCAGTCTAGGGACGTAAGAAGCTGTAGAGCTAAATTTTAGGGCACATTTTAGTGCTGGAGAACCTCAAAGGAGAAGAAGTAAATAACCCTAATTTCCAGCCAGCTAACATGGGAAAAAACAGGTGATGGAGAGTGGTGTCTGGCATAGACTGATGTGATGGCCCTATGTACCTGTGCACATGCAGGCCCTATGTTTTCTCAAGCACTGGTTCCAAAGGGAGGTGAGTCTGGGTTCCTGGAGTGGGTCAGTGTTGCACTACTCACAGCAGAGCTGGGGTCAAGGGCCACTGCTCCGTGCTAGTACTACTGTCAAAGCAGTTGGAAGAGCACTGATACATCTTTATAAATTTAATTTCTCTCCAGTATTTGTTTTTCCTGTTTAAATGCACTATATTTTCAGCCCTTTTTTTTTTTTAAATTTGCTTATGGTGAGCCAAAACTTCTCCATATTCCTTACTTTGCCATCTGTGTGAGAGCCATAACCACTGACTTCAGATGAACATGCTTTAAAGATCTGTTGTACAAAGTTAAATCTTTATTTGGAGATTTGTAGAGAAAAACGATCCAGTGGAATAGTTAGAAATGCAGTCCAAGGCAAGGAGTTAAGTGCACAGAATGGTGTGATAAAAATAATCCTAACAAATCAGTGGACCCTCCTCAGTCCTGCTCTATCTCCAAAAACTCAAGGGGAAGCAGAAAGCATTATTTGCCGGTGAACCGAGGTGGTCGCTTCTCCCTGAAGGCAGCCATCCCTTCCTGACGGTCTTTGGTGGGAATATTCTACATGAGAAAAAAAATAAAACAAAGAGGTATGTTTTCCATTTACAAGTCTGATGTGTTTTTAAGTCCTGACTAATTTGGCAGTAGTGATGTTAAGATTAAGATTGCTTTTTTTTCAATGATACATAAAATTCCATGTTTTGCAATTAGGAAAAAAGAGACAGGGTTGTAGTGTAACTCACAAACAAAGCACCTAAGAAAAAAACCATAGATCTATATAGGAAAACAGTTTCCTGTAATCTTCACACTTCATCTTAAAATATGCTGAGAGACACATTATATGGTAATCTTGTAATACCCTGTATTGTTCTATTAGCTGAGAAAGGTGCATGCTCTCAAAACTTGCCATAAAGAACTACAGGAGGAATCATTTTGAATTTTTTAAACTAAAACCATTTGTCAAGCTCATTCTGTAACTAACATAAGGTTGTTCCTTTCAGGAATTAATTCTGAAGGCAGTTTACCTGGGCATAACACATCCCCTCAATAGCCATCCCTGATGCAATGTCAACCTGGGAAGGAGAGGAAAGGTGTGAGGTTTGTCTGAAGTACAGCCCTCAAAGCTACTTCATAGCAGAGCAGTCAGTCACTCTCAAACACTCATAGTAAGTGATCTTCACTCCAATATTAGAAGTACAGTATTACTATCTGTAGAAAAAAAAATCCTGCCATTTTACTTTTATCTTTAAAGAAAACCTCTGAAATGGTTTTAAATATATATAAAGAAAAATTTTATAACTCATCCATTATAAACACTTTTACTGTAGTAATTTGTAAGAGCTGCTAATCTTTTCATTCATATCAGTATTTAAACAAAAATAGATAGTACCTCCATTCCTTTGTTTATTGCCAGTTTTCCCATTTTCACAGCAAATGGTGCCTTCATTAAAAACGAAAACAAAACCAAAGCACAATAAATATTTTAAAATAATTAAATTCACATTAATTAATAACAGATGAATTGTTATATTATTATTTTGCTCTAAATGAAATTTTAGTCTACAGAAATTTGCAGTAAGTTAATAAGTATTTTATAAAATTCCATTTGGTGTTGTCTGCAGTTCACAGATGAACATGGTGTGAGTTTCAATGTGTCCTGCAGGTCTGCGTGGCTGCAGCTGGGGGCTAAAACTGCCCTGTGGGTTAAGCAGCTGGATATTAACACTTGTTCTTACAGAAGCTGCATTCACAAAAAGGAACAAACTTAATGAGACTTAAAGATCAGGAACCAAGGCTTCAGTATTTCAGAGAAAGGAATTTCAGGTGTTTGTTTGCTCTCTCTTAAGGGGAGCACAAACGCTGTCTTTACATTGGTCCCATGAACAATGCACTTACCTGGGGCAGGATTTCTTTAGCCAAAGTTAAAGCTCTCTGGTAAGCTGCATCTCCCTCACTGTTCTGTGGCACAGAGTGATTTACCAGCCCCATGGAGGCTGCCTGTTCTCCATCAACCTGTCTGCCAGTGAAAATGAGTTCCTTTGCAAGACCTATTCCAACACATCTGGGCAGGCGCTGGGTTCCACCTTAGGACAACAGGGAAAACACCATTTTCCATTTCTGACAAGTGCCCCAGAAGTATTTTGTCTGCTTATAAAACCAGGAGGCTTACAAAATAAAGGGATCATGTGTTTCTTTAATAATTACTGGCTGAATATGTTAACATTTTTAGAGGCATCTGAAAGGCTTCAGTATTTTGATAAAAAAGAAAAGGTGTAAAGGGACTTTCCTACATTCAGAGTAAGTCTGAGATAGAACTCTTGATTCATAGATCTCTTTTGTGACTGTAAGATGCTACTTCTAATTTACATTCAAAACACTTCAAGTGTTCAAAAACACACTCTAATGGCAAAATATTTACAATACAGCTGAGAAAGTGAGATTTAATGAATATTAATGAAGGTTTAATGAAGGTTAAGATTTACTGAAGGTTACCTGCTCCAGGCAGAAGTCCTCGTGTGGTCTCAATAAGGCCCATTTTAGCTGATGAAGCTATTAAAAAAATAAATGTAGGGTTAGCTACATTTTGATTTATATAACTAGAAATTTTCCAGATTGAACTGATCAATAAAATTGGAAACTGTCAGTACTGAACTGGAACTCCATTTCTCTAGGTAGCCAGAAAGTCTGAATACTACAGTACTTATTCCATGTCTGTCTCAAGTCTGCTTACCCCAGTGTAGCAATTTTAGCTAGAAAACTAGAAAATTTTACATAGAAAATTTTAGCTAGAACCTTGGGTCCCTGATAGATAAAATATAATGGATGGAAGCATGGAAACAGAAGAAATAAGTCTTCCAACCCAAACTGATTTAAGCTGGGAAGGTTAGATCTAGCCAGAGTATATCAGATCCAGTATTAAGTTACAATAACTATTCAATCTTACTAATAAATGGTTTTCTAAAGGAATCATAATCTTACCTAAAAATAGGTTTTACTTTTTAAGCACGGGAACTACTTTCTAAATGGTAACTAAATGTCACAATCTCTGTACAACCTTCTCTTAAATTTCTCTCAAGCTTTTGGATTCCATTAACAATCCACTGTCATGTGGATGTGCAAGTTCTCTTTAAAATGCAGCCATCAATTACCAGGAGATCGCTACACTGAGCAACACAAACCTGCTACTCGGAGGTCACAGGCCAGGGCCAGCTCTAATCCACCGCCCAAGGCGTAGCCATCGATTGCAGCGATCGTGGGCACAGGCAGGGCAGCTACAGAAGAGAGCACAGATTGCACTGTTGTGTTCCACAAGTTCTGTTTCACATGGCCCTGGAATTTAAATCCTTATGTTCTAAAGCTTTCAGTTCAGAATTGCTCAAGGACTCATTTTCTTCTGCCACAAATTTTCGGTCTGGAAACGGTAAAAATTATCTTCTTGCACTTCTCCCTTCTTTGTAAGAATGCAAAACATGCCTCTTCCATGCAAAGAAGCTTGCAAACCAAGTACTGCAATGCAAAACAGGATTGGTCTTCTCCTTGCAAATTTATGACATGAATATTCATCTGTTGCAGTTAAACAGCCAAAGAGAAGACACCATCCCTAGGCCCTGTCACAACGCTCAGTTTTTGTGGTCCTTTTGTTAGCCAAGGCTCCTGAAAACAGGAACAGTAAACACTGTTTAACTAGGTTACCTCATAGCTGAGGAGCTTGATGTATCTGGAGATTAGCTGCTTGATACTTTTTTAAATACTCAGGCAGCTGGATGCAAACTTCTGAGGTGAGCTAGTTCTCTGCTGTAACCACCCCTCTGACTGCTCCTGTCAATTTTTTAAAATTATTGCAATTCTGATTGGTATTTTAGACCAATTTTTGACTTTGGAATTTCTTTCTAGTGAGAGCAGAATAATTCATAAATAGGGGAAGAAAATTACTTGCAGAAGCTCATATTCATTCTGCAAAGAAAAGGAAAAGGGAGGTGAGGAGTTGTAGATACAACCCCCCCCAACATTGCCAAATGCATTTAGCAAATCCATTCAGAGATTCAAATCCATGTTCTTAGGTCTCTGCCATATTTTGAGTGTTTCTGAACATGTACTGGAAGTGGGATAACAGCACTTGCCTCCCAAGGATTCCACAAAAGTGTGGAATAAATAAATGCTTTCTTGGAGCAGGTATTTATTACATAGGTGAGTATGTGCTTTGTTGTGGATAAGAAGCACATCTTGTCCTTGGAGGGGCAGCAGGATGGTTGGTATTTAATTCTAATTGGATCTTTCTTTCAGGCATAAGCTGAAGCCATTTGGAAAGCTACTCCTAGGTGGATAACCTGCTGGTTATCCCCTCCTACAACATTTCTAAATGTTTCACTACAGGATAAATTTTCCAGCTGATATAATCCTTTACCTATTTCATCCATAAGATTTCTCAGTCTTCTAACAAACTCTCCAACTTCTGCATCATCCATCTTTGCACGTTCCTTTAAATCTGCTCCTAAATAAAGGAAAAAAAGGTTAGATTCCAAGAAAAGACATCTGATGTGTTCCCTCCAGAGGACAGGTCCATGGAAGTTGGAGTGTGGACATTTGGGCTACAGCAGTAACAAGGGTGCTCCTCTGTGCCCTTTTGACAGATTATTTCTTCTAGCACTCATTTCCAACTGCTTTTCTTCATGATCTGATTGTCATACAACCCTAAGAACCACCACATTTTTTGAGAATAATTTGCAGAGCCTTTGCTACTCACCTGCACAAAACACTCCTTTCACCTGGCTCTTGAACACCACCACACGCACCTGCTCATCGAAGCGGAGCTGCTCCAGGACACTGAACAGCTACGAGGGAGGGAGTGCAGACAAGAGTAAAAAAAAAACAGTAAAAGTTTAGGCATATGGATGTGTATATACACTGAAATTATAGCAAGTTCCTAATCTATGATAGAAGCATTTTAGTTTATTTCCCTGCAGGTGCCAGAAAATTCATGGAAATCATGTAAGTGGAACCTGCGGGTTTTTCCATGACAAATTCAGAATGACACATTTCCCTATCTCTTTTTTTCCTTCCACTCAGAGATGAACCTTTGCTGTACCTAAAACTTCCCTTCCTGTCTAGGCATGAGCCAGACTTTCTATTGGATGTGTCATCCTTGAACAGGTCAACTGCTAAGGTGTGATAATGAGTATGCTTTTGTTGTAATGACACAAGTAAGGACATTAACATTTGAGTTAACTTCAATAAATTAACTTAAATTAGCTAAGTTAAAGAACCCAGATATCTCTGTCCACATCTGAGGCAGTAACTGTTACATTCTGTTTTTCTCCAGGTTCACCTGCCTTGGCCCAGTGTCATCTCCCACTGCCCTTCATCATGAGATAAGTTGTTTTTTTTTTTTTTTAGATTTCCCACAACTATTCTCATTGCAGTTAGTTATTGATCATGGTTCCAAACACACTCACAGGCCAGGCCCATACTCACTTCATTTACAAATACTTTTCCCAGGGAATTTCTCGCATGGGGTCGGTTCATTAGGATTTCAGCAATACCTTAGTAATAGGAGACAATTTCAGTTATACTTCATTTAGTTCTCTGACACAGTAATTCAACTGGGAATAATATCTGCCTATGTTGCATCTTCTCCTTCCTCAAAATGCATATAAAGTATATTCTAAAACAATCAGTTATTTTAAAACTGGAGGTGGCACACCATGTCTACAAAACCCAGTTATGCAGAACAACTGTAAAATTCAGTAGGCCTGTAAAAGACTATTAGTAAGCAGACTTTTAGAGAATGATCAGGATATCCAAGAACATATATCTTAGAATCACTGCAGAAATGGGAAAAAAAAAAACCCAAACAACAAACCAAAACCCAAATGATCCATCTTAGGTTTCTCCTTTGAATGTTATTTATTTTTTATTGTACAGTCTTACTGTGTTCAAGTACATCCCCTAATAAAGGAAAACATCCTCTTGGGATTGCTGTTTGCATGAGAACAGCACAGACAGGTCACACTCAGTTCATGTTCCAGAACCATTTTGAAAGTGAACTCCATTTAATTTCACCATTATAAGCTCATCAACAGAAAGGACTCTACTCTAAGTTCCTAAGTACAAGCAGAAAAATAAAACCACAACATCTACCTACATCTCCTTTGCACATGTGATTTGTAAATTATTATCCAATGGCTTCTGTATGCTTTGGAGAGAAAAAAACATCTCCTATTTCCTTGTCTGGACTTCTGCTCACTTCCCAGGCACTGGAAGATTCTGTTGCTGTGCTGTAGGTGCACAGCTGTACCTTGTGCCTTGCTTGGTCTTCCTGCCCTGCTGGAAGGTCTCTGTTTATTCCTCTGCCTACGGCCAGCTCTGAACCCGAGATGTGTCACACTGCAACGGAGACGCAACTGAACAGCGGGCACCCGCAAATGAAATGTACAGCTGGTAACTACCTAATGTCTTTGTAACCAGCAAAATACCAAGCTCCTGCAACAGTTACACAGAAAGTAAATCCCTGGCAATCTGAACCGAACCTCAAACTGCTTCGTGGCTCTCATGGATAGATGTGCACAGACATGTCAAGGTCCTGTCCTACCTTTATCACTGCACGTTAATGCTGTTAGAAAAATCTAAAGTATGCAAACCAGAACTTCTTGCGTTGAGGTCGCATGCACACATAACTTTAGGGGGGGAAGAAAGTATCTAGCTGTTCATTCAGGAGCAGCGTTCTTGAAAAAAAGTATCAAGGCATAAGTGAAAGCAAGACAACAATGAGCGCCCTGGGCTCGGCAGGGCTGCCACCCCCGCTCGGGCTGCGCCGCGCTGGGAACACACGGCCACGCTCACGCCAGGCCGAGCCGTTTGCACCAGGGGCTGGCAGAAGCGGAGCCGCACTCCGAGTCCCGGCACTCACCGCCGCCGGCCGCGCTCAGCAGCACCTCCGCGCCCCGCGGCGCCGCGGCCGCGCCCGCCCGGCCCCGCGCCCCGCGCAGCGCCGCGGGCACCGCCCGCCACAGCCGCAGCATGGCCGCCGCCGGAACCGGCACCCTGCGCCCGGCCGGGCCCCGCCTCCCGGGGGGATCGGCCGCGGCGGCGGAGTCAGCAGCGCTTACACAGCCCGCTGTGAGGGGCGAGCGAGGAGCCGTGCGGTGCGAAACAAGGTCGCTCCACAAACACCACCGCCAGAAGCTTGGCCGAAGCTGGCACCGGCTGTGCAGGATGCCAGATCTGTGGAAGGCAGGAGGTGATTTGCATTCTGCCCCAGCCGTGGAGATCCTCAAGGATGACGGAGTGAGGGAAAGGGGAAGTTGAATGGATGAAGGGAAGCGTGAGTTGATGAAGGGTCAGATGTTCAGCTCTCGCTGTAAATACATCTGTAGGTAACAAGCAGCATTTCAGAAAAAGAGAACGATCTCGTCAAGTATCCATCCCAAAGACAACTCTGGAGGAAAAGAATTACAGAACCACAGGATCAATTGAATTAGAAAAGACCTCTGAGACCATGGTCAGCCTATGACTGATCACCACCTTGTCCCCCCTAGACCATGGCATTGAGTCTTTCCTTAAACACCTCCAGAGACGGTGACTCCAGCACCTCCCTGAGCAGCCCATTCCAATATCTAATCACCCTTTCTGTGAAGAAATTTTTCCTAATGTCCAACCTAAACCTCCTCAGGTGCGACTTTAGGCCATTTCTCTCATCCTGTCCCTTGTTCCCCGGGAGCAGAGCCTGACCCTCACTGGCTGCACCCGCTGTCAGGGAGCTGTGGAGAGCGGGAAGGGCCCCCCGAGCCTGCTTTTCTCCAGGCTGAGCGACCCCAGCTCCCTCAGCTGCTCCTCACAGGACTTGTACTCCAGACCCATCTTCGCTGCCCTTCTCTGGAGAAGCGGCGAGCTTCATTGCACCTCCGTTTTGGAAAAACGTCTGCTAATCGCCGGGATGGGGGAATTCAGGAGGATAAGCAGGGATGTTTGTAAGACTGGCCACGGCTGCGCTATGGACAGGGACACCCGGCCGGTGCCGCAAAGGGGGCGCTGCGCCTTTAAGAGGCGGGTCTATGGGGCCCGACCCCCGGGCGCTCGCTCCGCCCCCGCCCGCTGGCCCCGCCCCGGTGTCGCTGAGGGCTGTCAGGACGCGGCGACAGCAGCGGGGGAAGGAGGGTTCGTTTGCCGCCATCGCCATCATGCAGCGCCGGGTGTTCGTGGTGGGCGTCGGCATGACCAAGGTACCGCCGCCCTCTCCGGCACCCGTGTGTGCGCGGGGGACACGGCCCGCGCGAGGCCGGCCTCGGCGGCGCCCCCCGGCTGTCCGCTGAGGGGGAAGTGCTGCGGGAGCCGCCCGCGCCCTCCCCGGCGCGGCTGGAGCCCCTCACGGGACGCGGTGGCGCCTCAGGAGCGCCGGTCCCGGCCCGGCGGCAGCGGCTCCACGCAAAGTTCACCCTCGCTCGGTGTGTAGGGGAGGCCGGACCCCGGCCAAGGTGAACGTGGTGCTCCACAGAGCAGGTCGATACAACAGCCCTGCAGCGGGCGCAGTGTCCCCGTGTCCCCGCAGCCGCTGGCCCAGGGCCCGTCCCGGGACAGGGGCTCAGGGAGAGCAGGGTCCTGCAGGGTCTGTCCTGGGGTGTTTCTGTTCCCGGCCCTGGGGTTGTGAGTGCACAGTTCGCCCCGCTCAGCTTCCCCGCAGCTCCCCGGGAGAAGGTGGTAGCCAGGTGGGCTTGGGGCTCTTCTCCCAAGTAACAAGTGATGGGACAAGAGGAATTGGCCTCAAGTTTCCACAAGGCATGTTTAAGGTTAGAGTTAGGATTAAGTAAAATTTCTTCACTGAAAGGGTTGTCAAACCCAGGAACAGGCAGCCTGGGCTTGGCAGTGCTGGGGTAACAGTTGGACTTGATCTTCAAGGTCTTTTCCAACCTAAGCAATTTTATGCTTTTCAAAGTGGACAAGTAAAAGAACCATTTTTGTCTTGGCAGATGAATCTTAAGATAACTTTGATATTTGCCAGAGTAGTCAGAAACTCCCTGGCCACCTTTTAAATAATATCTTTTTGTCTTGTTGCTGCATGGGTATTTCTTCAGCATGCAGTGTGATAGGGGAGGAATTGAAAGGTTAAAGACAATTCTATTAATTTTGTTTATTGGACTAGATCACAGAATGTAGTAATACAAGTTATTGAGCTCACTTGTGATGTCCTCATGGAAGAGACAGGTAAAACTTGTCAGACACCATATTGCATCATAAGTATTTTACAATAGAATCTTTTAGGATTCTATTGCTTCTCTTTGATTAACACTAATGATGTAATGACTGCTAAAGTTTGTTATATCTTCTCACAACAACAGTCCACGTTTCCTGTGTGTGTAACTGTCAGCTCCCCAGTACTCTGCATTTTCAGAAGTGGATCATCTCAGTTACCACTTGAGCATGACTTGAGGAATTGTCAGTACTCTCCTCTCCTCTCTGTTAGCCCAAGCAGTATCAATCACTCTTACAGACTTCTGCAATGATCAACTCACCACCTGTTTTTTCTTACGACCTTTGCTATGTAGGTTCTCTGTCTAAATTAATGAAAGGAGGCACTGCAGAAAGTGCAGCTAAGTGGTACAAATGACTGGAGTCAGGGACATAAGCAGAAGGAGGCAGCAAGTTAACTTTCATATGCTCACAGGGGACATCAAATAACTTGAAGGATTATAAGTAGTTAGCATGAAGATTTCTTTTAGCAGTGACACTTTGTTAGTGATGTAAAAATGCAAACCACGTGTACTTATGGTCTCTAATGAGTCACTCTGCAAAGAAAATAGAAATGCCACCTCTACTACAATGGTGAGGAGTAAGGTATGATAAATTCTCTACAAAGAACAAGCATTTTCTTGTTACAAATAGGATTATAACAAAAAAAAAAAAAAAAAACAAAAAAAAAAAACAAAAACCTGGAAGGGAAGTATTTATCAAAGCTTCAGTGAATATTGTGATGAATTGGTGAAGATTACAGTTATTCTATGTCCCACCCACAGGCTTTGCACAGGATAATTGTCCATCTCCATAGTCATGGATCTTCTTTAACAGTGACCAGAAATGGCCCTCAGCTCCCATAAAGTTGCATTATTTTCTCCTTTTAGCCATTGCAGAGTCTGGCAGCAGCGCACTTGGGAATTGTAAAGATTTTGTACATGCACTTTTGGATCAGTGAAATGACATTTTTTTGCATTTTTTAAAACTTATTTCTAAATTAAATATTAAAGCTTTAAAATATAACAATTTGAGAAAAATATTAATTAAATCTCACTGTAATTTACTCTCACCTTGTTTTCCTTCCTTTTCTCTTGCCAGTTTTCAAAGCCTAGTGAGAAGAGTGCAGATTATCCTGACATGGCTAAGGAAGCAGGTAATTTAGTAATAAAGCATTTTGTTTGATTAGGTCTTACAGCCAATATTTTTATTACATATGAAGGAAAAGCTACTGTTTAATAAATTGAAAAAATAATTAAAAACTCAGACCACTTTCACCAAATCCATAACTGACTGTCCAGGTCAGCCCTTCCAGGCTGAAGTCAGCAGGATAGCTTAAAATTGGATTGTGCACTTAAATAATTGAATACTTACCTATACAATTCAAAACCTACTCTCATTGGGATGAACAACCTTAGTGCATGAGCACAGAATGAAATGAATGAAATTGATTGAATGAAATTTTGAGATAAAGAAGCTTGTTTAGAACTCAAAATACTGTGAAATTGTCCTTATGAGTATGAAATTGTCCTTATGAGGTACAAGACTATATTAATTGTTTGCACATTAGAATAAGGAATTTCTACAACTCTCATTTGTGAATGCAAGACTCATACATACTACTCTAGGTTTGCTTGTTGTGGTTGTGAGAGCTGATTTTTTTTTATTTTACCTTCAATTTTAAACTTTTTTTCCAACTTTTAAACTGTTTATTTTTAGGCCAGGCAGCTTTAGCTGATGCTGGGATTCCTTATTCAGCAGTGAAGCAGGCATGTGTGGGTTATGTTTATGGTGAGTATTGTTGTTTGATTGGGATGTGACTTCTATGGCAATTGCAGACATCTGTGTGGATAAAGTATGAGGAATGGCATCAATAAGCTTTCTATTAAGGGGAAATCTATTTCTGTTCCAAAAAGATTTTTCCACTTACTTTCTTTCTGGTTCTCTATTAATGACTGTGTTGTGGCAAGTGAGGTAGGGTCAGTCTGCTGTGATACCTAGAGCAGCTCCCAAGCCACACCTCTAAGACCCTTCTGTCCAGTCCAGTTATGTCTCTTTGATTCACAGCCTGTGAAACAGAAACAGGACAAACTTCTGGTTTTAAAATCTGAAGAGTTTCATCTTGTTTCTGAGGTTCTTTAATATGAATACCTGAGAGCCATACTCAAGGTGACAGCTCAGAAGTTCAAGTTTACAGTTTAATTGGTAGCGCTGCACATACATGGCAGTGTACGTGCAGCAAACAAAAAAGCAAAACTTTTGTGAGTTTGTACCTTATTTTAATGTTGTGTTTCTATTTGAAGGTGACTCAACCTCTGGGCAGAGGGCAATCTACCATGGTCTAGGTCTCACTGGCATTCCCATCATCAATGTTAACAACAACTGTGCTACTGGATCCACTGCTTTGTTCATGGCCAGACAGCTTGTAGAAGGAGGTGGGTTGTTTTGCTCTGTGCACCTAAGAGATTGTCTGGGATGCAGTAGGATGCTGTATGAGGATGTACATATCTTTTCCTGTGTCATGAGCTGTATGAACGTAGTCAGTTCTGCCAGTTAAGTGTTTCTGCAATAATTGTTTGGAGGAGTGAAGAACAAGTGGCATTATAGTACTCCAGGCACTAGATTCTCCAGGAAGAAAAGAAGAATCTTAAAATCTTAGAATCCTAAAAGCTTAGCTTTTTTCTTTTAACTTTAAGTTAATACAGGTGTTTACTAACATGTTTTTGGAAGGGAGAGGAGAGAGCAGACTGACAGACCATGCTTAGATATGCTTCCTCCTATTTTTGCAGTTCCTTTGTGGACTTTGATACTTTCTTGCACTGATGCTGATGTTTTGTAACGAGAACTATAGTAACACTGTGTATGATTGTTTAGTATTTGTAGCTGAGACATAAATGCTTGGTCCTCTATGAGAGTTGCTGTCAGTCAGTTAAAAATAAACCCCAATCCTGTAGTGATCTTTCATTCTTAGGTATCAATATCTTTGTATCAATACCTTGTCCATCTTACTTTGACTCTTTCAAAAATGAAGGAGGAAGGAAGAGCAGCTGGTAGGTGTTTGTGTACATATCTTGTAATGGAATAGTTGTTAGTACCTAGTGTCATTTATAATCACATTGTGCTTTAAATAGCCACACATTTTATTTTAATTTATTTGAAGGTTTGGCAGACTGTGTTCTGGCACTCGGCTTTGAGAGGATGGCAAAAGGATCTCTTGCTTCAGGTGTAAGTGTCTGAAATACTTGATATGTTTTGTGTTTGGGTGTACATGAGATACACTTCCTCATTCTCTAGATGTATTGTCAATAACACTACTTGCTTTACTGTGTTGCTGTAGATGATGACAAAAGAAACCATTAGTTTGATATAAATAATCTTTTAGTGAGTTTTGTGATTCTGATGGCAGCTATGACATAATATAAAAAGTAAATTATAAAACATTCCTTGTGAAATTCATGTGTCATGTTTGATGTATTTTGCCGAAATTATGTGAAAGACTGGATTAGTGGGGAAAAATGAAAATACCAGATAAAATACTGAAGCTTTGAGTAACTGAAGTGTCTTTCTCAAACAACACAGGAAATCAAAGAAAGATTCTGGGTCTTCTGGTCTGATACTTACTCAATTGACCTGTTAACACACTCTCCCAGAACTAAGGGTTTCTTGACTCTTATTTGTTTTTACTGGAGAAGTGTGTGTGGGTTTGTTTGTATTTTGCCTTAAGGCAAGCAATATTAGAGCCCATATGTCATTTAACTGCAGAACTGCCAAATTTGATAATATATTCAAGCAGTTTGGGTAAAAAAATGTTAAATTTAGCAAGTGATAAAAATAAGAAAGAGTTATCTTTTAACATGCTTTATGATATTTCATATAAGCTTCATTGAAAATACTACTAGAGTATTAATTTTATAACTTGAAACTATATAAATGGTAGGATTTTAAATGAGGTGAAAAATACCCAAAGTCCCCTGCTGAAAATAGTGACTGTGATAGAAATCATGTAGCAGAGATTCTTGCCATGAATCAGTGCAGTGGTTATAATGTCAAGCATTTTCTGCTTATTTACTTTTTTTTATAGCTGGGAAATCATCAATACTTATGATTGTGTCACTGAATTGCAACATAGAAATATTAGAAAAAACTCTAATTTGCTTGAAATCTGTGATGGTTTTGTGGTGATGTTGAAAAGAAAAGGAAATTATTATTTGCTTTGTATTTCTGTTTTCAGTTTGCAGACAGAACTAATCCTATGGACAAACATTTAGAAATTATGATAAATAAATATGGCCTAGCAAGTGCTCCAGTGGCACCTCAGATGTTTGCAAGTGCTGGCAAAGAACATATGGAGAAATATGGTCTGTTAACATACATTTTTTTCATTGTCTTCTCTTTATGAAGTGATTTAAAAACAATAGGATTTTGTTTTAAGAAATGGTAGCATTAAGGTTGCATAACTCCCTGCATTTTATCCCTGTGCCTTAGGATAGGTAGATGGGCATGGGGCTGAACTATTTGGCAAAAGCTGTTGGGTATTTGATTTGATTTAATACCTAGTACAAGGCTGCTGCCACTGCTGTTTGCTACCCCCTGACCAGTCAAGGGAATTGGCTCCAAGGTAACAGCCTGGCCTGTTGTGCATCTTTTATTTGCACTTCTAGGCTATTATATGAAAAAAAAAAAGTAGACTTAGACTCTACAATTTCACTGCAGCTCTTTTGCACTGATAGGAAAATGATCATTTAAATTTCAGTAGCAGAATAATACATCAAATAAAATGCACTTTTTTTCTGAGTTTTTATGAAAATATTAAATATGCGAGTTGGTTGTTGGTTGTCAGCTAAAACTCAGCCATGTTTAGTAGTCTTTATCTAATTTTGAAACCTCAGCTGAGTTCTAAGGAAAGTCTTCATAACAGTGTATCTCTTGTAAAGATGCTTGTAAAGGTCAGATTCTTATGACACAATATTTAAACTGTTATGTCAGCAAAGTAAATACTTTGAGTAAACAAAGTATTTAAACACAATTTTTTTTTCCCCTTTTCAGGGACAAATCCAGAATACTTTGCGAAAATTGCATGGAAGAACCACAGCCATTCAACCAACAACCCGTGAGTCACGTACTCTGCCTCTATAGTCAACATCCCTGGCTGTTAAAAAAATTCATGCATGACAAAGCAGTACTTTTAGAATATGTTCAGAATATTTTCAGCATATATTCTTTATTATGAAATGAGAAAAGAAATAAATTATTCTAGAAATATATGAAAAATTCTCTATCTGATGCCTTATACTTTGTAAAGAGAGCTCTATAGCTGCCTAAGAGTGTGATATTAGTATGTCTGCTGCTCACAGATGGCATCTGTGTGTTTTCCTTAGGTATTCCCAGTTCCAGAAGGAGTACACGTTAGATGAAGTTCTGCATTCTCGCAAAATTTTTGATTACTTGACTGTCTTACAGTGTTGGTAAGGAGAGGACTTTGCATTGTGAAATAGATCTTGATGTTAAGAAAAAAATGGTAGGACATTTATTTAAATAAAGTCTGGTTTTGTGTCAATTATAATTTACAGATTGCTTTAAGTAGAACTTTTTATAAATAAAACAAATGTAGAAATTCTGTCATGACCAAGCACTAGATACTTGCTCTCAGTGTAATACAGTGAGCTGAAATAAATTTTGTACTTTGGGGTTCTCATGTAATTCTGTTCTTTTACTAATGTGTATCCATTGCTGTTAATTGTTAATTCTTCTCTTCAGCCTTTCCTAAGCACTCTTAGAGGGTGTATATATGTTTATATGTTTATATATGTTTATAGCCAAGTAGAAGCTTTGATTTATTCTAAATTGAAAAACCTTAATGACATATTTCTATTTCAGTGCAATGATTTTCATATGTGTGGTATAAATATTACTGAAAGTGTCCAGTAAGCACTAATGGAATTTATAGTTTCAGTGGTATCAGCCAAAGAAAGTGTGGTTTTGTTTGTTGGGTTTTTTGGTTTGTATTAAAAGATAAATCTATGGAAGATCAACAATCTAATGAATATTGACATTACTGATTTAGAACAATAACATCATTATTTTTCTTTCAATCAGTCCAACATCAAATGGTGCTGCAGCTGCAATTTTGGCTAATGAGGAGTTTGTGAAAAGGCATAAGTTGCAGCCAAAAGCTGTGGAAATTCTAGCACAAGTGATGAGTACTGATTATCCAAGCACATTTGAAGGAAACAGTTGTATGAAGATGGTAGGTTTACAATTCTGTATTCCATGGTACTCTTTGGGGTGGTTTTTCTGAGGTTTATTTTGTTTATAGTTTTGTGTTGGTGTTTTGTGTTTGGTGTTTTTTTTTTTTTTTTGGTTTTTTTTTTTGTTTTTTTTTTGTTTTTTTGGTTTTTTTTTTTTTTGTTGGTTTTGGGTTCTTTTGTGTTTTTTTTTTTTTAAGTAACTGCAAGTCCTAGTGATGCTATAAACATTTTCATCTCAATGAGCAAACATATAATGCTTTGAGGTGAATGTAAAATTGATTTCATTTGGACAGATATGGAATAAGCAAGGAGTATAATTGTGGAATGAGAATAAGTAAAATATAAACAGGCTATCAGAAACCTAGTTTTTAACAAGTTATTTACAGGCTATCTTTTAAGCAACTTTAACAGCAAAAGAAAATTCCTTTCATTTTTCTCTTTGTAATAGTAATGAAATTTAAAACAATCAGTTGGATCATAGAAAAAGGTAACAAGACAATTTGAGGATTTATTTCAAGTCTGTTGGTGCGAATCATGCAAAGGAACAATTTGGGTTGTGATCAAGGTTAAGGAAGTAGTAGAGGATATTCCCCAGAAAGCTATTGCCAACAATAGGCCTTAGAATGTGTTATTTCTTTCTAGACATTTTTTATTGTATGAATATCAAACTCTGACATGTGATGCCCTAACATAAATCAGAATACCATCTCCTTATTTCACTGACAGGATCTATAGAAGCACAGTTAAAATTAGGTGCAAAAATTAAACTGTGAGCTATATTTCTGTAATGATATTTTAACATAGAATTTCTCCTTTTCTCAGGTTGGCTATGACATGACTAAAAAAGCTGCACAAAAATGTTTTGAAAAAGCAGGGCTGAAACCTACAGATGTTGATGTGATTGAACTTCATGACTGCTTCTCAGTTAATGAGTTCATCACTTATGAAGCTCTGGGACTGTGTCCAGAAGGTAATAGCAGCACTGGAGATAATTGTTTTATTAAAATGGAAAGCACCAAAAATACCCAAATTAAGAACTCATGTGATCTCAGTCTTAGGCTCCTTTTTTGGAGCTGTATTCTACTATAATCTTACCCCAGGATTTCCCTCCATCTATGTATTTCCTTTTAAGAATATAAATATAGGACAAGAATTGCCTGTGGGGGCCTTAGCAAGTCACTGATCTTTGAAACAACTTTGCCTTGAATTGCTGGCAAATTGTCAACAGGCATCTAAAGTCACCTGTGTAACAATGCTCAGTCCAGTTTAGTGTAATGTCAGTGAATTTTCTGGATTTACAACAGATTCAATGGCAGTGAAATTTAGCTCTGTGTACGTAAGTAAAATAATTAAAATTTTCTGCTGAAGAGGGTATTGTATAATTTCAAATAAATAATGCATTGAACTGCTATTTCAGTTCATGATATATTTAAATTCTAAACATATTCTCGCTTTGTGTAGATTATCATCTGATATAATCTTTCTCAAATTTGTTTTTAACTAATTGTGAGGAAATACCATATTCTGGCACTAGGTGGTATATTAAGTCTAAGCTTTCTTACTGAAACAGACATTTATGGAACTCCAGGAAGACTTATGTGTTTGCCTTTGAATGTTTGCTTTCTACTGCAATTTTTGCTGTGGTTTTATGGTATCTGCAGCAAAAATGGTAAATGTTTGTCAGGTGTATTTCAACAGGTACATTAATCTCTTTAGGTTCATTCCTTTAATTGATGCAGAATAATCTTGGTGCTACTTGTCTATTTGACTAATTAGCCTTGTGCATGGTTATTTAATAGTGCTGTTCTCACAACCCTTTGTCAGTCTGGCCTTAATAGTATATGAAACTTATCTTGGAATGATAGACTAATTAGGCATAAAGATGAATGAAATGGCATAAACCACTGTGGATTTAGATGGGCAAATGTAACCTGGTATTCTCATTTAATTGCACCATGGAACCATGACAGATCTTTTTTAGACTTCAGTGTTAGTAATGTAGGCTGAAGAAGCCAGTACAAGAATAAATGAGTAAGAGCCTGGTTAAAAGGGAGAATTGTCTATAGTCTGGAAAGCTAAACAATTCTAAACATTAGTTTTCTGTGTGGTTTCAGTCACTATTTTAATGTCTTAATACAGCCCAAGGTACCATTAGTTGGCCTTTGTGGTGAGGAATTGTGTTCAACTTGGTGTTCACCCGCCAAGTCCTGGGGGTCACAAATTACAACTTACAGAAAATGTAGTTATCACTGCAGTTTCATGAACAAAATATAAATAGCTTCATTATACTGTTTATATAATAATGCTGTATATACCATCAGAACAATTAAACTGCAAATTAAAACCAACTTTTGTACCAAATGATTCTCTTCCATGTTATGCTTTCTCCAATGGTATAAGCAAGTCTCATTGATGTAGTTTCGCCAATTTTTCCTCTTTGTGAAAGATGAGCTGTAACATTTCCTAGGGTTTGACTGACATGCAGCATCTCTGGTAAGTTACAGCAGAACTGAAAAATCACTTACAAATAAAAAAAGAACATTTTTCTTACATGAATACTGTTTTATAGGAAGAGCATGTGACCTGATCGACAGAGGAGACAATACTTATGGAGGAAAATGGGTTATTAATCCCAGTGGTGGCTTGATTTCCAAGGGACATCCTCTTGGTGCCACAGGTATGCAAAACCTTCATTTAATCACATCCATTACACAACAGATACAGCTCTTAAGCAGGCAGGTGCTTCCCACCTGTGCTTGAAACGTGAGGGCCTCAAAGCTTCTTCCCAATTTTCTTTCCAAATAATCCAAGTGTTGGAGCAGGTTAACACAGCCTAACCTTTCCTAAATAATTGCTCAATAGTACAACTTCTGAATAGTATTTGAATAACTATTCTAATATGATGGCATCCTTTAAAATTCTGGTTTTGGAGATTTTTACTGCCTCTGAATAGCCTGTACTATTGTTAGCTGTACTAGAAGCCTATTTTGTTAAGTCTTGGATGTCAAAATATTTATCTGATGTTTACAACAGAAGCTTACTTGGTCACCATTTCCCAGCAACATAGGTTTCCCCCTTTTTTTTTCCCATCTTTCTTTAAACTGCTGTGCATGTTTCTAAATGAGTTGGCTCTTGGACAAAATGTGTTGGATTTGTGAAGATAATTCACCCTCCTTGTTTGGAAATGAGAAATTATCAGGAAACTGAAGAAAACTGAACCTTGTGAAACACCAAATCTAATCTAAACAGTTGTAACAGTGAGATACAATATGCAGTTAAGTGTGAGGGCCAGGGGAAGTGTTAAGAAACTTTGGAGATAAAGGGTTCCAGAAAAATGAGACTATGGATATCTGTAACAGGATGAGAGTATTGCATTCCCAGGTTTATGTTAATTTTTGTCAGTTACACAGTGATAAAAGCAGAGGCACTTAGTGGCATTCTTGTTTCTCCAGTGCCATGGGATGGAGGAAGAGTCAGTAAAATGCAGAAAATTACAAGTCTTACTTCATTTCCCTTGGAAATAGTCTTGAGGCCAGTTATATGCTAAACAAGGGTCATGTAAATCCTCTTTAATACCCAAACCATTCCAGGGCAGGCTGCACCACAGTACACACCCTCCCCTTGAGGATGAGAGGATGTGAATGAAACCTGCTCATTCTCATCTATGACTGCAATTTTAAAACTCCTTAGCTCCTCCTCTTCATAGTGTTTCAGTTGGCAATATGTACAGTTCAGTGCATGAAATGCAGATTCCTTGTCTGCCTTGTCCAAAGACCTGTGCAGTTGTCCAGGGGAAGGGAGAGGAAGGGACTGGGGAAAGGAGAAAAGTGTGAAGAATGTGCAGAGGAGGGCAATGGAGCTGGGGGAAAGTCTGGAGCACAAATCCTGTGAGGAATTCCTGAGGCAGCTGGTGGGGCTCAGCCTGGAGAAGAGGAGGCTCAGGGGGGACCTTCTCACTCTCTCCAACTCCCTGAAAGAAGGGTTGTAACCCAGACAGCTGGAGACAGGATGAAAGGATATAGCCTCAAGCTGTGCTAGGGCAGGTTTAGGCTGGACATCAAGAGGAATTTTTACACAGAAGGGATGGTTAAACATTGGAATGGGCTGTCCTGAGAGGTGGTGGAGTGTTGAAGGGAAGACTGGCCATGGCACTCAGTGCCGGTCTAGCTGACAAGCTCGGTGCTTGGGCATAGGCTGCACTCGATGACCTTGGAGCTCTTTTCCAACCGAATTAACTCTGTGATTCTGTGCGTGCGGCGGGACTGGGCCCTGACTGCAGAGAGAGCTGACGGAATAGCGGGGGGAGACCGAGGGTGAACATCCTCAGGGAGTGTCAGGGCTGCGATGCAAAGGGGTTCCCCTTCCTTTGGGCTTGCCAAGGACACCCAGTTCCCTCCTGGCAGCTCGGATCGCTGGAAGTTTCTCAGCTCCCGTTCCCGTGTCCTCGCTGTGCGGCGGGGGAGGCCGCTCGCTGACGCTCTGCGCTCGATGTTTCAGGGCTGGCGCAGTGCGCGGAGCTCTGCTGGCAGCTGCGCGGGCTGGCGGGGCGGCGGCAGGTGCCGGGGGCGAAGGTCGCGCTGCAGCACAACCTGGGGCTCGGCGGGGCCGTGGTCGTGACGCTCTTCAGGATGGGCTTCCCCCGGGAGAGCAGGTGAGCCGGGGCTGACACACGCCGCGGGCTCGCCCGGCACGGAGGGAACCGCGGGCTGCACCGCCAGGCCTTCCTGCTCGGCTGGGGCTGCGCACAGCGCAGGGACAGAGCGCTGCTGGCCCAGCCTGGCTGTCCTGCTTCCTGCGCCCCCAAAGCTTCGCTGTTTTGGAGTTATTGCCGCTGCTCAAGGGGGAGATTGCCCTGTAAACCAAAACACCGAGCACGTGTAACTCTTGTGTACATGCAGCACTGCAGGTCTGTACTGAGGTTAAAACTCACACGCTCTCGTGTCACATTGAGCACTGAGAGTTATTGAAAAGCTCAGACTGCCTTGTAGAAATGGCTCATGTAAGGAAGAGTGATGTTCGGAGGAAAAAAGCTACCAAACAAATAAAAATAACATTCCAAGAATACAACAGGACACATTAAAATTAATTAATTGAAACTAGGGATCTGCCAAGATCCCACCAGCACGACATTCATGAGAACAGAGAACCCACTGCTTTTATTGCTACAGGTGTTACTGGTTTAGCTCTGTGAAGGATTGCTTTCAGCCATGTTTTATGTGACACTGTAATTCCTCAGAATTCTGGTGTGTTACTGGCTACAGAATTTGCACTTGCAGTTATAGCCTATTTCAGAGTGAGAGAACACTGCTATGAAGCTGTGTGCACTCTGCTGTAGCTCAGTGCTGGAATGGACAGGAATTGAGAGAAAACACTTAAAATTTGTATTATTCTGATATTTCAGGGAAGACTTACAATACAGTTCCCTTTACATTTTCACTTTCAGATTTCCTTAGAAAGATTGACCTGCTTATTGTGGGTATTATGGCTTTTAAAGCTCAGTCTCAGTGCTTTGTTTTGTTTGAAAACCAGTGAACAGCAAAATTTATCATACACTGGCCTTTCAGGAAGAAACACACCCCTCCCAGCTCATATTTCTAACATCTGTTTCAGCTAAACCTGTGCAATTCCTGGGAGGTGACAGTATAACCTGTGGAAGAGGTGATGAGAGAAGCCACTGAACTTTCAAGGGCTGCAGCAGTGACTTTTTGTAGTGTCAGGAGTGATAATTCTGTCTCTTTTCTAATCTGTAAGAGGTTGTACCATGTGAGAAAAAATTATAGATATGTCTTCTCATAGATTCTCTCCAAACATGCTCACATAAATTGTCAGTGGGTGTTAGTGCAGTTTTAATCTGAGGGGAAAGTCTGTTACAGGGAGTACACCTTTTCCCATTGCTTTGAGTTTTGTCTTTAAAAATACTGTGACTTTATGGAAAGTGTTATTTTTAGATCATCAATCTTGAGGTGCTGCTAGTAGTCCTGTTTCATGTACAGATAATATTTCTCCCAAAGAAACTTAAGTCTAATCTACTATGGCTCATTTCACCTTCACTGGTGTTCAGAATTTTTACAATACTGTCTTAAGTACGACTCAACCCAGAGAAATCTTAGCAATACTAGAGAAGCTTAAAGCCCTTTAGTTCTCCCAGAGGCTCTGTGTGGGACATCCCTGACACAGGGAGTTGCACCTCTGGGTGCCAGACTTTGGAATGGAGCAGTGTGGCTGATGTGCTCAGACTCCCCTTATGTAACTGAGTTATGATGTGCATTGTGTAATGAAGGGAAAGGTGGTGAAACTCATGTTTGTGAAGATCCTTCACATCAGTTTCCTACAGTACAGTTAGTCACTGGTTCCAGATCAAGCCTGTGACTTTAGTAATAGCTGGTAAGAACGTGCATCAAGGCAGCAGGACTTGATCAGTTTTGCATCAGTTTTTGAAACAGTTCTGCTTTTTGTTTGGTGGCTTTTTCTGAACCGTACAGTTTCCATCCTGTTAGTACAGCCTTGGTTTGTTAGCAAAATGGACGTGTCTCCTTCAGACAAGACAGTGCCCACTGTTGCTACCCTGTCACACATCTGCAGGGCAGTGTCAGTACCACCCCAGTAAGTTCCAGCAACATTTCCTGAGCAATTCTGTCACATTAGCAGTATCAAACCTGACCACAGTTCTGGGCTCTGCTGCCAAGAGATGGTAACAGCAGTGAACCTGTTCCTCCTGCTGCTTGAATTGCCATTTCTTTGGATGTTTCTCTGTACTTTGGCTCCATGTGCCCCTGTAGAAATCAAGAATTGGGTTCCATGTTGCTATCAGGCCATGCAGGGTGATTCTCCAGAGTATCAGGAATAAGATTAATGATTTACTTCCATTATAAAATTAATCTTCAGTTCATGCACACAGAACACCCAGATATTTGGAGTGGTTGTAATTCAGGCTGTCAAGAGAGCAAGCTTCACTTTGATACCAGAGTTGCTTTATACTGATGAAATATTTCTTGCTGGTGTTAGGCCTGTTGGTGATCATTTGAGGATGTTGCAAATGTGATTGGAAGTGTTTAAATTAATGGGGCTTTTGTTTCAGCAACGACCGTATTGCAGCTGTGCCTCTCAGTGCAGCTGTTGATGGATTTAAAGCACACCTGGTCTTCAAAGAGATTGAAAAGAGGCTCGAAGAGGTATCTGACTACTTCTTTTACCTACAACAGGATTTTAATTGATAGCAGAATGTGTGTGAAACCTGTTGGGAATGTATTAGCATCCACCACTTCTTCAGGACTGCTCATTGAAACAAATGCTATAGATTTGGATTTTGCCAGAAACCTTTTACACTGTGCTGTGATTTTAAGTTACCTTTTTTCCAGATAGTTCTTACCTGCATAAGAATATTTCAGTGGAGGCAAGTTTAGATTGTAGGTGAGGAGCTTGCTAACTAACCAAAGAAACTTCATGTTTGGTGTTAGGTGTTTGCTTTTTAAGTGTGATTAGAAGAAGAAATTGCATTTTGTCAAACTTACGTCAGGACAAGACTATTAGGACTATTCTTCTTAGTTAAGAGATTTCAATATAGATAGTCATAGTTTGAGGTTTTTTGTTTGTTTAGATTTTTGATGGTTATTTAAATGATGCCTAATGGGGGGAATAGATATTTTTATATTAGTAGAAATGGTGAAGGTTTTTTAATTACTTCTGTTAAATTAAGACTAACTAAAAATTATGTTGAAGTAAATTACTTTCTCATTCTGTGGTCATTACAGGAAGGAGAGCAATTTGTTAAGAAAATTGGTGGAATCTTTGCCTTCAAAGTAAAAGATGGTCCTGGTGGGAAAGAAGCAACCTGGATAGTAGATGTGAAAAATGGCAAAGGCTCTGTGGCAGTTAATTCAGGTCAGTGCTCTTTTATTATGTCATTGCAGAGCACACATAAAACTAATGAATACAGACTCATATTCTGTTCAGGCTGTAGTGACCTTGAGGAAAAATTATGTAGAGGTGCCTTAATTTTAAACTTTTCTTATTACTGGCACTTTTAATCCATGGTGTTTCAGACCAAGAACTAAACACCTTCTACACTGAATCTGTCTAGAGATAACAGTGTATTTTCTTAGAGGCTACAGGCAGATCTGTCATATGATTTCACAGGAATCAGAATGTGGAAAAAAAGGTGAAAATCAAACCTCAGGGATTTTCTTGCTCTCACCTCATAAAATTTGGGCCAAAAATGTCATTTGTAGCTGTTTCTTCAGTTGCTTTGTTGGAGACACTGGTAAGTAGTAAACTGGTCTGCCTTGTCAAGTTACTTCTCCTCTGCAGGTAGTTAAGCAACAAAACTTGATTGATTTCAGTGCTGTACCAGCTGACATAAACTTCAAGTTCCATTTTGAAAAGGGCAGAAATAAAAAACAGACTGGGTGGTGTTGGGGAGCCCCATAAAAATATTGAAGGCTCAAGATTTGTACCCTTGCCATGAAAATGTCTTGTCTTGAATCTGAAGTCACACACCCTAGTAATAAAAATGAAAAAAAACCACAAAAAACCAAAGGCAAGAGCCAGTCCTCAAAATCTGATATATCCATGAACCTGCATCACAAACTTTTAATTAAAAACATGACAGGGGATTTGATTCAGAAATTCATTGTTATGTTATTACAAAAAGAAGACCACAGTCTTCTGTTGCATGGGCAACAATTTATCAAAGATTTCAATCTAATAATAAGGTGAGTGTAGGAAAAGATGTGTGCAGGTTTTAGCCCTTTGATTTACACATCAGTATTTATATCAGAGTTTATGAAAATAATTTTCCAGCTTACTTCTATTAGGAAGGTCCTAGAAACTTCTGTACTTGAATTAATTCAAATGAGTGCTTTCAGAATGCACATGTTGTTCCCATGGAAGGAGAGGGCAGGAAATGCCTGAAATGTCTGTAATGAATATCTTGAGAGTGTCACAGGGGAAAACTCATCTATTCCAAGCTGATCTTCATACTAGCAAATATAAGCTTGATAAGACTGAAAGATGATTATCAGTGCTTGCAATGAACATTCTGTCTAGATATAAGTAGATTAATATTTGTTTTCAAGGAATGAATTTGGTTAGCTTTTCAGGAAGGCCCATCTTTCTTCAGTGTTGGGATGGTCTGTGCTACAAGGTGGCCCAGCTGCCTGTTGGCTTTGGCTGGCCTCTTGCTGATATTTTTTTAATGGCTCTTGCTTGTACATACTTCAGGTATCATTTGCTGACCTGTGGTCTGAAGGGATGCTCCACGTAGTTGTAGCTCCTATAACTGTTTCATTTCTGAGTTTGAATCTTCATTCAACTCCTGTCTTGCAGATAAGAAGGCAGACTGTACAATCACAATGGCTGACACTGATCTGCTGGCACTCATGACTGGCAAAATGAACCCTCAGACAGTAAGTACAGCAAAGATGACCTGATCAGGGAACTGGTTGGTTTGTTTTGAATGTGTTTAAGTTTGAATCATCAAACTTAATCATTCATAGTTTGAATGTTTTCATCCAAAACTGCCATGGCTGATCTGAAAAATGACAATTCTTGATGTGCTCTGAACAAATCACCCAAAGTGAGATTCATCAAGAAGGACAGTCGGATATCCTGCAGGGATGTGTCCTGTGCTATATCCCAGAAGGAGATATAGTAGTGCTTGGTTTGCAGAGAAGAGGGGCAAGCCAGTTTTTGCAACATGCCATGAGAGAGAAGGAATGTGGGCCTCTCTTTGGAGGGCTTTACCCCCAGAGCTGACATTAGTGTAAGGAGTCATCTTGATGCTGAAAAGTAGAAACTGAGGTGAGAATCCACTGAATGCCTGTCATTTTTTGTTGTTGGGTGGGGAGTTTGTGGGGTTTTTGTTTGGTTGATTTTTTTTTTTTTTTTTTAATTTCCCTGTATGCCAAAAGCAGTCATATTGTGCAAGTAAACCAGATGTTTAAGTTAATTTTAAGTTGCTGTTCCGTGCTTCTAAATTTGAAATGGTCTGGGTAACTGTTTCAAGGTTTTGGTCTGGTAACCATAGGGTACATTTTGCAAACTCAAATGTGCCTAGGAGCAGTTTTAAGATAAAACACTTTATATAAATATTGTAATATACATGTAGAAAATTCAGAAGCAACTCCAGCTTTACATCTACAGTTTGGATATTTTGGTGCATGCAGTTTATCTCCTTACAAGGTCTGGAGGAAAAAATCCAAATTTTCTGCATGTCTGCTTCACAAACAGATATTTGTAAAATTGAATTGATCAGGAACAAAGCCAGTTAAGGCTGAGGAGGATTGAGCTAAGAAATCAGTTGTGGCACATACTGTCACTGTGGCTTTATTGTTTGCAGTTGAAATAATGGGCTTGTCACCCAAACATGGGCTGTTCTGCCCGCTCCAGGTACAGACCCATAGCTGTGATAATCTGAGAAACAAGCAAGTTTATTCTCTTTAGGTATCAAAAATACAATAAGAATACAGCTTCCTCCGTTTGCAGTTCTACAGTCAGACGGTGCATTTGTTGCTGGATGTGAGGTGCCAGAACTGTTGGAAATACCAAACTGCTCATCCATAATAATGCATAACTGTCTGGAGGGGGTGCATTTGGGATAATATGTTGTATTGCATTTCACAGAATCTTTCTTTCTTTTCAGGCATTCTTTCAAGGCAAATTGAAGATTTCTGGGAACATGGGCATGGCAATGAAACTTCAGAATCTACAGCTTCAGCCAGGCAAAGCTAAACTTTGAGCTCAGTAGAGTAAATAGTACTCAATGTTCTTGACAAAAAAGTAGAATTAAACTAGACATTATCAGTAATATGGCACAGGCTGGGTTTGATTGGACCTCTCTCAGCTAAATTCTGTGGTTAGAGACCTTAAATCTCTTAACAATTCCATTGGTTTCTCTATGGCTAAGCTTGAGGCACTAACACTAACAAATTGTACATGGTGGGGCTTTGTGACAGCTTTTGTTCTAATTAATATGGACAATTTTGTAAAAATTAGAACTGAATTATGCTGCTTACTGTTGTTGAGGTTAGTTGGGAAGGAAGAGAGGAAAGTTATAAAGAGTTTGGCATATCAATGAAATGAGTTGCATTTTTTAAAGGCTGTAATAGCAGATCATATAAATGCTTTCAGACTTCCATTCTATCCAATTTGCTGCTGCTTACATTAAAATGATCTTGTAAAGGGGATCTCTAACAACATTTTTTTAGAAGAGGTTTTAGGAATTTGCTATAAAATACTTTTCTTATTACTACTTTGGAATTAAAAAATAAACAAAATATCCAGAAGTAAGCAGGAACTAGAATGCTGCTTTGAGTTCACAGGATTTGATAATACTTCACCTTGAAAAGAGATTGGATTTGCCAGGAGAGCAGAGAGGGAAGATAAACAATATGTTACCTGTTTTCTCCTGGTAAAATCTGGTGTTGATCATGATGAAATTCTTGTCAGTTGTGTAAAAGCTTTAAGTTCTGTTTTGGGAAAATGTATTCTGGTTGGAAGTTTAATAGAAAATTAAATATACTTTTCCTGTTCTTCTGTGTGTCTCTTTCTCAGATTTATAAACATGGATTTCATGTTAATGTACTGAACTGACTGTTGTCACAAAGAACATCTGCAGGCATCCACTTTTTCCTCCTCAGGCTTTGTCAGTACATCATCCATAAATTTCATCTCAGTCCAGTAGGCACATCTCACATCCTCACATACTTGGGCTATCGCTGAGGAACTTACACTGAAACTTTCACTTTCCTGACTTAAATAAAATAATAATAAAAAAGAGCAAATTCAAGCCCATCATTCTGCTTCCTACTGGGAATGGTGACAGATTGCTGAGCAGTTAGAATGGCTCTACAGTATCAGACCAAAAATCCTTCTGGCCCCCTGGATGTTCTCCCTGTTGGTACCTTGGAAGGAAGATGAAGATGGCCAATCATCTGTTTACTCAGAGTACTTTCCTAACTGCCACTGATTGCCTTTTTTTTTTTTTTTCCAGCTCACCAATTTGAGCCAGAAGTAAATATGTCTGGATTGTCTTTCATGAGTTTTGTCAATCCCTTTTGCAATCCTTGGACAGCTTTTTTAGCATGGCTCATGAGTTTCTGTACCTACACATCATTTAGAATTTAACTTATCCTTTTCTATCTTACATTCTTACATAAAACATTGCAGTTTTATCCCTCTTAGTTTTTGGGGGCTTTTTGCGGGGGCTTTGTGTTTTACTGCAAGAACAGTGAATAGGTTCAGAGCACTCCTGGTGTTTATATTCTTGTCCTGTCACCTTCAGGCTTCACAGCTTACAGAGAGACTCTTGTAACCTTCTGTCCATCCAGGTATCCTTGCTGTATGTGGCATTCCAATTGTCCTGTTAAAAAGTTTTCAAGGTACAAGAGCACTTTCTGCCTATATTTTTCTTTCCCCAGTTGCTTTTCTGACCACTCCTTGTTTTGAGGTGGTATTTTCTTAGATCTCTTAAAACCGGGGGGCTCATTCCTTTCATGCGAACTCAGTGCTTATTTCTGCACTGGGAAACGGAACTATTTTAAATTATTGTTCTATATGCATCAGTCCATTTGTACTGAATTTCAGCTGTCTTTTACTGCCCATGAACTCAGTGTTCAGGCCTGGTTTTTAATATCAGGATGAATCAACATTTGTGAGCCCATTGTTCATCATCTTTTCTAAGGCATTAGTTTTCTGTTAATTAGGACCAATATGGCATTACTCCACTGTAAACTTTTAAAAGTACAGTCTGGTCATATGAACAGTTTCCTCCTGTGCATTGTTTATTGACTTATCTAAAGGATTGGAATAGATAGGAGTCATATCTCTCAAATGAAAGCAGTGTTTAACTCTGTAAAATAACACTTGCTTTTGTATTCACTGCTTTTCCTAAGTTCTTGCCATTTGGCTTGTGGGTTAAAACAAAGGGGACTTACAGGATTGCAGCAGTAATTCTGTCCAGAAAACAATTTGTTCCTCCTCTTGAATTACTGATACTACCAGAAGAACTCAGATATCTCTTATGCAAGCTAAGAACATGCCTTTTTCAAGAATTTTGAACACACACAACATACCTTTGGCCACTGTTGGCCAAATTAATTTTGAAATGTAAACAAGATAACATAGATAATAGTAGTCCATCCCAGTAATAGTTCAAGTAAGATATGCTCAGCTGCAGAATGAGATTAAGTTCTTTAAGGGGGAAAAGTTGCACACAAAAGGGAAAAAAAGTGAAAAAATAACTTTGGAGTTTGTTCGCTACCAAGAGGAATAATGTCCAAGGCTAAGGCCCTGATTTCTCCCTCAGAGAAATCTGGGTTTGCACAGGCCTGGGGTTTTCAGGCTTGAGCATCTGCAGCTATGATGTTAAAACAGAAAAATCCCAGATTAAACCTTCCATTCCCATCAGCAGTAGGTAGAGGGAGTAGTACAAAGGTTAGAACAGCCTGCAGCTGAGAGGACTGGTCAGGCTGGTATTTTTCCTGCAGGATTTAAGGAGATGGAGTAAAGGACAAAGTTGTGTATTTACCCCACTTACCTGCTAATGTCTTCTTTTGACATCTGTCCTGTATTGCTTCTTCACTTTCAGCGCCTTCTTTGTGTTATAACTTGCTTAGCAATTTTTTTGTATAATACTTCCTCTGATTTTTCTGGGAGTGAGGGGCAAGGACTTTTTCTAGAAATCCCAAATCCTCCATAAACATTCTGCAGTCTTAAAATATGACAACTTTGAATAAATAAATGTTACAGTGGATAGAAATAATTTACTTTCACGAGGAAAAACTCTGGTACAAAGCACTTTTTGACATTATGAAGTTCTGTTACTCATTTTTTGCATAACTCAAAGCATTACCTAAGTCTCTACCATTTTAGAAATCTTGCTACAAAGGTTTTCTTTCTCACTCCCTAATGCTCTGTTGACCAAACAACATTAAGTTCCTCTCCTCCAGCTAAAATCCCCTGTAGCTTCAGATCAGCCTTTTTTATGAAGTTCATGTTATTGCAATTGTGTTATGTTAACTGGATTCCTTGGGGACAGAATTAGAAAGGAAGCTAGAGGTACCAAAATGTGGCTAGTCACAACATAGCAGTGGTTTAATTTTGGGTTCAAAGGCCTTGTGTAAAGGAAAAAAATAAATTGTAATCTTCTAGGCAGAGGGTTTGGTGTTCTCAGACTCCCAGCTCACATGAGGGGCAATCTCAGTTTTAGATATTAAAATGCTTGGGAGGGTTGTTCTTCCTTCATGGACTTTGGAGAGCACCTCTTGCCAACTCTTGGTTTGGGTTTTTTTCCCAGCTATAATAAGTGTGACAGCCAGAGGTGTTGTCAGGTTGGCAGGTATATCTTAACTTTATTTTCTTTTGCAAAATACATGTAATTTTTGCATATTGGAATTTTCACTATAACGAAAAAAGCAAGAGAAGCCTGACATGATTTATCAGAGTTGGAGCCACTGAGCAGAGTTGGTACCTGACTCAGCAGATCTGACTTGCAAGAATTTGAGTGAATGCTTTGGTTTTGGAGCACAGATTTTATTTTTAAACTTTTACTTGAGTTTTGTCTTTCCAGCTCTGCTAGTTTGCCTCATAAGAAATAGGTTCAGTGCAGAATAATACACTTACTTCTGAAAATGTATGTGTGGCACACAGTCTGGCAGGTGGCATTGTGGAGGCTCTGCACATCCTGGTACAGCGTGAGATCCCTCTGGAAAGCAACAGAGTCAGGGGGCTGTGAACAGCTGAGCACAGTTTGTGGCAGATGGGTTAAAGAGCTGGATTTTTGGGCAATAGATCATTTCAGGATGCAGGAAGATGGGATAAAGAGCCTTGACTACATCTTCCCTCTTAGGATAGAAAAAAACTGCAGATAGTCACAAGGCTGGTTTTGTCCATTTCCCATATGTCCAATTCATCTGAGGTCAGATTCAACTCTTACCTCCTTGGAACAGGAAATCCATCGCTTCCTGCTCTGCAGAGCACCGAGAGCACTGCCTGTCAGCTCTCGTTAAGCAGAAAAGGGTAAGAATGCAATTAGCCTGGTGGATAAAAGGCAGGGAAAAGTCTCTTAACTATGAAAAATCAACACTTGAGGAAGCAAACCACATGTGGAGAACAAATGCTGGAAAAATCCCCAACTGTTTGGAACAAATGCCTTTATTACTTAAATAAACAGCAGCATAATTTGTTGGAGTGACAGTGTGAGCTATTCTGTACCCTGTATCTCTAAGAAGAATTTGTTGCTAACTTGAAAGCAGATGGCTTTGTATGGCCCTGGGTGGGTTTTCTGGGAAATGTTACTTATATGCTGTGATACAGGAACAGAAACATCCTAATAATGCTGCAGCAGGCTAAAAGGAACATGGATAGTATAAAACAAGTATAAAATATGCTGTGTCTGTATCCCATATTTCAGGTAGATTAAAAACAGTCATGGATTTTTAAAATTTTTTTTTAAACAGTACATGTCCTCTGGGAGAACAGACATCTCAGAGTTCATTTGGATCAAGACACAGATGCCAATAGGCTCATGGTTAGGCACTGTTGTGAATTCTTAGGTTTGAAAAATACTTCCTGCTTTGGAGACAAAGCCCCCTTTTATTACTTGTGTTTTGATTATTCATTTTTGGAAGCAAAATGACTGCAAGTTACTTAGAAGAATTTTAATGATTTTTTTCTCTCCTTTCATATAAAGACACAATACCAGCATATAGCAGTGAGCGCTTCAGGAATGTAAGTATCTCTGTAGAATCTTAATCAAATAAATAAAGGTGAGAGTAAAGAACATTTTGTTACCTATTAAGATACAACTAAAACCTCCAGAATGCCTGGTAGCTCACTCCAGGCAGATCACAAGTGAGCTTGAGAACCACTGTTCTTGGAGCTCGTGCTTCAGTAGATCTGCTTATACCTTTTGTTTTGTGCCATGTTGCTCTCTGATTGGTGTGTCTGTTATTTGAGTTTATTATATCACAGCTAAATTTAGCCTGTTGAGGTCAGTGACAGTAGTTGCAGAGCTGAGCAGGTCTCACATGGAATATACTGCATAGTGCAGCTTGGCCCTGGACAATGCTAAAGTCTGCAAGAGTTGCTTTGAAATCTGAGAGTTCAAGGTTGCCAAGCCTGTCCTTG
Source organism: Vidua macroura (assembly GCF_024509145.1). Lineage (NCBI taxonomy): Eukaryota > Metazoa > Chordata > Aves > Passeriformes > Viduidae > Vidua > Vidua macroura. The sequence continues at coordinate 27,395,989 of NC_071579.1, forward strand.
ACCAGCACAGGGGCTTCTTACTGCTGGGCAGTGCAGAAGGTTGTGTCCTGCACAGGGTGCTCTGTGCCAGGCCCATGGCAAAGCACTGTTATGGCACACACTGTCTGTCACAGCTGCCCCAGCAGCTGTTTGCCCAAGGACCTGGTTCTCTTACATCTGTGTGATCTAAAGAAATAATCGTAATAAAGTTTAAACTGAGTCTTCAGGTTCAGTTTTTAAACCTGGAAATGTTTCTTCACGCAGGCTGCAGCCACCACTCAGGCCTGGCAGCAGGGACCATGCAAGAGCATAAAGACTCAAGTTTGACTGGAAATGTCTCCCTCAGCTCATTCTGTTCTGTGAGTGCTGCAGTGGAAATTCTTTGTTCTGAAAGCTCCAGAAAGCTGCAGTGAGCAAAACCAGTGGCTGCTGAGTCCATGTACCATGGAAAGGGGCATAGCCTTTGGCTTAGTGGTGTGTCAGAACAGTTTTAGACAGATTTGACTCCAGCTCTGGTTTTCCTGAGAATTTGTGTGGATGATGGAAATGCAGCACTGGGCCTGGAGAAGGGAGATTGTGAGTCTGGGGTATGTTGATGTAGGAGAGTAAGATGTGGAAGAAGTGAAAACCTGGAGGAAAAAAAAAGCCTGTACAAGTAATTTGTAGCACAGTGTGAGGGTGCGTTACCTTTGCAGTGGGATATCTGGTGTCTGACTCCTGTGTGCCTCTGTTTCCTCACTAAAGGAGGCACAATGTCCCTCTGTACTTCCTCTAGATGCTACCTGACAACAAATTACTGTAATTCTACAGCAAAAACACAGCTAAAAATGCACTTTTGGGGAAGGGTGAATGCTGGTCACTTCTTCTCCCTTGTGGGCTGCTCTGGCATCCATAGTGAGTGAGGTAATCCCCCTATTCCTCCTCCCTGAAAAAAATGTGCACATTTTGTTTTATGGACTCAGGGTATTGTAATACAGAAAGGGTAGCAGGCAAATGTGTCCTGGATCTCTGAGTCACCAGAAAAAAGCAGCCAGCTTTGTTTTGTTTTTATTTTGGTTTCAGTAAAAAACATACTTCCCACTCTAACTTTTCAAACTTCCACGTGGCACACAGGGGGATCAGTTCCAGTTGATATAAGCCTGGATGAAGAGAGGGAGGAAATAAGTTAATTGCTTTAGACTTTAGTTCAGCTGGAGTGGAGAGGAAAGAATCTGTGTCTCTTCTTTGGAATTCAGCAAGAAGGTTGTGTTGTTGGTGAGGACAGATCTTCTGCAGGTTTTGTGGAGGTACTGTATGGAACACTGTGGGGCACTCAACAAACAGGTGGCTTTATATTTAATATTATAACTACTGTCAGGGAAAAAAAAGCTGTTTTGCTTTCTTGGGAGTATTGCTGCACTTGGAGCATACCGTTATCAACTGTGTGTTCCTGTTCTTTCACCAAGAACGGGGAAATAAGAAATGTGAGGCTTCTGGGCTGAGTGTCTGTGTGTGAATGTGGTGGAAGGTTCTGATGTTAGTGCTGTAATGCAGGGCATAGAAGATAAAGAAGAGATTGAGTGAATGGGGTGTCACAGCAAATTTGGGGACTTTGCCTGTAAGACATTTGTAGTTTCACCTATTGATCCCTGGTCCCCAAAGATCTGTTGATGTGTTGATGTGAAAAGGAGGGAGAGTTAAAGGGGAAGGAGATAAAATGCAGGAAAAACTGCTGATCTATCTGTTCCTAGCTAATTTGAACCAGACCCCCAGAGAATGGCATTCCCACCTGGAATTCAGATTTGGGTTGAATGCAGCTAAACTCAAAGATGTAGTAACGGTGCAGCTCCAGTGTCCTGCTGTTAAATGCAGAAGCACACACACTGTCTCTGCCTCTCTTCTGCCAATTCCTGCATGCTGACTTTTGGCTTCACTCACAGATCTTGCAAACTGTGTTGACAAAAGTAATGGGAGATTGTTTATTTCCCAAGCCTTTATATTCAGGCCATAGCTGCTTCCTCTTTCCTACTCACATTTTCCTATATAGTGACTTTGGAAAATTCCTCTCCGATTTCGCTGGGAAGTGCAGGAAGCTCTCACTGGTAGAGGGTTGCCTGTTACTCTCCAGTTCTGCAGCTCACATCTGGAAAGGATCTGGCTTGGAAAGGGGAGACTCGCTCTGAGCTCAGTGCATGTTACTGACATGGCATGAGCTGAGAGAGCCTGTGGGGGCAAGAGAAATGTTCTTCTCCATTCATCTCATTTCTGACAGCAAAGGTGAGTTTTTCTATTTTTTTTTAAGCTGGCTTGTCAGACAACCTGCAGCAGCAGCCTGCCTTTCAGCTGCAGCTTATAGCAAGGATACTCTGTAACAAATTCAGTTAACCTGTTGATTTTGAAGGAGAATCCTCTCCTTCAGTGGATGTTTTTCCATCTGTGTGTGTGTCCTGTGAGAATGTGTGTGAGGAATAATAGGTAACAGAGATGAGATATTTTGAAAGTGATTCTGTTGTTTATTGGGAGCACTGTAATCACTGAGAAGCATTCAGTAACTCCTGAAACTTCAGTTTACCTCTTGAGACTTTTGCCTTTTGTAGCACTCTGGTGCTGTGAGGCACCAAAGTGCAGGTATCAGTTGTGTCTGGACTCAGAAAGATGCTGCCACAGAAACCCCTGAGCTGGTTTCAGTGTCACTTCAGTCTTTGGGTGGCAGGACCTGCTCCAAAGCCCACCTACAGCAAGGGAAGGGGACTGACTCTTTCTAGTGGGTTTTGAGCTGCTCCTTTAGAAGCTTTCTTAACAAGGCTTTGAATCAGGCCCATGGGAATGAGTTGAAGTGGAGTGAGTTACTTCAGCCTTTCTGTGAACTAAAAGAAAATCACCATCATGCCTGGTTTTACTGCCTGCACTCCAGATGTACACAGATGTTCTCTATCCAAAGTGTCTCCCTGTGCTAGAGCAGCATTCCCTCCAAAGGCAATGTAGCAGACACTTGCATATCAATAAGGGGGTGAAATTGCCTCAAAAATCTTAGTGTGCAATAGATAGAATATTTCATGTTAATTTTCTAACATCTTTTCAGCAACAGATGTGGAAAAGCCAGCATGTTGCAAATCTAGAGAGCCCAAGACCAACCACGATGTAACTGTGCTGTGGGAACAGTGTTGATACTGTTACAGCAGAGCTGATTGAGAGCTGTATATGTAAGGTTTTCTGTCTATAGTTTCTTTGGCAAGTATCTATAAGGGTGAGCTGTTATATAGGAAAAATACTTTCTTAGAGATCTGAAATACTTTCTGGGATGATTTTCTCTAAGATTTCTGAAATGTTTTCTGAGATTAGGTCACCAAATACTAAGGATTTTACTAATCTACTGTTGGCATACTCGTATGGCTAATTTTGGTCTCAGTGTTAATATCTGCCATACAAGGAAAATTCTATAAAAGATATTAATTTCATTATATTCAGCTAATAGAGATATGGAAGCCGTAAAATAGTGGAACAGGGGAAAGAGGGATCAAGCACACAGTGATAAATGCTTAACATCCTCCACCCAGCATGTTTGTAGCAAAGACAGGACTAAAGCAAATCCAGCATCGATGTTTTGGGATGCTCTGCCCTGTAGTCCCACTTCAAGTACAAGTCAGTGTCTAAAAATATTCTTAAGACTTTCATGGCTGTGACTGAGCGCAGGATGTCTCCAATGCTTCCCAAGCACTCAAGCTCTCTGTGAGAGCTCCTGGTGCAAAGCTGCAAAGACTTGTGAATGGATGTAAATGGAGACACACAGTTCTGACAGCTGCTGGTCTGGCTCTGTGGGGTTCTTGTTTCTGATGCAAAGAAGGAATCTGGGTTAGCAGAGGTGAAGGGAGTATTTATTTGATAAGGTCATGAAACCATCGTGCCTTTTCACCTTAAAAGATCTGCCTAAGTATTTCTCATTGCTGTCAAATCTGTCTGTGAAAAATAGCTGAGAGGATAAATGACAAGCCATAACCAGCCCTGACTGCAAACCTTTATGTATGAAATCTGAGAAGGGCAGCAAGTGGGACCGAGGGGGCTGGGTTAGGGCCAGCTGGCTGCTCCAGTAGATACTCAACTTCTGTTTGGATTATTTGAACCTGCTGCCAGAAAGATAAAAGCTGAACATTAGCCAAGTGTCTTAGGTTCAGATCAGCACTGTCCAAAATCCATAGGAAGCCCGTTGTGTTTTCAGTAGCTGCAAGGTTTTGTTATTGTTCGATGCACACATTGCAGCCCCTCTGAGAGTCAGTCCTGACCAGCCTCTATGTTTAAATAACGAGAATTTCTTCCTATGCAAAACTGTGAGGAACGGTACGACAGACAGCCACATTGAACTAACATTGCATAACCTTTTCCTCTACATCTGCGGGATCATTTGGCGTTTCTCAATATGAAAAAGGCAATAAATATCTCGGGGAGTCGGGGCCGGTGCGGGGGATGCTGCCGGGCCGCCGGCTGTACCCGCGACCCACGGGTTGGGCAGCGCAGTCCCCAGGGTGCCTTGAGGGGATGCGAAAGCGCCCCGGGAGAGCGGGAAGGCGGCGGTGGGGCTGGCCCCGGCCGGGCCGGGGTTGCGGGGCCCCGCGGCGCTGACCCGCTGTCCGGCCCGCAGGGGCGATGCCCGCCGGCGGCCGGGCGCTGCTGGCGCTGCTGGGGCTCCCGGCGCTGCTGGCCCTGGGCTGCGCCGCCGACAGCGACTTCGCCGAGGGCGGCCCGGAGCGGCGGCAGCCCGGGCCCGGCCCCGCCTGCCCCCGCGAGTGCGGCTGCACCCAGGAGGGCGTCGTGGACTGCGGCGGCATCGACCTCAAGGAGTTCCCGCTGCTGCTGCCCGAGCTGACCAACCACCTCTCCCTGCAGGTAAGGGCGCGATCCATCGTCCCCCCGTGCCCTCATTCCACCCCTGAACCCCGGCTCCTTCCTTCAGCCCCTCCTCGGCTCCCGGCGGGAGCAGCAGGTGCAGCAGGCCCGACTCCCGAGCTCAACGAGTGCACCTGGTTATTGGCATCCTCTCCCCTCACATCCAGGGACGGGAAAAAGAGCTCCACATTCTCTCACAGCTCCATGAGAAGAATTTTTGTCCAAACTAACAATTTCTTGTTTCTCCTTTGGCCAACCCAAATTTCTGGTGGAGCCCTTCCATTTTGAGGTGTCTTTGAAGAAGATGGGCTAAATGACAGAGAATTCTTTGGGCAGCACAGTGTCTTACTTCAGACACAGTGAGCCAGTCCAGAGGTAGGGCCAGCTCATGTCCCCCACTGTCCCACCTCTCCCTGAAGCACATGGACTCAGCAAGGAGCAGGTGTGACATGGCCAGTGCCACCCATCACCCCGAGTGGCACTGCCTGGTGCTTGGCTGCTTGTGGCCAGAAAACTGAGGTCATGCCTACAGCAAATGGTCCTGTTCCAGGCACCTCATGTCTTGTCATGAAAAGGTCATATAAGATGTGAGATTCCAGCTTCAGGAAGAAGAATAAGGATGTCCTAGACTGCCAGCAGGTTTCTATGCTCTGCTCTTAGCTAATTGATCCCTGTGACCAGCATTTGGGCAGGTGTCCTTTCCCTGTCAGTGCTCTGACACCTGAAGGGCCAGAGCATGGCAGCCCTGTGGCCATGCCTCCTCGGAGTGGTGGCAGTGGTTGAGGTTTTCAGTGCCTGGCCCTTCACCAGCAGCTTTTGGTTTATTGCTCCCATCTGTCAGTTCTGTCCAATGGATGAAATACAGATTTTGTTTAGGGCTTTTCAGTTAGAGAAACTGTAATGTAAGCTGGCACCTTCCTCAGCAGATCTGTCCCAGGCATATGTTAGCCATGGCTCCTGCCTCTGCTACCAAAAGAAAATAAACTTTTTGGAGATGCAGCTGTCACCTTCTATGCACTGGCCTGGCTTCCAGGACAGTGGGTCCTTGACTGGTCCCCTGGATGCTAAAGCTAGAACCACTCATTAATGGTCAGAATGTTAGTCAGCATGTTAATGAAAATCTGATGGCAGTCACCCCTGACAGCACAACCAGTGCAAGTGAGCCTGGTTTGATGCTCCCTGCCATGACCAGTGGCTTTTAAAACAACCCCTGAATAACAGAAGCCATAAGCTTGGAAATCCACCATGCCAACCTTGTAACAAATGCTTTGCTGCAGCTACAAGGTTTGGCTGTGGCAGATGGACTGTGGGCCTTGCCAGGCATAATCACACTCTTTGTGTGCTACTGGTGCATAAGCTGGATATTCCTGGAGATGAGGAGAAGTCAGGCTTTCAAATGCTTCTGGGTTTGGATGTTTTGAGTTTGAGATCTGAGTTTGGCTATTTATGAGAGAAGTCTTGACAAGGATTTTACATGGTGGGTTCACTTCCAGATTTTATTGAAGTTCACAATCTGGGTTTACTGGGATCCTTTTTGGATTACTTTGTTGATGATTAACACTCTCCATTTTCTTAGAATAACCAAATAGAAGAAATCTTTCCAGAAGAGCTTGCTCGTCTTTATAGACTGGAAACTCTCAATTTGCAAAACAACAGGCTGACTTCAAAAGGTGAGCCATGGGGTGGACAGAGCCTGTGCTTCCAGAGCACCAGCTTATGCAATGAGGCCAGTGACAGCTGATAAGGAAAGCCAAGGTGATTGATTGCTTGGTTGGAGTGGTTTGCTGCGAGCCTCGCTCCTCTGGCCATCACACAGAGCATGGAGACACTTTATCATCCGAAACACAATACTCAGTGTGGAGGAATGCAGCCCTGCTGAACCAGTGGAGGAGACCTGGCAGCAGCTCGTGTACTGTGGCGTGAGATCGCCTCATCCAGGAAACTCCCTCTGGTCCCACAGGCACTTCTATGCAATGCACTTGAGAACCAGAAACGTCCACATGCCGAATGATTTCCTCCTGAATGACCTTGTTTAGTTCAGTCTGGTCAGTCAGGGCAGTTTGGTCCAGTTTTGTCCTTGTCAAATTTGGTATGAATTTATATGCATATTGCAAATAAGGACATTTCGACCCTTCTCAAACTATTTTGATTTTTCTAGGCAGGTTTTGCTTGCTCAGTCCTATGCTTACTAGAGAATCTTAACAAGGGGTTAGTGAGGAAAGCAAAAGAAACAGAGGAATTGGAGTAAACAGTAAGAGAGGAGGAGATGGGATACAAAAGATGTAATTATTATTAATTTATGTGTCACCTAGATGATCTGAATGCTCTTTTTATCTTTACTGAAATGACAGAGAACCTAATTTATTGAGAATGTGGGCATATTATACATGGGCCCCAAGGCACAGCAATCTTACACAGCACAGGGAAAGCTGTGCTTAATATATGCAGCCTTTGACATTATTACCTTTGGGCCTTTGTGTTTTCTTTCACCAGCTTCAGTGCAGCCCTGAGTTTCCAATGTGTTTGGACATGGAAAATAGCTTTGCCTTTGATGCATGGTTATCTAAGTGCCAGGTGAAATGTCACTTGCAGGCTTTCCCTTGTGACAGCAATTGTGCTTGTGTGATCAGCTGGATGTGGAGTGACTCAGCTGAAATAATTACTGGGTGCTAATAATTATTGGGGGAGGATAAGCCCTGAGTTGGAGCAGCTCTCTGAGCTGGTTACTGTTTGGATACCTGAATTGTGGAGGAGCAGAGCAAGAGAAGGGCTGTGACATGCAGGTAACCAGGGTTATTTTGGCAATATAGTCATGCATCAGGTTGAGCTGATCACTAAGCAACCTCAGATTATATCCCTGCAAGAAAAAAGACTTGCAGAATCTTATGCAAATGACAGGAGAAAGTTCTCAGTGTGGTTGCTGCAAGCACTGATAATCAGCCATAGAACAGATACAGATCTGCACAGTTCTCTACCTGACACCTGCCACTGAGATTGGCCACATCGTTGTGATCAGGATTTTAAATAGTCCTCCACCGCTCTTAACAAGTGTGTATTGTTTGATTTGGTTTGTGGGTTTATTTTTTCTTTTTCCAATTAAGAAAAAAACAATCAGTAGGTCTGAATCAGATTATTTCAGTGACTATAAAAAGTGTTTCAATCTCACATGGAAGATACTGAGAGGGAAATCTGCCCTCTGGTATTTTCACTCAGAAAGGCAGTAAGGTGCTGATGTCACTGATTAGTTATTCCTGGTTTTAAGGGTTACCAGAGGAAGCGTTTGAGCATCTGGAGAACCTGAATTACCTGTACCTGGCAAACAATAAGGTAAGAGGCTCTGAAGCCTTTCAGAGCTCTTTTCTAATTGGGTTCTGAAAATTAAATGAGCAAATTGTCAATTCTTTTAAAATGTATGTACTACATAAGTAAAACTGTGCTAAAGTGATATTCTAATGCAGGTTCATCTAAGGTCAAAACAGTATGTGAAGTTTAGAGGCTACACATGCAGGTATATTTTGAACACTTTTTTATTTGTGCACCTGGTGAAAAGTTTCCCTTGTGTAGGGAGGTACAGAAAGCCCCTGCATGTATAAATTACCACTGTCTTCAGCAGGCTTTGGATCAGCTGTATGTAGATTTGGTTCCTGCCTGTATGTGGGGTAATTATATGAAATGCTGCCTTATCAGATGAGGCTGGTTGAAAAAATTTGTGAACAAACACATCCTAGTGCCTGTGTTTGAGCCATGAAGATCTGTAAAAAGCTATCCAGTTTTCCCTGACTCCCATTTTTATTAGGTTGGATATGGGGAAGATACCCCCACACAGTGAAACTATGCCAGTCATTAATTTATTCTTTTAGCTGCAATGGTAGGAGCTGAATTTCTTCTTTTGATGGAGAAGATCCCAGGTACTTTCCTATTGTGATCCAGGTTGGATGTATTGACAGAAGCACATCTTTCCTGCCAAAGCTAGGAAATGAAATAGCTTCTCATATACCCTTGCATCTGGGTGGTTCCTATTATGGCTTCCTTTATCCCCAATGGTTGTCCACAAATATTTGCTACAGAAGAAATTAGGATCCACAGAAAAATATAAGTTAAAACATCAGGCAGAGCTTCCTTGTCTACAAAAATCCTGCCCTTCCATCCCACTCTCTCTCTCTCTCTGCATGTCTGTATATATATTTTATTATCCTCTTAAAATCTGGGACCATTTGATGTTCTGATTAAATACATGTGGCCACATTCAGATTTCAGTCAGGCCAAGACACATCCAGAATCACTCCATACATTTCTGTATGGAGTGATTGAGAATAGAACCCAATCCTTAGTACAGTAACATTGTGTTCTTTTCTCTCTTTCAAGCACCATTTCCATGTAACAATCTTGGCAGTTAATAACTCCATAAAAAGGAACAAGCCAGACTGTGACTAATATTCCAGAACCTAGCACTCTGATTTTCCCTGTGTAACAAAACAAAGTGTTTGGTTTTTCTGGCTTTGCTGCAGAGAGAAAAGAATCCCAAAAGAAATTGCAAACATCAGCGAATGTCACAAGTAGTTATAGTGAGAAGTTGTGGACCCGCAGAAATAACACATTTCTTTATAAATCACAAGCCAGGACAAACCAGATTGGCTTCAGACTGCATCTCATCTGCAGCAGGAAACACTGTGGATCAAGTTACTGTGGTGTCTGGAGGAGAGCAGGGATTTGCTGGTAGTTTGCTTCTTGTTTTATGGATTATCTTAATGCTGCTTTATCTTCCATTGTGATCCCATCAGATGTAGCTAAATTATCTTTCATTGAACTGGCACAGTTGGTCAGAGAAAAGAAAGGTAAGAGACTGAAAGTCTTCTGTGGCCTGTGAGTAACAAGTACTTCAAGTAGAGAGTGGCTGCAGTAGTTTCCAATTTTCCTTCCCACTCTTAATGAATTTTGTATCTCTCAAATAGAGTGCACAGTAAACCTTGTTAATGAGAGAAATTGTTCCACCAAATGATAGACCAGATCCTGAGCTGCCGTCATTGACTGTAAACAGGCGAATTTGGTGATAGAAGGTTTACATTTCCCCATATCCTCAAAGTGGTATGGGATTCACCTTGATCCAGCACTTCTGTTTTTATCAAAGCTTCATCCAAGCAAGAAAAATCCGAGCAATTCAAATCCGGTAATGACTTTTGTATTAGCCTTCTGAATTCATTAGTTAACAGCGGAGAAACGCTCTGCCATATGGAAAGGAAGGTGCAGCAGGAAAGTTGAAAGAAAATTGCAGTAGGAGAAATGGCAGATTACTTCTTGTTAGGCAATAAATTAGACAAAGCTATTCAAGTTAACTTTATTTTTGCTAACACTTAAAACAATCCGGCATGAATCCTTCAAGAAGGTAGTCAGTGAAAATCAGTCTCATGACCAAGTGCTGAAATGCCAAAGCAAAATCCTGAGCAAGTGAAAACTCCTTTTGGATTAAGCTTCTCTTTCTCTTTCCTCTTTCTTGTGGTTCTGATGTCTCTCATTTCACATGTCTGAGCCATGCCCTTTGCTTTGTACAGACATTATGACCTAATTGACTGGAGGAATCTTTAATGTACCACTGTGTATGAAAATGATTAAGTCTTGTTTCTTGTGTCTGAATTGTCAGTGTTACCTCATGGCAGAGACTTATTTCTTTCTGAGGCACTGTCAGACCTTCTCAGTCAGAGATGAGTGCTTTTATCCAGCTCCCTGAAATCATATCTCCCAGATCAGGAGGTGAGAGATTACCATCAAAGCCAAGAGCAACTGCAGGAATATGCAGAATGGCCCATTCCAGGGCTCACAAACCATCTGGAAATGCTGATAGGAGTGTGATTTGTGGGAAAGATATTTTTGTGTGTTTGTGACCATTTAATATTTAAACAGGCTAAGGATGAGAAGGATAATGAGGTTTTGGGACAGCTGAAAATGAAAAATGGTAGATAATGTATTAATTTTTTTTTAAAGACTGTTTAATGAGTCCAGTAAATTGGAAGTTCATGGATGGAATTCATCAATGCACTCTTGACATACCAGCAGAGAGGGGTGTAGACACCCTTTAGATAAATACGTAGTTTAAGGCCTGGGTTAGGCAGTTCTCCAATAAAGTGTCTCTTCTTTCACACAGTGTTCATATCTTAAATATTTTTGGTTTTACACTATTATTCATAACCCACTGCAGTTTTATAGTAATAAAAGTTTGAAAAATACGGTTTCTCATTATGTGAGTCTTGCTGTGCTTTGTTGGCTGAAAGAACCAGGTTCTGTTTTGCACAACAGAGCTGTGAGGAAGATTACAGCTTCCATGAACTTCAGGCTGTAAGGCAGATCCCCTCCATTGCCCCACTTTCCCATCCTGATCTCAAAGAATGCAGTATCTCCCTTTGGAGTGCACATAAAACACAGAGTGGTCTCATTAGTATGCAGTGAATACCTGTACCCAGGGTGTCTTCACCTGCTGACTGCAATTCAGTGTCTTCTCTACCCAAGGACTATCTGTTACAAAATTGTATTAAAAATTTTGTTTCCCAAGGGCTTTATCTTGATGCATAAAGCTTCTGGGTTTATGCTTGCCAGAAAAGTGTCCTCCATCCAGCCTGGATTGTAACCTGTATTCTTGGTTTGTAGGTGCATGACTTTGTTATTAACAGCCATTCAGTGAACCTGGCTATTGTATTACTTGGATACTCTCTAAAACTGAGCTTTTTTTGATCATTGCTTTTCACTTCACCAATTTGCTCACATTCAGGCATTTCTGGGGTTAGCTTTTAAAATCACTGATAAAAACAGCAAGAAGAGCAACACATTCAATCCTATACAAGTTGTCAGCTATAAAGTTTTGAGGACAGGGCCTTTCTGTACTTCCTGATGTATCACTTGTTTATTGAACAAAGTATCACTGTACCCTTTGCTTTGAAGTGCCATTCAATATTCCATCATTTGGCTCAGAAGTGTCCTTGTTCTTTGGGAGCCTGAATCCCCCCTGCAGAGATGATCGTAAATGGCTGCAGCGGAGCAGAGGTGTGAAGTGACACCTCCCCTCCACAATACACTTTCGTAAGAGAATAAGCAGTAGGTCACTGAGAGGGGGGTTGGAGTTTTTTTTTGGCACAGCAGACTGAGGAATTAGGAACAATAATAAGCAAAGTGTTTGCTCTCTGAATAACAATTTCTTGATTTCTTCCACCATAAAGAGACAGGACCCTTCCAACCAAAACAAACATTTTCATATCTTAGAGCAAAAGTCTGTCTCCTTCCTGGAGAGATTAGTGAAAGAGGACAATTTGTTTTTGTTCATGAAACCTACATTCAGTTTAATTTATCTTTGCCTGTTTAGGGAAGATAAATTTGAGAGTGTTTTGCTGCTGCTCTAATACTTGGTTAAAACATTTGCTACATTTCATTGGAACTCCCCTGTATATTTCTTTTACAGCTAACAGTGGCTCCAAAATTCCTACCAAATACCTTGATCAGTGCAGATTTTGCAGCCAATTATCTCACTAAGATATATGGGCTCACATTTGGACAGAAACCAAACTTGAGGTAAGGGACTGGGAAGTAAAACAATACTGGTGTTCTGCCACTGCTTGGATGCAGTTGGTGGGTGATAAGAAAATATCTGGCTGAACTACATTTTTGCCTACTTTTGTTTTTGGAAAGAAACTGTTTGTTATTCTCAGCATGAAAGATCAAACAAACACATTCCAAGGGCTTTTGCTAGCTGCCAGACACTTCTGCAAATATCAAATGAAGTTCTCCCCATTTTATTTGTGTATTTGAGTTGAAAAGAACAATTAAGTTTCTCAAAATGGGGATTAGCTGTTTAGAAATCTCTAGTTTTATTATAGTCTGTTCATTTTTAAAAGTAAAATCAGGTGGACAGAACAGTACTCAGTTCTGTTCAAGGTAAGCACTTCAGCACCTTCAGAAGGGGTTCATACTCCAGATCTGCTGCCAAAGGTCTCTGCTAGGTTCAGGCTGTGATTTTCTCATCTGGATTGACAGCAGCACATCCATGTCAAACTCAGAGGCACCCAGACCACCTCCTGTGAGGTGTGGGCTTTGCTGAAGGGGTTTTGAGTAATCTGCAGCATCCACACACTGCGCCATCCAGATCCTGCAAAGACATCCCAAACTGTTGGGAGCAATTCATGCAGCCAGGTTTGGAAGCAGTTAATTACAGCTGACCCAGCTGGGCCCCTACAGCCCAGCCTTGTGATGAACTGAAGGACTCTCCATTCCCACTGAATTCATTGAGAGCTGGAGCTGCTCTGCACTTTTTGGGCCTTTAGTCTCTCAGGCTCTTGGAAGCTGGAAGGGCTGAATCACTCAGATTTCTGGCAATATCTCATGATGAAAGAAGCTAGATTTATACATGTTTTCTTCCTTAATCTGAGGTGGAGATGCTGCTGTGTTTTGATGCCATATTAAAATTATTGACTCTTCTGAAGTGATTTTCACACTCTTCTACACAAACATGAATTTTAATCAGAAGAAGAGCTAATTGGTTTCCAAGGTTACTCATATAAAATCCCAACATAGTTGTTTCAGTTGTTTTTTTTTTGCCCCCAGCAGAGTTCATGATCTCAGACTGATTATTTGGAGAGTAAGTTTTTAGAAAGGCAAATATTTGTGAGTTAAAAGTACAGCTGACCATGCAGGGTAAACAATACTTCCAGTGTAGCTCTGAACTCCCTGGAGTGTGTGATCACACAATTGTGTTTCCATACTGAGCCTTTCCTTCCTTCCAGAAGGATTTGCCAAGTTCTCTGCTACTGGTAGAGAATCCAAGAACAAGTTAAAAAAGCTCACTTTGACACTTTTGCAGTTTTAACCTCTCTCTACAAATTTAGCTGTTTGCTGCATCTGGGGGTAAACACAGGAAAGGGACGAGGTAATCAAAGTCACTAAAAGCCTATAATTTCTTGTTTTAAAAAGAAGTAAAATGAATTAATTTAGCAGTTAAGCCAGTGAAAAGGAGGAATAACTTCATAGAGGTATATTGCTTTGTACAGAATTGAAACCTCTGTAAGGATGAATCAGTTTCTGAAAATCTGTTTGGAGAAACTATTTGGTGAGTATTAAAGGTTGAAAGTAAGAAGGGCAAAGGAAAAGTAAGAAACACTATCTCTCGATCCCAATGGCTCATTAAAAACCAAAGCATAGAAAAGAGAAAAGTCTGCCAGACTGAGTAAATCTGTTGTCTTTCTGTCAGTATCCTATTCTGAGTTCTAAGAGTAGGAGAGAAACTGTTTCCTGGGGTGTTTCCAGTGTTCATGGGAGCAGAAAGAATGGAGGGTTAAGAGATGGTCCTTTCTTACAACACGTCCAGCCTGATTTTGTAAGCCCAAGCAGTCCAGACTTGGTTCCAAACAGAAGTTAAAATTGGGGCCATATCTGTTAAAAAGAGATGAATTCAAACCCTCTGAGTGAGGCCCCCACACTGGCATTCTGTGTTTCTAAGTACTGCACAGTCCCAGACTTGCACTCAGTTTCTTGTAAAGAAGTTAAGGCCACTTGTGAAATTTGTATTCATGTGCAGGTTTGGATTTTGAATAGACCTAACCTTCAGAGAGTATTGGAGCTAACCATTTGGTTTTGCATCTGTATCCCTTGCTAAATTAAAAGGCGCACTTTAAAAACAAATCTAATTATCTCAAGGAAAGAAGAAAAGATTGAAATTAAGTTTTAAACTAAGCTTTCTCTCAGTAAACAAAAACTCCAGATCTCCCTATCTGTTGACCTTCAGCTTTTGCTTCCTTCCAACAGATCTGTGTATCTTCATAACAACAAACTTTCAGATGCTGGGTTACCTGATAATATGTTCAATGGCTCTAATAATGTGGAGATACTCATCATGTCCAGCAATTTCTTGAAGTATGTTCCAAAGAATCTCCCTCCAGCACTATATAAATTACACTTACAGGTAATGACAACAACATTTTGTAATCCTTTAGGATTGTGACAAAGTGCTGTGTTGTGTGGGTTTCACTCTGCACAGCCAAGACTTCCCAGTGCACCTGGAAGCATCTCCAGGCCCACTTTAAGCCTTGCTTGCTGTATTCTCAACAGTAGCTGTCCCCATCTTCTTCCTTTTTTGTCCATAAGCAATAGTGTGTTTTTGTAAATCATCAGAACGCTCACAGGGGGCAGAAATGCCTTTCTGTGTTTGCAGAATCAAACACAGAAATTGTATTGCAAATCCCTGTGTGGTTGCATTGTTGGTCTCCTCCCTGCATAAAACAATATTAATACATATTAGAACAGGAAGTGCATCATTCCATGGCCATGTCTCCATGACTTCCCAGTTAAGTTTGCCACTAATGCCACTTGTCCTGGCAGCTGCTTACCCTTACTCTGTACTGGCTTTGCTCACTGACTCATTTCACACAGACCACTGCTTCCCAGCACCAGTGGCTGCTGCTTGCTACTGAACTGGCAACTCAGTTTGGATCAGGCATTCTCGATTACTACAACTCCTCCAGCAACAGTGGAATAGCAGAGTTGTGCTGTTAACTACTCTCCAGCATTTTTAATTCCATGTCATCTGATTCTGATAAAAACGCTTCATCACGTCTGAGCTAGAGATCTGAGCCTTAGCAATGGGAGAGCCACAGCGGTGGGGAGTCCTGGGTCCACTTGCTCTGAGTGTTGACAGTTCCTTGGATGTGCAGAGACTGGAGTCTCTTATCAGCCCTGGACTGAGGCAGCTCTCTGCTGCCTCCCAGCACTCTTTTCCCTTGAAGGTCCACCAGAATTCCTGTTAAAGTCTTCTAGAGAACGGGCTTCTCCACCTTGAAGAAAAGTAAACGCAACCAGTCCAGTCCTTTAAATTGCTGGAATTTCTGTTCAAAGTATGAACTTACATGTTCCCTGCATTTTTTTGACACTTACAGATAAGCATTATCTCCCAAAAGGGTCTCACACTGTGAGGATTACACTTTGAACTTGTCTCCTTCCCTGCTGTTCCCACCTGTGTTAAGGACAGAGGAGATGAGCAGAGAAATGAGTGTTTTATTTGCAAGTGCACCATCTGTCAATAGTAACATTTACCTTGATATTTTGACTGGGAAAAACCAGGACAATGAGAAATGAGAGGCAGCCAAAAGTGGACCAAAAATATCTGACAGGTGTACTTTAAATGTGATTTTTTCTTTTACTATTTATTGAGACACTCAGCCAAATTTGTCTGTGTTGGTTTCTACTTTATCTTAGTTGACAAATTAATCTGGTCCAGTCTGTCCATCACATTATAAAGCCCCCTAAATATTTCATGTCTAGCCCTTGTGAAGTTTAATTGCCCGTGCTAGTTGAACAGAACCCAAATGTTGTGTTGATTCATGCCAAATACTGTGCTTTGTGCTTCTGGTGACTCTAGAGCAACAAGCTGGAGAAGATTCCCAGAGGAGCCTTCAGCGAGCTTGCCGGTCTGCGGGAGCTGTATTTGCAGAATAACTACTTGTCTAATGAGGGAATGGACAATGAAACTTTCTGGTGAGACTGAGATGTGCACTTAATACCTCTGTGTCTGTCTGCCCCCTCTGGGACAGTCATGCATCTTCTGAACAAAGGACACAGTAGAAAGTAATTAAAAGCTGGATGATGTTATGCATTTCACTGCTGAGATGCAGATGCTGCCATTCAAGAGCAAAGGTCTGGGTGAGTGGTTGCAGAGTTGTTTCATACAAAAGACAGAACACTGAACATTAGACTGCACCACTCCCTGCCTGCCGCAGACCCAGTCACACCAGGTACTAAGTCCCTTCTGGGAACAGCCACCTAGAACAACATTGAAAGCTACTCTTTGTTCTTCCAAAACAGTCAAAAGAGAGGTTACCTGGGACTTTCCAGTCTCTAGGGCACTTCACTGGACATAAAAGACAGACCTTCATCTTCACTGGAGCTACTTGTGTGTTTCTGCAAAGGTGGCTTGAAAGCAGCAGCAAACACACAGCTGGGAATTCCCCTGGCCCAGCTGTACCCCAGTGCAGGTGGTTGCTGGAGCAGGCAGGGGTGCAGTGGTGCTGTTCAAGAGCCAGATGGCTGCAAAAGCTTTCCTACCAACTGGTGCAACAGAAATCGCCTTTAGCTGTCCTAGATTTAGCCTGGGACTTAGCACTTTAAAATTTAACATTTTTTTTCTCTGCTTACACTGAATGCTGTCTTTGTTCTACCTGAAAATCCAGACCACACAATTGGTCCTGCCCATAATTTAGTTGTGTAAACCCTCCTGATCTCCAGACACAAAAATGTACCAAACTGTGTGCTTTCCTTTTCCATTTCCTATTCCCAGAAACCTCCCTTAGCAGTTTACTATATCTGTGTTGAGTCCACCTCCAGGTCATGCTGGACATATAATTTCTGTTAAGATATTCCCATCCTGGGGAAACCTTACAAATGGCAGCAGTGAAGCATTTTACCTAAAGATTATACTTGTTCATTCAGAGCATACTTGGATAGCTGGAACAGCAGTGTAGTAACCAGTAAGTAATGTCTGTAACATATTAGTTTTCCTGTTTCCTGAAAACTCTCTGGTCATCTGCAATGGGTTATGTTGTGTCAAGTAGATTAAAACTCTAATTTGAACTGAGAAACTGACTTGAAATTCAAAGGGATACAGGGTTCCTCAGTCCTGGCTGTGGAACAACCATTGATCCACATCCAGTTGGTATAAGTGGCTGGTCTGAGGATTTAATTTAGCTTCAACTGAGACCGTGGAATCCAGATTCAGTAGCTTACACAAAGCAGCTCTAGCCCTGACTCACTTCCATAATACTGGAGGGTCACAAGAAGTTCACTACCTTAGCCTAGGACACTAAATTAGCATTTCTGCTTTTCATAAAAGTAACATTTCATCATCTAGAAAGCAGACCTGCCTTTCGCTTTCAGCAAATACTTTAAGAGAGACAGAAATTACTCATGCTCAGGCTTTGTTTCTGCGAAACTGAGAGCTAAACTCTTATGTTCTGGTGGTGCTCCCATGGCATCTTCCTTGTGGTATTTGTTCACTGAAATTGCTCATATGTTTCTATCTGGGACTGCAAAACTGACCTCAGGCCTCAGCTCAGTTTCAGTTTGGGTGTCTGTGGACTCTGGCATGTTCTCTTGCTAGTGTGGCTGGGGAGCAATGGCAGTGCCAAGTCCTAATCCCTAGTGGCAATATGGGAGCTCCCTGTTTTGGTGTACACATAACTCATATCACAGGTCAGAAAAGGGCAGACAGTAGTGGGAGCTGTGCTGAGCAAAAAGGCTCTAAAGCAAAGATTTTGAAATCTTTGAGCAAGTTGGTTATTGTTTCACTTTGCAGATTCAAAGTGTTTTCTTTCTTGCTTTCCCAAGGAAATTGTCTAGTCTTGAATATCTGGATTTGTCCAGCAATAACCTCTCACAAATCCCAAGTGGTTTACCTCGAAACATCGTCCTCCTCCACCTGGAGAAGAATGCAATTAAGGTGATTGACAGAGATGTCTTGACCCAAATTAAGAACCTGGAGTACCTTCTGCTCCACAATAACAAATTAAAAGCCCGAGGTATTCACCCCTTAGCCTTCCAGGGCTTAAAGAAGCTGCACACTGTCCATCTGTACAACAACATGCTGGAAAGGATCCCCAGCGGGCTGCCCCGGCGAGTGAAGACACTGATGATCCTTCATAACCAGATCTCAGAGATTAACAGGAATGACTTTGCTACCACTTACTTCCTTGAAGAGCTGAACCTGAGCTACAACAAGCTCACAAGTCCCCAGATCCATCGGGAGGCCTTCCGTAAACTGCGGCAACTGAAGTCTCTGGATCTTTCTGGAAACAATCTCCACACGGTGCCTTTTGGCTTTCCAAAGAACTTGCAGGTTCTGAAGCTGAAGGAGAACGAGATAAGCACCATCCCAAAAGGGACTTTGTCTGGGATGACAAAACTGAGGGAACTGTATTTGAGCAACAATAAACTGAAAGTAAATTCAATTTATTCAAGAGCATGGAGAGAACTCAGCAGTCTTCAGGTAGAAACACTACCTTCTCTAATTGTTTTAGTGATGCTGATATCCTCATCTGTCTGCCTAAATCAAATTATGTAGCACCAATACTAATTGTGCTTGGTCCTCGTGTTTTGGGGTTGCATTTTAAGTGCTACACACTCTGTTTCTAGAGTAGAAATGATGTGCTGTTGTGCCAGAGATGGGTACCCTCCACTCCTGGCCAGTCCAGCTTTGCTTCTGAATCCTGACAGTGTCCTATATTTTCAGAAAAACATCAGTAAATGTTGTCATTAAAACTGAAATTAGGCCTTTCAAATAGCTCATCTCCCAAAAGATTTAAAAGCAGCTCTGAATAGAGACAGCAGGAGGAAGGAATGCATAAATAAAAACACTCTTAATTCTCAAAGCCCCCACATCAGCTTATAGTCAGACAAGCCAAGCTGTAGGATTTAGCAGCTCAGCTGGCTAAGGCACCTGGGGAGCAGCTTGGAGTCTGGATTCAATCAGCAGTCTTCTCATTTGCTTAATTGTTGGAGAAAGTTAAACACAAACCATAAGGCAGGCAGGAACAATCACATTTGTGCTGAGCAAAATGACCTTTCAGAATTGTTATGCTGGCTGAAGGATTTGTCTGCATTTCCTTTTAGGCAACGGCCCCTTTCCTGCAGTGAAAGGTATTGCCTGTGTCACACAGCAGCCATGGAGGGGGCATATGGTCAGGTCACTGCACAGGCAAAGTGTGCACATCTCAGAGCAGATCAGGGATAAGGACATGCAGCATATGTCACACTGGTCCCCAGTGTGTTTTCAGACAATCCTGACTTTAATCTATAGGAACGTTTCCCTTTCTGTTGTGTCTGGGAATAACCAATAGCTTGTTTCTCAGTTAATGTCAATCAGCAGTGCAGCAACAGTGTCTGCAGAGCTGTTTGCATCAGCGGCAGATTTGGTCCCTGGCTTTAATAATACCTTCTGCATTTGTTTGGTGCCTCACTGATACATGTGTAAGCAAATATATTTAACATGCAAAGCAGTCTTGAAGGAAGATGCTATTGAAAATTACAGATGGCGGGGATTGTTTTTCTGCAGTACCTTAATAAAATGTAGGTTGTTTTATTTTCAAACAAAAATGGGTCATGAGCCCTGTTGGGCAGCTGGAGTTGCTGGTTGGAATGACAAGCTTTCCGTCTCAAAGGTCCCGATACACTATTATGTGGAATTTTTTGTTCTATTCTCCCTCCCTTGCAGTCTGTGTAAAGCCAGAGGTGTTGCTGGCTCAACCATTGGCCATCCCCACAGCAAACCCCACTGCCATTAAACAGGGTTCAGATAATAGCACAGACTTAAAGTTCTGCTGGACTAATGGGGCATTTATGGCTGTTGCTTTTCTTTGGAACAGCGTTACTTCTTTTTGGGTATTTCCAGCTGAATCTTTTTTAT
The DNA here is from genome assembly GCF_024509145.1 of Vidua macroura. Classification (NCBI taxonomy): domain Eukaryota; kingdom Metazoa; phylum Chordata; class Aves; order Passeriformes; family Viduidae; genus Vidua; species Vidua macroura. The sequence continues at coordinate 27,416,252 of NC_071579.1, forward strand.
CATTAAGTGCTTAACTCTGCAGTTGGTTTCTGAGTTGTTGCACTGGAGTGAATTTGCCAAGTAACCATCCATAAAGATCCTGATTATGCATATACTTAGTAAATGCTTCAGTCCACACTGTTTCCATGGAAATCACTGGAGACCCTGCAACTGCAAAGCAAGACATTTACATAATGGACTTGGCAGTACTGGGTTAACAGTTGGAGTCAATGATCTTAAAGCTTTTTTCCAACCTAAACAATTCAATAGTTCTATGATAATTGTTTTCCAGACTGACATTATGTGAGGAATAAAAACAGTGGAATGAGGACAATTGTTTGCAGAAGTGTGGCTTTGAGTAGTGGGTAAATAGTGTCAGGTTGGTGCTATAAAAATACTACAGTACAGGATAACAAAATATTTCTATGATCCATTCTCTTGCATAAAATTAACCTTCACCATCCTTAGCCAGTGAAGTTTTTGCAGTAGCACATGCCAGGGAATTCTCCTGCGTATCTGAAACCCACCCTGTTTTTAATTTACTTAAACAGACATGAGCTAATGCCTGGGGACAGAGATAAAGAAATGGTGGAACTCTGAAACAAACCAGCATGACATATCATGTGAAATCAGGATGCTCAATAGGAGTGTAAGAGACTAGAATTGTCTTGGCCACACTAACCTTGCTGCAAATTAGAGGTAGATTAAATTAGTTTATTCTATAATAAATATACCTTCAAAATTAAATCTCTTTCTGCTGTGTTTCTAATATTTGAATTCAGTTATTTGACCCCTTGTTGTCTCTTCCTTGCAGTCACTAGACATGGCTGGCAACCAACTGACATCTATCCCATTAGGCCTGCCAGAATCTCTGGAATATCTGTATCTCCAGAACAACAAGATCACAACGGTTTCAGAGAATGCTTTTGAATCCACACCCAAAATAAAGGGGATTTACCTCAGGTAAGGTCAAGCTTCCACTTCAACACATAAGATTTTTTCTTTCTTCATCTACTTTATAATTACTTACTTTTTAGAAAGTACTTAAAATCCTTGTTTTCTGAACAAGCATATTTGGTTTATACTAATATGTGACAAATCTATATCTGCTCAGAAACTACATTGATATACATAATAAGCTCTTTTTAGAAAGCTTGTCTTTTCTATGCTTATTAGAATGGATTGGGCATGCCAGTAATTCTGGGCAATTAATGTTTAACATGATGTCATATTCCAATATTCAGCTGTGAGCCAAAAGTTTACAGTCCCCTTGCAGAAGTGCAGCTTTGTCTGTGCCTGTTTGCCATGGGTTTTGACAAAATCCCGCTCCAGTGAGGTGTGTGTGACTAATCGTGGAGTTGTGTGCATTCCCTTGATGGCTTTGTCAGAAACGAGTGACAAGTTACAACTGTGACAGTTACATAACCCAGTTTAGGGGCTTTGCTGGGCTTTTTCCCACTCTGCCAGTTGGATGAGGACTTTGTTTTTGTAGATGACAGATACTGATCTTTTTTTACATGTAATGTAAACTCACAGTAACAACTGATTGAAGCAGAGATTTATAGCACAAGAAGGGAATCTGTCCCTGTAATATAGTCCATTTTAATCTGATGGAACATTATTGAAAATATTAATTAGAAGTAATTTATGAATCCCTACAGAATGTGTGATTAATCTGATCCAATGCTGTGTTCAAAAAGCCTGGGCTGCAGAAGACTAAATATAGTCTTATTTTGACTATATGCAGCTAAACTGCCCTGTAGTTCTGAATAGTTCTGAAGCATACCTTTATGGATGAATGATTCCATACCAAGCAAATAAAATTACAAAGTCTGGTGTAAATTAGAGCAGTCTGTCTATTCAGCTGCTCACATTTATGAGATTTTAGTGAATGCTTGGATGTGAACCAGAAACCACATGTCACATTCTATATTTCTATATAAAGAAAAAAGGAATTTGCAAAACAGTTTTTCTAACATATTCAGGAGGCAACTCCACCCAAGCTCAGTCGTATTTTTAATGGGAGGCCATTAATCACTGCAGTGTTGTGAAACAGTAATATACTTATGGAATATTACACAGAATACAATTTTAAGCATGTTCAAGAGTAACCAGCATATGTGACAGGTTCTTAAACTGCAGATTAGTTTATTTGTATTCCTGGAAATGCAAATAACAGTTGAAAAATGATTGCTTTGTGTTTAAAGGGTTACCTTTGGTTTGAGTTTAGTAGGTGAAGAATTAAACTGTCAAGGAATGACACAGAATTTTATGAAAAATCAGTTATACTTAAAAATATGGGCTGTGAAGCAGATGCTTTTCCTCTCTGGGAATGAGAAAGGAGAATAGCAAGAGAAAGAATTTGTGGGGGAGGAATTCCAATATTATGGGTTTTTTTCTTCCCCCATCCAGAGGAGTCAGCACTTCTAGAGTGCTGTTGTGAGTCAGTGTAAACTTAGAGTAACTTGTGTCAGTGTAGAGTAGCTGCAGAATGGTTTCCTCTTAGTTCCATAATTTCTGTGTTGTATATAAAAATGGGTTTATTTTAACAGGGGTGCCTTTTTGTTTGTTTAAGGTTTAATAAGATTGCAGTTGGAGCACTGAAAGAAAGTACCTTCCAAAACCTGAAGCACTTACAGGTACTGGATATTGAAGGGAACCTTGAATTCAGCAACAGTTCAAAGAATAAGGATGACTCAGAAGAGGAAATGGAGGATGAGGAAGAGGAAGAGGAAGAAGAACTGAGATAAAATGTGAACTCACACAATCCCATCATGTGGGAGGTAACAACCGTAGTTGAGTTAAATTAAGGCCACAGTTTTCAGACTCTTGTGTAAATAATTCCAATTTACACACAGGATTGAAGCATAACAAGTGAGTGTCTGAACTTAAAGACCTCCATTAAAGCATGACTGGAAATCACAAATCAAAAAGGGTTGAAAATACAGTATTTTGTAAAATGAAACAGTACGTATCTGTTTTACCAGACTGCTTAATGGACTGTTCTCATTGGCTTCTGTTTATAAACACAGCAGACACAGTAGTTAAAGATGCAAATCCTTGTTCACTAATTCTGATAACAAAAAATTCAAAGGTATTTCATGATACTTTTAAGCAATTACTTCAAAAGGAAAACAAAGAACAAACTGTGAAGCTTGCTGATGCAGAATACATGAGGTGAAAATAGATGACAAATTAAAGTAAGATTAGACCCATTGGTGTCTGTTAAATGTGTCATTAGATTACAAACTCTGTCTCAAGCAGTATTTAAATCACTGACCACTCGGAGGAGAAAAATAATGTTATAGTTAGTGTATTTCTTATGGAAAGAGTAGCATCTCTACTTGAATCTCTTTTCAGCTGCAGAAAAAAAGATACAGGGACAAAGATATTTGAAGACTATCCATTCTTTTCATAAGAATAGTGATCTGTTTACTGCATCTCTTAAGCATCTTATGTTCAAAGATGATGAGGTTAAGGATTGCTCTTTGCTTCTGGAGACCTAAGAGTGGGGAAACAATTAGTTTTGTCCCTAATCAACATTTTGTCACTGAGAATGGCACAAGGAATTGCTAGGAATAGTGCTAATAAGCTTAAAAGATGATGGGGCTTGAAAAGGGCAGAAGGTACTCGGGAAGTCAAACATTAGCTCTCCTGGCTGAGTTATATGAAAACTTTGTTAAACAAGAAATAATTTATATCTACAGATTTAGAGTAGATTCAAAATCAATGCCTCTCTGGTTTAGTTTTGGGGCACGTGTGACATGTCAACAGGTACTATGTTTGTCTTATTCTGAATTCTGTATTCTATCATGTAACTTATTTTATTTTTCTGTTTTGCAGGAAAACATTTGGAAAAATACATATATGTCTATGTGTATACATCTATATAGATATACAGAGAGCACTTAGCAAATGTGCAATGAATTACACAGAAACTGGTGTGGCACTGGGCCAGGCTCATGGAAGACAGTGTGTTTCAGTGCCTTATTCAGGGAGAGACCCTGAATGCCTTTCCAAAGCTTCCAAATCATCTTATACAAGACCCAGGATCATAAGGGATTGCTCTGGAACTCACAAAAGCTGGCTTTTGTTTCTTCTGTTTCTCTTCCCTCACTGTTTCCATCTGTAATAACAATATGGGACTGTTTTGAACACAGGCCTTCAAATGCCATTTTTGTCACTGCATTTTAAGTGAACCATGTTTATGCCTCTTTTCTTTTCCTCCACCCAAAAGAAGCTGTTCTTGGCCAAGACAGATGAATATTTGCAGTAGTTTAATGTGCAGAGCTAAGTATGAGGCATTTTGGTCATCAAGCAGCAGTAATAATTCTGGATGCAATTATTTCTCTGTTATAACAATGTGTATATTTGGATGAGAAAAACAAAATAAGGCTGGATCCCGTAATATTTTATCTCTACTGCCAAAACCTGCAGTATATTCCTGTTTTAGAATGGTTTTAAGATAAAACAATTGCTCTTGTGAATATATATATAAATACATATATAAAATGTCTGCCTTCCAGAGCTTTGGTAAAGTTTCTGTCTTGCTGTTGTTTGCCCATGGGGCAGTTGGGTGAATGTCTCCGAAGGTGTGATCAGAGGATGGAGTGACAGGATGAAGTTTAATATATGTGGTAGAATTTTCCACAGTGTATCTCATTCACACTGAGAGGAAGGAGTGAGACTAATGGTGTAGAAGAGATTTGTGAGTGTGGGTTGTCTTAGGAGAAAACCATTAAGTATCAAAAGAAATTAGTTTAGTTCAAGTCTGGAGACAGTGCCTGCTGTCATACTCCCTTAAAGCCTCCCCTATTTTATGATGTTGAGTGCTTTCAGCTCCTGTTGGAATCATAGAAAATAAAGAAACCAAGGAAAAGAAGACCTACAGAGGTACAAGCTTCTCAGTTGGTTATAATGTCCTTCATCTGAGGCAGCTAATCTGCTTGACTAAATGGTCTTTTCTTTTGAGGATTTCTGATTGAACACATGTTGTTTTGCATACTGCATTCCAGCATTGACTTGGAAACACAGTTGGCTTAATTTTTTACCAGCTGTTTTCCTGCTGGAAATCTAGTTCCACACTCTCCCTTTGGTTTCCCATGACAGTAATTTCAAGCTGTTGTTCCCTACCTTAGACAATTCAACACACTCATTAATCATAGAAGGAAAGATTGCTTCCTGAAAAAGTAAAAGCTTGGCCCCAGAAATTGCAAAACCCCACATTTTTTAATATCAGCTATACAGCTGAGCAATAAAATATCCTTCCAACTGACTGCTGGGATAGATTTCTATGTAAAGTGTCTACAGAAGGTAACTCAAGTCAATTAGCCATCTCCAGCAAACACCAGTGGAAGTTCTGCCAGTCTTCTGTGAAAAAGACCAATTTATTAAACTCCTGAACAAGCTGAGAATACGCAGATTTATTTAGTTTTATGGAGAACTGTTTGATTGTCTTCAAACTTCTGTCCCTTGGACTAAGATTCTGTGAAAAGTCAGGTGCCTCAGACTTCTTTGAATCCCTTGAGGGTCTGATGCAGTGAGTGCAGGAGTGAAGGTTCATTTTAGCACCTGTAGGATCAAGCCCAAAATGTCAGGATGACACATGCACTGTTAAGCTTCTTTAGCAAGCAGCAGCCTTTGCCAAAGGAGACCCACCTACATTTAAGGTGCAAATAGTATAAAGGTGAAGTTAGGAGACACTTACCCAAGTTTGTTTCAAGTAGTTGCACACTGAATCTGTCCTTTAAATGGGCCAGTGTTTCCCAGCAGCAACCCCCCCCAAAAAACACCACCACTCTTACCCAGTAAAAGCCTCAAATGCTCCAAGATTCTTTGACTGTTCTGTAAGAGATTGGTGAGGGAGAACCACAGGCCTTATTCCTCACTTACCTGGTATTGTCAGCACATATGACATTGGACATAATGCTGTCAGGCCAAAATGGTAGTTTATTTCTTTCTCATAAAGGGGTGAGAGATGCCACGAGGGATGCTGAGGAATAATCAGAAGTTCACAGGACTAAACCTACATATTTTTTGACTCTGGGTGGTACCCATCATCCAAAAGTCCAATCCAGACCTCGTATGGAGCAGGACCCAGGAACAGGCTCTAATTTTATTATTTCCTTTAGTGAAAATGGAAGTTGGGAAGTTGGCCTTTCCTTAGGCCACAAAGAGGCAACACAAACATTGCTATCATGTAACTTCCTTCCTGTAATTTGCTTGGATTTGGGAAAAAGAAGACTAGAAGAGTTTTAAGGATGAGATAGATGTATGAATAGTGAAAACTTGAAGTCTAAAACATTCAGTTGGCAATTTTATCCCTAAATATGCATTTGTGCATGCTTGGTATTCCTGTGCGGTCTGTATGCAGCCTGAGGTCTGGGTTTATTTGCCGTTTTTCCTTTAAAAGCCATGTTTCCTCATTACAGAGAATACTGCACAAAATGGAGGGAGATGGGATTTTTCCGAGCTATGATTTTTCACAGCGACAGGAGTACAAATGCAGCTTGAGAGCTATAAAGAATTAATCAGGTGCCAAAAATAGCTCGTGGATAATGAGCTTTTATTTCAGGCGGTGGGCACGTAGCCCATCTGTGTCTGCCGTGTGGACGGGCCGTTCTGCAGCCGTTCTCCCTCGCCGCGATCCTCCAGGATCCTCGCCCCGCCGCCATCCCCTCACGAGGGCTGGGGCACCCCGCGCCTGCTCCTGCCCCACACCGCCCCCTCCAGATAACGCCATGGCTTCTTCCTTGGCCATTTCTGGGGGAAAAGGCCTGCGAGCGCTGCATCTTCCCCAGGGATTTTACCTCCCCACATGCAGTTGCACCCTTTGTCTCCCCGGCGTGCTGTGAGGTCAGGCGGCATGCAGGGAACCCGTTCCCCTCTGCTCCCCACACACAACTGCAGGCTCCTCCTGACCCAAAGGGCCACGGAGGTCCCACAGCGGAGCGGGCGCCATCCCGCCGGCTGTGAGGGGAGCAGCGGCAGCGGCCGCGGCGGCTCCTCTGTGGGGAGGGAGGCGGCACAAGGCCGAGGCTCTCCCGATGCAAGATGGTACCCAGAGATTCCCTTTGCAAGGAGCACCATGATCCCGATGTCCCCAGCCTCAGCTGGCAGGAGGGGTGAGCTTCAGGGGGCCCATGTGGGGCGGAGGAAGGGAGGAGGAGGCGGGGAGCCGAGGCCTCTGTGGGGTAGTGAGGAGCATCCTGCCCTTCCTCGAGTGCCTCTCACGCCGTGCTGTGGTGTCCGGGGTCTTAGTGTTCTGTTTAATGAAAAAGAAGTGCTTTACGCAGTATATAGATACTCTTCGCAGGAAAAATTATTTTAAAACTAATATTTTTTTTAGTAAGGATGGAACAAGGCTATTTAAAAGAGCATATAGTGACAGGACAAGGTAGAACCTGTTCTAATTGAAAAAGAATAGGTTTATATTACATATTAGGAAAAAATTCTTTATTGTGAGGGTGGTGAGGCCCTGGCACAGGTTGCCCAGAGAAGCTGTGGCTGCCCCATCCTTGGAGGTGTTCAAGGTGAATTGGATGGGGCTTGGAGCAACCTGGTCTAGTGGAACATGTCCCTGCCCATACCACGGGATTGGAACTACATGATCTTCAAGGTCCCCTTACAATTCAAAGATTCTGTAATTCTATAGAAGAAAAAAATCTTCAAAGAAAAACTATGGATGAAATTTGAAGGGAGATGTGGTGGGGGCAGAGGTTGCCAATGCCTCCCTTGGAGGAGCAGTGACAGCTCCTGAGGAACTGACTGCAGATCTGGCAGTGGGACAGGGTCCCCGGCAGCGGGACAGGGTCCCCGGCAGAGGGACAGGGTCCCCAGCAGTGGGAGAGGGTCCCTGGCAGCGGGACAGTGTCCCCAGCAGCGGGACAGGGTCCCCAGCAGTGGGACAGTGTCCCCAGCAGTGGGACAGGGTCCCCGGCAGTGGGACAGGGTCCCCAGCAGTGGGACAGGGTCCCCAGCAGCAGGACAGTGTCCCCAGCAGTGGGACAGGGTCCCCGGCAGTGGGACAGGGTCCCCAGCAGTGGGACAGGGTCTCCAGCAGCAGGACAGGGTCCCCAGCAGTGGGACAGGGTCCCTGGCAGTGGGACAGGGTCTCCAGCAGCAGGACAGGGTCCCTGGCAGTGGGACAGGGTCCCTGGCAGTGGGACAGGGTCTCCAGCAGCGGGACAGGGTCCCTGGCAGTGGGACAGGGTCTCCAGCAGTGGGACAGGGTCTCCAGCAGCGGGACAGTGTCCCTGGCAGTGGGACAGGGTCTCCAGCAGTGGGACAGGGTCCCCAGCAGTGGGACAGGGTCTCCAGCAGCGGGACAGTGTCCCCGGCAGTGGGACAGGGTCCCCGTGGGGCTGCTTCCTGGGGCTGGCAGCTGCCCCCATCACCGGGGGCTCTGGGCCAGGCAGCCCTGCCGGGGCGAAGAGCTGCTGCATCTGCTCAACAGAAGAATTGCTGCTTTTGGGATTTGGAGATTATTTATCTTAGCTCTCATAACTCCTTCAGGACTGTACATTAAAAGGGCAGTTGGGGAAAGGATCCTCCAACTCCTGCAGGTGCTGAAGAGCTGAGCTGGCAGGGTTGCTCCTGAGGCATCTGTGGCCAAACGCCCTCTGCCTCTCCTGCTGCTGTGCAAGACAGACACAGGGGACTTTTCCTGACCAGGAGTTCGGTGCCTGCAGGAGTGAGGCTGGGGATCTGCATTAGCAAAGTGGATGAGAATGGGAAGTATCCTCCTTCCTGGGCCCCACTGCCATTTCTTCTGCTCCCCAGTAGTCCACGCAGAGCAGGGATGTGGGTGGGGTCTGATCAAAACTTCATGATTGTTCTCTCTTGAAAGTGTTTCCTGGTGGTAAATAAGTTTAATTTATGATGCCCTTTCTCACCATGTTGACTGAGCCCACTAACATTTTTGCAAATTTTGCCTAAAAAAACCTAAGCAAATTTATTCTTATTTAACAAGAATAAAGACATATGTTACAAGTAGAATTTTTGATGGGAAGCAGTCTCTTGGGAAGCTTCTATGATGCAGTCCAATATCCTGTTAATTGATTTAATTCTACAGTGTAATGTTGTTGAGTCTTGATTCCTGGGTTTGGGTGTAGTTATCCTAAAAACTTAAACATATATAGAGTCTTATATAATATAAGCTTAGGGGTTTTTTGTGTTTTTTTTTTTTTTTTTTTTTTTTTTTTAAATTTCCTTGTCTAATGGATTAATTTTTGGAGGTCATTATAATTGGTTTTTATGTTGCTAATGCAAGAACAGTGAGTAAATTCCCTAAAGAACTCCATTGCCTTTAGTGAGGAAAATATTGGTGTGCCCTGTAGCTGTGATTCATGCTGCTATTGTGAAGTCTGCCAGCTGTGAGATATATGTGTAGGCAATGGATGATAAATGTGTTCTAATAATCCAGTATACAAAGTATTTCCATAAAAATTCTTCAGTAGTATCCAAGGACATTAAAAAGTCCATCAAGAAAGTCCTTTAAATGGTTTTGAATCAGGCAGAGAGTGTTTTAATGCACAGTTGTACAGGCTACTCAAATTTTCCCCGTGATAGTTCCAGAATCTGTTTTTAGCATATGATTATGATACTGCTGAGAACATTGCTTCTGATAAAAAAATTGTATTGATTTTCAGTATTTTCAGCTCCAGTTGCATACAAGAAATTAATGAGACTCATTTTGTTACTTCGGATAGAATTGTTTGTTGACAGTCATCACAGGAATTAGCTTTAAAAAGATATTAAGATCCATATTTTATGCAGGATTAAAATTAATTTAATTACTTACATAACACTCTAGATGTCTCCTGTTCTTTCTGGTGGACCTCTGTTTTGGGTCTGTTTATTGCAATGCAGCAGTGGAATAAAACTCAAAGCACTTCCCTGATGTGCTGAAGAGTTGAGTTGCTGTACCCTGAGGCACCCTCACCATCCACAGCTTGAATGACTTGACACTGGAATACTCACTTTGGTGGTTCTTGCTCTCTCTGCAAAGCAGCTGGGAGGAACCAAAGGGAATCTCCCAATGCCAAACCAGGCAGAAATAACCAAAGTGAATCTTCCAGGTTGTTCCCACTTGTGGGATGAACAAAATGGGATGCAGATCACCTCTTAATACCTATTGTGAAATTTACTCTGGAGAGCTTGTGCAGAAAGTGAGGTATGGAGCTGTACATCAGTCCTGTGCTCAGCACCAGTGTGGAGACCACAGCTGAGAAGGAGCTGTGGAAATTCTCCCAGTTGCAGAGCTTTTAAACTTCCTTTCAGAAATTCCTGCTAGAGCTAGATGCTACCACAGTGCTGGACTGACACCCTCCTGTCCATCCTGATTCCTCCCTCCCCAGATATGTGGTTAGGAAGGATTCATGTGAGAGAAATTTTTCTTTTATTAAAAAAAGTGGATTATTTATTCTAAAACAAAGATTATACTGATTAACTATCAATATAGACTACCCAAATCTCTGCACTTTGTTTTCAGGAAAACTCATTAAAGAAATATGAAAGTATTTAAATTGAAAAGAAGAAGGGTTGAAAATGCTCAGTTTGACTTAGTTCTGTATACTTTCCACATGTTTTTAATAGCCTAGTGGTAAAACCCAGTACAACCACTAGAAGCAATGAAATCATAATGAAACATCTCAAGGTCAGTCTCGTTTTTCTTTTGGTTTTGCCATTTAGCCCATGCAGTTTTTGTAGCAGATGTAATATGAGATATCTGTGAACATAAAACATTTCTTGTTTTGCTTCCCCTGCTTTTTCCATCTTATTAAAATACTTCTTTTTTGGTGGTGGTGGGGGTGGTGAGTGGTGGGCTAGAGATATCAGATCCCTTTTAGGAAAGTTCAAAAGCAATGATTAACTACAGTGAGTTTCATGTGGTGGGTCAAAGCCTGGCTTTCAGCTGGTGTGGTGTGCAGAAACACAGAAGCATATATTTAATTCCTAAATGAAATGCAGACATCTCTTTGTGATGAAAGAGGGGTGATTTTAAAGCAACAGATGTAGAACTCTTTGTACCTTGCAGAACAAAACTTACCGAGATGGAACCTGTAAAGCACACCTCTCACCTACCTGAGCACATCCCAGTGGAATTTCCAGTGGAATGGGAAATCTGGTGTTTTGTAATGATTTAGTTGCAAACTCTTCAGGAGCAACATTTGCTGGTTCTTGTGCTGGACTGTGTGCTCTATGCTGGAAGGAAGGACAGCTGTGAAGGGAGTCACAGATGCCTGTGGGTACCTGCAGACTTGCCTTCAGTGGGGACAGGAGCTTTGTGAGGAGAGGGATGCCTTGCTCCCTCCCTACAGCGCCAGCTGTTGATACCATCTCTTTGTGGAGCCAGCAGGGAAAGGTCTGATTCTATTGCAGGAGAAGTGATTGAACATTTTCCCTCTTCACCCACCATACTCCCCATCTTGTCTTTCTGAAGCCTTCTGTACTTGTTCCCCAAAATACCACTCTCAATAACAGACTGCTACAATTTCACTTTGACAGCCTGTAAAATTTATAAAATACCCTGACACAAATCTGCCAAAAGTCTCAGCTGTGCCAAATCTATTCCCATATATTATCTTCTGGGCAAAAGAGATGCAACTGTTGCTGCTTTATAAATGATGACATCTGAGGTTCAGTCATTTAAAATGGCAGCCTGGCAATTCCTGTGACTATTGTGAGTAGTGCTTCCAGAGAGACAGAAGTGGCTAATCCAAGGTAATCATGAGTCCCCTTTACTGTGTTATGTAACTGTCTCAGTCTTCAGCTCATTTATCCTTACCATGCATCACCCTGTTGACTTAGAAAGGACCTTTTCTCTGTTTACAGAGGGGAAGCAAACCCTGCATTCTTGTGGTCAGTTGGGAAGTCTAAGTGAATAACGAACCTGACCTTAAGTAGTGACCACCCTTCCTGTTCTATTGATCTAATCCATTTGGGGTTTTGTGGGACAAACCCTCTTACAAATTCCAGGAATATCAATCAGTATGCTCCAGAGTAGTTAGTGAGGAATGTAATTTTGAGTGTCTTTCAACTCAGTTGTAGGTGAAATCACAGGCTAAACTGAGAATTTTAATACATGTGTTTCATTTTCAGCTCAGCCCTTAGTGAATGGGTGCATTAAATTTGTCTGTTCTGGGGCCTCTTTTCCAAATGCAGCAAAGCCAGATATTTATTACTGCAAAAAACTGTGCTCTCCCAGTGCAAGGTAGGCAACAGTAGCATCCCTGTAGAAAAACCTTCATTCTTTTCTCCCCTCCCTGTACTTAGTCCTCAGGTGGGGAGGGCTGTGATCTCAGTCAGCTTTAGTGCCTGCAGGGGAGAGCCAACAATTGCTCATTGTCTCTGTGGCTGTAGTGACAGAGCTGCTCTTGCTGGAAAAACACCTGGGTGCTCAGCAGAGGCACGGACACGGGGGTGCTTAGCGTTGGGCAAGATCAAAGGCAGCCTGAGCTTTCCACATTCACTTCATCTCCCAGGTTACACATTTTGCTTGCACACATTAACCACCTTCTGCTAATAGTTACCTCATTTTTATGGAAAGCGCAGAAAGAACTGAGGTCATTTCCAAGACTATCCATCTGGCTTGAAGATGAAGCTTTCTGTCTGCTTTGAAAGTATTATAAATCAGTTTGCTGTTGTTAAAAAGAGACTAAAATTGATGTTTGTTGTACAATTGAAAGCGAGACCTCATCAAATGGGGGTGTTACAGAGTTCCTGTCTTTTCTGTGTTCTAGTTCTATACTAGAATTGCTAGTATAGCAGGGTGGGCTACTCCAGTTTAGTGTTTTGACTATTTAGATCATCTTATTTGTATGTTAGGATTCGTATTCAGCTGGCACAAATAAACTTAGGTGCAATTAAATAATTTAAGTGGAATCAATTAAGACTAGCAGAGCATATAAGTAACTATTAGTTCCATAAACTTCTGTATTTGGGTTGGCAGCCAAAAGCTCTTGGGAATTAGTGAGATATGTAAGTGCTCTGGTTGTATCTCTTTCTCTCAGTTCTAATTGTTGCACAAGGATTTATTACAGCAATTCAACACTGCAGAACTTCCTTGGCATTGGCAAAATCCTCAATAACCTGTTTTAATATGTCTTTAATGATGTTTTATGCCACAACAATCTGCAGCGGCTTCTTTCCTCTCAGTAGTATCATCAGAGCAAAGGAGTTGCAAATTAACAAGCATAAAACCACTGCTTCTGATAAATATGTGCTAATTTGGGTTACTTCCCAAATTCTTTCCTCTACAACTGTATGCAGTGGACCACTCTTCTTAATTATCTTCTTTCCCTCCTCAAGACTCTTCCCCAGTGTGCCTTTAGAAAACTTGGCCACATTCCCTTTTTGTTTGGCAGGGGGAGGCAACTTCAAAACAGGATTGAATGTTGCCAGTTAAAAAATATGTTCTTTCCACATATGCTTGAAATGATACCATGCAAACTGTTGTAATAAGTGATTGACTGGTCGATTGATTTTTTAATATAATTTTTTTGAGACTGTAAAGGTCACATGTTTGTTTTTATGCTCTGAAAGTAGGAGAAACATATTTACCAACACAAAGCTTGCACTCTAACTTCATAATCAACAGCTTTGTTATTTTTGTTGGAAGGAAGTGTGATTGTAACTGGAAAACGTGAACAGACCCATGCATACAAATATCTTATGGAACCTACTGCTAGTCTAATTGCACTGTGCATCAAGCTGCTTGACAACACACACCATGAGACACAGAAAACAGCTAAAAGGAGGAAAACTTACCATAGAAATGATCAGAAATTATCATAGCATCAGTGTTCACCTCTCCCAGCTAACAGTGGTGTCTTGTGATCAGTACAGAATGACTGCAGTAGCAGTCAGGTGCCCCAGTCAAGAACACAATACACTAAGCAACACATATTTACCAGAACCAAGAGCCAAAGTGCCTTAGGCCTCTAGTTACAGCATTTCACACCACAAATGGAAAAGGCCAGGTGAGAAACAGGACCACTGCCTTCCTGCCAGCTGAATGGGAGGCACAGATTGCTGTGAACCCCAAGTTTTAAAAATCCAAACAGTAAAATGTTAAAAACATAATGCATTTCCAATTTGCAAAGCAGAACTGGACACTCTTTGAGTAGGGTTTGAATGCAGAGAGCTGTTTTTAAACCAGCCTGTTGATTCCATAGAAGTATGCCTTCACACATGAGACTCCCACCTTACCTACATGTGAGAGCATAATGGGCAAAGTTGTGGTTTTCTTTGTTGTGCAGGACTTGAGCAACACAACTGACTGCTGGTCTTTGGTGCTTTATCTTGTTTGAAGTTCTCCTTCTAGGAGCTGCTTAAGTACCAGAGTTGACTTAGACCTCTTGAGCCATGACTGCACTGAAAAGTGTCACACCAAGTAAGCTGTCTCAGGCAAGGAGCAAAAGGATTTGCACTTGTAGTTAACCAAAGGTTGTAGGTGGCTATGCTAGAAGGTGGTGTTAAGGCTGGGAGCACTTTCTGCTTGTCACAGTGACATGGTGTGTGGACACACTCTGCAAAACCACTTAGTCTGGGACTACTTGTTCCAAATCTTGGATCCACTTGGCCTCTTTCTTCATCATTTTTATCTATGCAAGGTGCTTTTAAATTGATAGATGACTGGCAGGATTATACTATCACTTCATGTAGCTGTAATTGACTGGGTGAAGTTGAAACTTTAGGTTGTGTTTTCTTTGTGGGCACACTTGGCACACAGAGACCCTGCCCGGTCCACGTGCCCTTAACCTGTCTCATCCCTGGCTGCCTGATCTTGTCCCTGCATTACCCCTTCACTTGTGTTGACACAACTGTCTGTTAGGACTGTGCTAAAAACATATGTGAACTGGTTTGAATTAAAAATACTTCTCATCTGGTTCTTTGTCTGGCCTCATAAATAACTGGGTCTGTACAGCTGGGAAAGGAGGGGAGGCAGTGCAGGCAGGAATGGACAGCTGGGGAAGGATGAGGGGGATCTCCAGGAGCTGCCAGTGCTGCTGAGATGAAAAGTATCAGATGTGTTTGTCAGTCTGTGTTTCTGCCCATTCAGAGGGGCACAGACCAGTCTCAGCTCTCCCCAGTCACTCATTCTTATGCCACTCTGCAGAGCAGGTCCTTTATTGGACTTGCTCTGGAGCAAACTGCTTTGAATCATTTCAGTTCTTCCCTATTCTTTGTGTTCTGAGTTTGTTGTTTTCACTCTAAGGTCAAATCAGAAAAACAGTTACCAATTATGCATATTTTCAAAAGAATACATTTTACAGAATTTCTGAGGAACTACGGACGAAGAAGACCTATGTGTGCTCTTTCTGGCTTTACTGCTTGGTAATTAAACTACATATACTACAGTGTTCTGAGGCAATTGTTCAGTGCATGATATAAGAAATAGTCTGAACACGAGCCCTTGAAGAAGAGGTGAACATGTACATCCCAGGAAAACCACTAATCACGAATGAATGATACACTGAATCTGCAATGAACTAATGCATGAAACACTTCTGCTTCTGGTTAATGCAGAAATTGTCCTTTTTGACTGGGTCATTTTTCCCTTACAGATGAGAAGAGCATATTAGCATACCAGGCACATGGTATCTCAAGCTGCTATGCCACAAGTAGCTAAATATAATATGTCAAGTGTATTGGTATGAGCTGGTATGTAATCTCTGGATCAAATCCCAACTTTTCAAAAGGTCTCCTCACTTCCACTCTCTATTTTAGCAGAGACATAAGAAGACACTAATAGTAGAAGTGCACAGACAGCCTGTTTTTAAATGGCAGGTTTATTAAAAATGTTCTCTATCACAAACATTGGAAACATATGCAGCAGATTTTACTGTAAGTGAAAGATTCAGTAGACAGTGGAAAGGGAGTAACTGTCAACTGAATTATGAGAAATAATGGGGCAGTTTCCACAGCAAACTCCTCACAAAGCCCCATTTTAACTCAGCATGCTCGGGTCCCAGTTTGTGTTCAGTCTGCCCTTTGGATGCAGCACACAGTTCATGAGCTTGAGCTTTGAGTTTATACATATTTACAGTAGAACAACCTATAGGTTACAGGAGAGGACACATTAGCACCAGTGCTTATGGATTAGAGCTCACATCGCCTCTGCCACTGCATGTGCATGGAACTGACTTTACTGAAGAGTTAGGTTAAAAAAAGGTTAATAAATCTGGCACTTGGAAGGCAAACTGTGCTCTGCAGTGACCTAGGAAATCTTTTTGTTAGGTATCACACTTGACTGCCTGTCTCTGAAGGCTGCCCATCACAATTACCTTAATGACCTTTCTTGCATGAATGCACACTTCACTTCCCCTGTGCTTGCACTGTTATTTAGGAATAGATGTAACACCTTGAGATCAGGAAATCAGTGTGATTTTCTTACTGCTGTTCTAAAACTAAGCACAAACTCTATATTTAGCGAATATGAGACAAAACTAGTATCTGTAGCAATTTTGGTGAAACATTTTCACATAACAAAATTTTTACAGTGTTGGTAATTACTGAGATTCACAAAAAAGGCTTCGGTTAGAAAATCAAAAAGGGTCAATTTAAAAAAAAGCTTTTAAAAAAAAAGGAAGCACAAGGAGTGTCAAATACTATACTGAAGTCAGTGAGTGCAGAATAAAACAGTAGCAGTCCATTAGTTAATTTTTCAGTAGTAAAATCTTCCACCTAAAGAAGCCCATGTCTCTTGCAAGCTGTGTGCCTTTCTTGACGTTCACAGCTGGTCCCCTAGCTCCAGTACAAGCAGGGTGGCGATAGGTCCACATTTTCCTGTTCAAGGCAAAGAGTCCTTCTTCCAGCTGTGAGGTAGAGATTGGGTATCAGGTCACTGGGGTGTGAGATACCTCTGAGTGTAGCAGTCACACATTTGTTTCTAGTTCATTTATTTCAATAGTGCAGTGGTCTTTACTGTTGGATTTTTTTGTGTGATTCTCCACTGGAGTTTCTTCTTGCTCCACTTGTATGGGTATATGGTGCTGCAACCCTTTCTCTGTTTCTGGTCCACGAGATTCATTCATGGTCTTCACACAGCCATTCCTCTGGTAAGCCACAATCTGATGGATGTTAATAGGCTTAGTTTCACAGATCAATGGCACCTATGTGAAAAGCATTAAGATCTGGAATACTGCCACTGATTGCTGTATACAACAGGAAGGGACTTTTTACTTGGAAAGCCTGTGGGCTGCTTTACATTCACCAGGATTATCTAGAGCTCCCATGGACTTCCAGAAGCTGTTTCCCCTATACACTAAGGCATGAAGCAAAGGAGTCTGTGTGAAAATGCAAATTCTGCCATAACTCTAATTGAACTTACACTCGTGGTAACAGCTGCTTGCCAGTGATAGCATGATACATGTAGGGTAAATAGAGACCAGAATTCCAGGGCTCACTTCAAAAGGTACAGACTCTCAATGGCCACTGTGCTAAGCTCTGAGCAGTGCTTGCTCTTGGGTGCAGTTAAATAGACCAACAAACCATTTGTTGTTGTCTTATGCCTTTCTTCTAACTCAGTAAAATAACACCTGTCTCTTCAGTTTTGTCTCTTTTGAAAGAAATAAAGGGGATTTTATTAACTGATTCATAAGTTAAATGTGGAAGTGTTCTTTAAATCAAACCAGATTCTGATGGGGAAAGTAAGACGTAAATACTGGCAAAGAAAGGAGGTGGGCTTGCAGCTGAGAAAATAAGGCCTTTGGGTATATATTACTAACTGCACAAATTATGCAGCCAAAATGTATGGCAGACTAACGGTATATTTTAATACCATTACAGAACATGATTCAAAGAAAAATCTCATCACAGATGGCTAAATAATCCCTCAGGAGGGATTTCATATTACTGCAACATCTCCTCTTAAGTTCTGACTGAGTTCTAAATACAGCAGTGAAATGTCAGGAGGCCTGTGTTATGCAGGAGCTCAGCCTACAATTCTGGCTTTGTAATGGATAACCTACCTTGCCCATAGGTCGTATTTTAGGGGGTTTGTAGGTAGCTGCATGTGTAGCCCCTGTAGTCAGGCCTAATCCTGTCATCAGTAATTACTGCAGGTGCTAATTACCTCAGAGGACACTGTCTGTCTTCTTACATATTACTTGAAAGAGCAGGAATTTTAAATGAATGTTGCAGGAAGGCATGAGAATGGGATTGATCACAAAATTGTAGAATGGGAGAAATAATGATAGAAACAAAACTTTGCTATTTGTGTGGAATACTACAGATGATGCACAGAAATGAAACTTGTATTGTGAAGATTAGTCCTGATGAAGAAATGTTCCTACATGAACTATTCTGTCTTTGTGGAAGAAAGGTAATGAAAGTCTGCCATGAGCTAAAATGGTTGGAAATTAGCACCTCCAAATCTGATGGGCTCATGGAATTAGGAATCTCCTTTGTCAAGGATTGACAGAAGGACATGAGGAATTCCTCATGGAAGGAAGGACTGAATTATGCATGCCAAAGAGGAAGAAGAAATGCATAGGAGTGGAAGGAGGCTGGGGCAGAATACAGAGGTATGTGTGCTGCATGAAATAAGATACAGATGAGGAAAAGCAAAGCTGTAAGGAAGGACTTGTATTAAATGTAGAAAGCGTGAAGATGTCTGAGAATGAAGTCTAGAATGGAGTCATGTGCTTGTGCTAGTCTGGAAAGAAAATAATTTCAAGGGTGGCTTAGATTATGCTGACTCAGGGGCTTGCAATGCAAATTGCATTGCAACCTGCAAATGCTGGTTGCTTTTGATGTGAGCTCATTGATTACGCATATACACACTCATGGATACCTTTACCTCTCCCTCCACACAGGTGGTCAAGGACATCTATCACCCTGCTCTGTTGCTGGTCACACTTCTAGCAGGACAAATTACTGGCCAGTCAGGACCTGGATGCTGAGTGTGGGACTCAGTCCCAGCATCTCATGCATTTGCAGGACAGTGCAGCTGCTTCTGCTGCTCCCATTCCCAGTGTGCCAGACACAGCTGCCTTGCAAACTTTGAACTCCAGCGGCTTTTCACATGACCTCATGGAAAAAGATCCCTCCACCCTGTGTTCTAAGCTGCCCATTGCCCAATTCTGTCCTCTCTCTGAAACACCTTTTATAAACTGGAGGAACCAAATGTGGGAGCTCACAGGTTCTATGCCATAGAACAGCACACCCTGCACACCCTGGCTCACAGTGCGGTTACCTCGTCACCATCCTTGATAAACTCCTTCCGGCAGATGTGGGCCATGATCCCAGCAGCCAGCGCGTCCCCCAGGACATTGATCATTGTTCTAAACCTGTCTCTGTAAAATGAAACAGTAATGGTAAGGTGTTGGCTCTTTGGGTAAATTCCTGTGCCTCCATCAGCTGTAAATATGCCTGAAGGCCAGTTTTGCTGGGTTTATGAGCTAAAATGTTTAGAAATGTTAAGAAGTTTGGTATCAGGCATTCAGTAGTTACTGAGCAGCTCAGTTGGGTTTTCCAGCCTTTTCCAGCTTGGTGTGCTGTGCTGCCACACATTTGATTGTGTAACTGAGCTAAGTGGAGCAGCTGCGTCCTCCTAGAGATGCAAGCTGATTCAGCACTGAAAAGGTGGAACTGCACATCACCTGCACTTCTGTCCCAGTTTGTATGTTAAGGTCCAGCAACATGGCCTGATTTAGAGACTGGTGCTGCAAATGTCTGAATTCAGTAAAAGCAGAGATCAGCCAGCGCAACCAGTCCCTTATATTAGTGATCATGGTACCAATCTTAGCAAGCAAAGTGCTACTTAAGAAGATTATTGTATTGGTAGAATGGGCAGGATACAATCAAAATAATTCAGAAGATTGCTACGTAACTACATTCAAAAACCAAGGAGCCACTGACCATATTTAAGTAATGTTCATTCCTGTAAAAGCTGTGGTGACTTTGGCTCTTACGCTGGCTATGCAGTAGCTCTTAAATACTCTTCATTTTCAGTTACCTTTTCCAATTTAAATTTATATGCTTGACAGTATTTTGTGTATATATAGTTGAACTATTTTTGTTTTATTCACTTATGGGATTTCTTCCCTGTTTACACTTTTTACCCACTGTCTAAAAAATAAATCTATTAAAATACAGATTGTAAATAGACAAAAGTAACTGGCTGTCAAAGACAAGTGTTACACTTGAATCATCCTGGAACCTATTAGTTGAAATTGATGAGATTTCAGATAGATGATATAGCTTTTAAGTCTGAAATACATCATGTCTTTCCCAAGAAAAACATATACATCTGAAAACTCTGTCATATTAGTAACTTAATTTATAAATGTAGGTTATAAAATGGAGGTTCAGAAATCTCCAGATGTTTGGCTTATTAAAGTCAGTGACAGTCCAATATCAACACTGCCCAGATTTCTGATCCTGTATCTTAATATAGAAAAGAATTGAAACTCTGTGCTGATTTTTTTTCAGATATTTTAGGCAAGTATGCAGTGCATATAAATGTTTATGCATTTGCCTGCTTAATTATCATGAAAATTCCTGTATGAAAGCTTATTTGTATGTGGAGTTACCAAATTGTTTGTGCAACTGCGAGTAACTTCAGCAATAATATTCCACAGCCTACACCTAGATGTGGTTGTTGACTCCAGGACCCAGTCCTACACTTGTTTGCTTAATCAATTTTTAAAAATTCCTGCTATTCTGATTTTGGGTTTTGCGCTGAAGAAAATTTCCACAAGAACTTGTTAAACAGGGAAAAAAAGCAGTTACAGCACATACTGATAAAAGTTCCTGTTACACACTGACTTCTTTCCTTCTTGATTATCAAATAGTGATTCTTGGAAAGATATTCAGTGTTGTTAATTTTGGATTGTGCAACAAGTCAGCGGTGGTAGAGAAGAAGTTGTATGAGCAGAGCTCAAGAGTTTGAGCTCCCTTTTGAGCACTAATTAGCATCTTTTCAAGACAGGATTTCTCCAAGGAAACAGTGCTCCACACTGAAACTCTTAAGAAAAGGGACTGCCTGGCACGTTGTTTGACCAGTTGTGTTCCACGTTCCGAGTGTATGGAGCAGTCTGCACTATGCATGAGGAGAATCACAACACACACCATTGGCATTTCTCCACTGAGAGGCCAACCTGCTGCTGGTGGCATTTCTCTCAGTGCAAAACTGTGAGTCAGTGGCATTTGAGCTGTAATTGATATTATAAAGATGTAAAACTTTTACCTTGTGTTTGATAAATGAGCTAGGAAACATTTTGATTGTCTTCTTTATGTCTCTAAGCACTAGCTAAAGGTATGAAGGTCACATACACGTTATGGCTACCTAAGAGAGTTGTAATACCTGCAGTGCATTGTAATGGGTATTTCAGTCTCGTGAGATCATCTAACCAGCCTTCTTTAAGCATTCTTCATACTCCAGTACTTCCAAAACTAATACTGAAAATATTCATTGTGTCAACCATGTTGACACTTTACATCTGCAGGCTCTTGAAACCACCAAGTGCCGAAATACAGAAATATGCTTTTTGTTTGAAAGGTCATCTGCAAAAGACAGAAAATTGGGTCTATTCCTTACTCACTTTTTAATACCATCTGGAGCTATAGTCTGAAAAGTCTTTTCTCTGTTGTTTTGAAAAGTTGTGTAAGACAAAAAGAAGAATAATTCCCATGTACACTGGAAGGCTTACTGGAAAAACAATGAAATGTTGATGTTGCAAGAGCTGGGCAAAAACTGAGTAATATAGAGGGAAAAGGCTTTTGTAATACAGTCTTAAAATATTCATACAACACAAGATTCATGACTCCTATTAATGCTAATAATAATAATTTTCTATTACACTGGACAGAAAATATTTTTTCTCACAATTCTTCATATAAAAAAAAAATGTGGCTAAAAGTTGAATAAAATAGGATATATAACAGAATGGTCTTGTAACACAATTTACCTAGAACCCTGATGTAATGAAACTCCCTATATTAAAGGACATGTATTTTATTTTATTTATAGCTTAAATAACAATAATTTGGACATTTCCTTGTGTATGCATATGCTAGTTACACAGTTAATTGACATGCTAATGAGCTAGGGACCAGTATTTTATGATTCATCTTCCTAAACTATTCAAAATTGATTGATGAAAGTTGAGAGTTCAAATAAACCACTACATATGAATTTTTAAAGTAACTCTTCTCATGGGTGACATAAATCCCTTTTATCCTGAGTGTGTTAAGTTTCAGCCCCTGGCTCTGCTGTTAAATGCCCCATGGTTGGGGATGCAGCAAAGTGCCCTCTCTACAGAATGCCTGCAATTGCAAAACTGGGGGCTGTAAGCAGGTGCTGCCTATTTAGCACTGAAATCAGAGAGCATAGAATTGCATCAGGACCTGGTGAAAGGAAGACATGGTTGATGCCAGCACTCAGGCTGACTGTATTGGGGTTGCAGCAGCAGTAGCCATACACAGCCCACACCATCACCGTGCTGTCATGGCTCTTGAGGCCCAGGGGTGCCAGTGGTAGCAGTGGTACTTGCTGCTTTAGCAGTGGCTCAGGCCTCTTGCAGAGTGCTTCACTACTCTGAGATGATGGCCTTGAAATGTCAGTGGGCTGATAACCAGAGTGCAGGCAAACCATGTCTCCTAGGAATGTTGGCCCCTTATCCTTGCCCAAGGCAAGGTGCTAGAGTTGCCCCTGAAGCACATTTGTCTGGCTCAGCCTTCAAACTTCTCTTGAAGATCATCATCCAGCCCGGCTATGTGCAGCCACTTCCACTGCCTGACTATCCTGCTAGATAAAAGTAGTTGTTAAGTTCCTTTGGGATCTGAACTGAGGTAGGTACTTTGTTCTACTTCTTCATCCTCCCTTCCTGTGAATATGAAGATTGATTAATGTCCTCTTCTGGACAATTTAAAAAGCTGCTGTGGTGACCTTTTCAGCTCTGGTTTTAGACTAAATGGACTCCATTTCTTCAGCCTTTCCATGCAAGACATATTTCCAAGCCTCACCTAAACTCCCTCATTTGTCTTTTTCAATATAATGTCCACATCAGCAGAGTTTTTAATCTAAGGCTACATTAATACCATTTCAAATTACATAATCACTTCCTTTGCTTTATATATATATAGATATAGATATAGATATAGATATAGATATAGATATAGATATATAGATATATCTGTATTACTGTACCCCTGGAGA
The DNA here is from genome assembly GCF_024509145.1 of Vidua macroura. Taxonomy (NCBI): domain Eukaryota; kingdom Metazoa; phylum Chordata; class Aves; order Passeriformes; family Viduidae; genus Vidua; species Vidua macroura. Next base: position 27,439,398 of record NC_071579.1, read on the forward strand.
CCATTTGCCTTTTTAGCAAAGTTGCCCCCACGGAAGCCTCAAGAGCTTTGTGTTACTTACAGTGCCCAGTCGACGGCAATAATCAATGTGATGTCGTCTGTTGGGAGCCCCACCGAGGTGAGAACAATGACCATTGTCACCAGGCCAGCTTGTGGGATGCCTGCAGCACCTATGCTGGCAGCTGTTGCTGTGATACTTTAACAAGGAAAGAAAGGAATAAGCTTTACTTTCTGTAAGAAACCATATCATGTTTCTAAACCATGCTCTTACACAAGCCATGCATGGAAGTGCCAGTGTTTTGTGGACAGAATCCAGGTGAGACAGCAAGAACAGGCCAAACTGTCTGCCCAGGGCTAAATTCTCACCCTCAGCCTTTGCAGCCTTGGCACCGGTGGAGCAGTTCTGTTCTCTCCCTGTGTCAAAGGTGCAGAGCAGAGGGGCCAGCCACGCTGTGGGCTGAGTTCTGCCAACTTCTCATGGGTGATGGCACACCCAGAGCTGTGTGCCAGGAGTCTGCCAGCCCCACTCATGGTTATCGTCCTTGGCAGCTGAGCTCCCAGCAGACACTTTTGGGTCACCATGGCAAATCTGTGGCTGGCCCTGCCTGGGGCCTTTACTGTCAATCCGTTGCAAGGGTTAGGCCAAGGGTAAAGAGGCTGGGCCAGGGGTGAAGCCCTTGCACAGCACATGGCTTTGCATACTTGGATCTAAATATGAAGCAAGCCTGAATGTGACTGTACATGTTCAGTTTCTGGAAAGTATTTTTACTTGACCTTCATATCATTTTTTTCAGCCAGGCAAGTAGAAATGAGTGGGAGACTAGGGTAAGAGTAGACCTGGCAGGTTTAACTTTTTTTTTTCATAATGTTATTTTTAAGGGAGGGATTTAATTCCTTTTTCCAGGAGCAAAAGTGACTGGATGTATTCATTTCCACTGAACTAGTGACTTCCAAGAGCTAGGCCATCCAGCAGAAAGACAAAGAACAAATGTTGACAGTTGTAAAAGGATGACAGAAAGCATTTACACTGATAATCCTTTGCATTCATCAGTCAAGAATGTCAGAGCTTTTGGAAAGCAGTTAAGTCTCATTAACCTACTATGGAAAATGAGGATAAGTGTATTCACCCATATGGAAACTGAAACACAGAGCTATCCAGTCCCTTGCTTACAGCTGTACAGCGTACCAGTACAGTATTTCTACCTAGAGCCCTTTTTTTAAAATAAAAAAATACATTAGCATGTGGGTGTGATAGGGAAGGGGAAAGACCTAAAATCAAATTTTGCAAAAGTTAATCTGTGTAGCATCCTAATAATATTGTAATAGAGCATGGATAGGAAGGAACAGAAGTTCAGTAGCTAAGAGATAACTATAATGAACATTAAAAGCCTTTCCAGTAAGTGCTATGAACTGTCTGTCTGATCAGGACTGCTTCTGCCTCTTACATCAGGCCACAAAGTCTCAGGACCTACTTGGGAGTAAAACCAGGAATGTTTAACTAAGACGTTACAAGCAAGCTCATCTGCTATTCCATTCCATCTTTAACTTAATGTAGATGTTTCTTTCTGTAAGATGATCAGTTGATGGAGATCTTTACTCTCTTTCTCTGCTACATCAATGTTTGCATTGATAGAAACTGTTAACCTGGATTTTACAAACTATGAGCAAAGTAGACTGATTATTTGTCTGATAATTTTTCCCCTCTGGCAAAAATATCCTGGCATTCAGAATTATTTGAATTTTAAATCTCCAGGTCCTAAAGTATCAAGATCTAGGTACTGAGTCCACCATGATTTTCTGTTTAGCGTCCTCATTTGTGCATCTTTTTATTTTTCTTCTCTTCTTGGATTTTTCCCAATCTTTACTTGTATTTTCAGTCTACTGTTTTACTTTTGTCTGGTCTTTATGTACTGCACTTAATGTGGGGGGTAAAAGAGATAAAAGGAGGTTCTGCTAAGATAAAGTTAGAGCTTACATTCTTTGCATTTGCTGTCACCCTTCTTCTCCTTAATTTTTAAAATTACTGTTCTTTACTTCAAAGTGTGTGTGATATCTGCTCATGCTCTGCCATGTTTTAGCATCACATGCTTAAAAAAAAAATCTCAAAATTCCAAATCAGAAAAGACTAAATTTTAGCACAGGCTCATTCCAACAGTTTTCAAATAGAGTGCAAGCCTGAAGCAAGAGCTCATATGGGCACAATTTATTTCTTCTTTTTGTAGTCCAACCAGGTCTTGCCAAAAGCCCATTAGCAAATCTAAGCTGTCATCTGGGGTTGGTTTCAGCACTCTCCTCTTCCTGTCATGAAGGTTTTCAGGTCCAGGAGAAGATGGGCAAGGCCCAGCAGTGTAAATGGGGCAGTGGTGAGGTCAGTGGGTGGGTAGTTAAGCAGATCTCAAATATATTGCACAAAGCTCTGACTATGAGGAATGTTTTTATAATCATTTGTTCCCTGCTGGAAACCTGCAGGTTTCAGTCCCTGAGGAATTCTTTGGCAGTCACTGGAGTTATTTTGGCAGTAATTGTTCAGCTGGATCTTCCAGTCTTTTGGATCCATTACAGACCTTTCAAGGATGGAGTACACAGCTATAACACTCTCTACCCACTGCGAGCATGGTTGTTTATGAAGCTTTCTGCTTTAACAAGCAGCAGAGAAGACAATTAAAAAACATCTTAGTGACCTGACATCTTTGTGAAAACCTGCCCTGATGGTAGCATCTGTCCTCCTTCTCTCTTCCCCTAATCCTGCAACAGCTTCCCGGCACACACTATTCCCTGTCACCTGATAGAAGACTTCCAGTTTTGCAACTTTTTAACCTTCTCCTTTCACTTGAAGACACAAATCAGACTTCAAGTTGAAAACAGTTGTGAAGTTTAAAATAGTGTTTTAAACACCAATAATAATAAAATGTTCCAATGCTAGAAGTGATCAATGGGTTGCCTAAAAGCAAAAATTAGATAGTTATCTTCAAAGAGAAGCACATTTTCTGGTGTCCACATGCATCTATTAAGCAGGACCATGACAATTTCTCTTTGAGCAGTTACTGATCTCTTACTTGGAAACAACCCTTCTATGAGGATGCACCTTTGATAAGAGCAAAGATGAGTTTCATTCTTGCTACATACAAGAGTAGTGTCTCAGACTAAACAAAATGATGACCCTGATGGGTCCCTTCCAACTCAGCTGATTCCATGATTCTATGCAGACTAGCAAGCCCCAGCATGTGGAATTGTGGTTGGTACCTTATGGTAATGATCTGCCCAAAGTCCAGCTCGTAGTTGTTGACTTGGGCGATGAAGATGGCGGCCACGGCCTCGTACAGCGCCGTCCCGTCCATGTTGATGGTGGCTCCCACGGGCAGCACGAAGCGCGCGATCCTCCTGTCCACGTGGTTGTTCTCCAGCAAGCACTTGAAAGTGATAGGCAGAGTGGCTGAGCTGCACAACAGCACAGAAGTACACACTGAGTTAGTTTTGTTTCTGGGGAATGAATGAATTGTAGCAAACCTTGTCCTGACAGGGGAAGTTTCACACAACCATCTGAGCTTCTTGGCTCCTTGCTCTGCACGTGACTCACTTGCCAGGTAACTCACTCCTTTGCTTGATGGAGGATAAAGACAGTTTCATGTATAAATGTTGGATTTAGGGCTAATTTTTCTTCCCAGAGTTAGAAATACTTTTCTCTTTTCCTGTTTCAGAGGGAAAGGGACAGAATTCCCACAGAGGCAGTGTTGTACACTCGAATGCAAAAAAAGGGAACAACATTCTGTGCAACTTATTCCTAAAATCTCTGAAAACTGTTTTACACTCATGGTTTCTAAAAATGTTTCCTTCCAGGCTTACCTCATGTATAAACAATTTTTTATTTCTGCGAAGTGTTAGACAAAGATCTTATCAACAGCAGCCTGAAAATAAAAGTTGCAGACAAAACGTCTGTGTTTAAGAATATAAAATCCCATTTTCTCCCTGGGACAGATCTGCCCCCATCTCTTGTATGATCATATAACAGCCACATAACTGCAGGTCATATAATAATGTGTACATATGTAAATAAGAGATGTGTGGAATAGAATAGAATGATATAAGAACATTTGACAGATACTCATTTTAAATTGAGCTTGATACCCTAAAAAATATTTCAGATTTTTGTTTTCATTAACTGAGACAATTAACAAAACACTATATGGTCATATATTTTCTTATTTTTAATAAAAGGCACACATTTTAAAATACTAATACACTGAAATATATTTATTTGTATATTTTATCAGCCTTTTGGTAACATTCTGCATTTTACCATGTGGTGTCTCATTCACTGATGTCATGAGTAATGAGACTGCATTCAAGTGAGTGAGGGGGTATTTTTAATGGCACATCAGTTTGTATGGAAAATAAGTAACACCACTGAAAAAAATACACAAATCACAAAATATTTTCCTTGTTATTATGCCAACTTTAATACACTGCTCACTATCTGAGACTATTTAACAGATGCAATATAGCAAAATTCTTCAGAATTGTTCCAAAGTTACGTCTTTAAAAAGATGGTAATAGGGGACGTATAGTATGGTGACAGTGTGATCTTCAGTGTCCTGTTGCCCTGAGACAGGAAATCCAGGTGTCTTCCTCTGGTTTGGCACTTCAGATTGCTCTGTCACCGTGTGTAGTGACCCTCACATCACAATGTGCCTCCAATACCTGAACTCACAATTAGCTGTTCTCAATTGAAAATAACACACTGGATCTGCAAATTCTTTCTCAGTTGTTGCAAATGTCCTATAAAAGCACAGAGGGATTCCAAAAACTCTGAAATAACAACCCCAAGTTTGCAGGAAAGCCTAAGCAAAATGTTTCCCTGAACAGGAGTTGTCATTTTATATTTGTGCAAGCTGTTGTTCGAGGAAAGTAACCGTGTTTGGAAAGGAAAAGTAACTTCCTGCCATGAAAACACAAAAGAAAAAAGTCAAGGCTACGTTTTCAGTATGATATCTCTGTTTTCTATAACTTTATGAAGTCTAACTGCTGAATTATTTACTACAAACTGGCAGTCACTGCCTGAAAATCCAGACCAAAGTCTTTCTCTAAGTAAATATGCTGGAAAGGCAAGTAAGCAATGGAAATCTGATTACCTCCTGCAATTGGGGTATATTAAACTTTTTATTCAGGCAGTCCTACTATTTAATCAATATTTACTTTGAAAAACAAACACAGTTTATCATAACCCCGTAATCCCCAAGCTGCTCATGAGGTGTCATTTCTCTCTTGAGTGTGTCTGTCATTTTTCACACGGTCATTTGTGAATGACTGAAATTCTCTGTCTCTTGTTTACCTTAAAATGTTCATAAAAGAAGAGGCTGTGGCTCACAAATAATGCAGAACTGAAAGCCATGGGAGTAGCTGCAACTGGGAGCAGACTCAGTAGCATTTCTAGATATTCTGACTAGAGGCTTCACCAAGAAAAAAGTATTTAACTCATTGTCTGCCTTTTCTGCAGCTACTCAGTTTTGGAGAGTTACTTGTTTTTAAAGACAGTCTTCCCTCAGACATTTGGCTTTTCTGTAACAAAACCCTGTCTGATTTCTTTGGGTAGAAATGAGGACAAAAAGGTCATCTTACAAGTCCTTGCCACCTTGCCCACACTCTGACATACCAGAATATTTAACCTAAGTGTCTGCCTGTTCTGAGGGCAGAGAGCTGAGTTGTCAAATGTACAAATTTTAGCTGATTAATGTGTTACAATTTGATTGAGATGTCAAAAATATTGTGCAAAACAATCTCATAATACCAATGGCACAACCAGCAAAATCTGTATCTGTTTCATTGTTGTAAACAGATTTTATGACACTTTTTTTGCAAGAATTCAACTTTTAAACTTGTTCACTATCTCACAGTTAGGTGTGTCTTTCATTTGAATTTTATGCTACCTGAAGTAAAATTTCTAAGGCACATAACAACACATTGAATTATTTGTTTGTTACATATTACAATAATAAAAGAAAATGGTGAGAATGTAAATGCAATGATGATTAAAAACGTGCAAGATATTGAAAGAAAACAAATTTCCAGATTCTTGTACTTTCTTAGACAACTACTACATTGTCTCACTCAAATTTATCACACTGCATCTTAGAGTTAGTAGGATGTGTGTCCTACTTACTCCTGCTGAAAGACTTTCCAGAACTCTCTGCTCACATGAGAAATTGAATTTATAATCTAGAGGTAGTTTTCTCAATTTACACTAAATTTGCTTTTATGTGCTTTCTATATTTCTCCTTGCACAGTCAGCTGTTGCAACACATGATGTTAAAAATCAACTTTTTCCTCTCTGCCTGGATTGACCCAATCAGTCTTTTTAACCTCTCACTTAGAAGATTGCTACTTTACATCCCTGGTTACCCTTTCAGCACCTGTTTCATAGAAATGAACTTTTCCTGAGTACACCTGACAAAAGTCATGTGGAACATCCTAGAAGAGGTAGTCCAATGATGTTCCATTTTTACTCATGTTATATCATCTGGCACACGCCAGAAAAATACGTCTTATTTAAGGCTTTGGCTACTGGTGTCTCTCTGGAGGCATTGGAGGGAAAAAAGGGTCCTACTGTAGATCTGGAGTAATATTAATATATAATTTCAGTATTATAAAAGACATTATCAAATAATTTGTCTAGTTTGTCTCTCTCATTAAACTAGGTGAAGTTTGTTTTCTTGAAAGCTACTTTTATCTAGTGTTAAACGGTGGAGCAGTAACATTAAAGCCTGACATTTAATATTTATTAAGAGAAAAAAAAATACTCTAAAGCAGTGATCTTAATCTGTTAAGTCTTTTAAAAACTGACCCAAAGCTTTCAGCTGAGAGGTATCTTCTGCCAGCATTAACTCTAACAATTAAAAATACAATTCAGAGTCTTGTCTCAATTTTGGGATAAAATGCTGCAGCTGCAGACACTGAGCATAAGCTAATGCTGGCCCAGGCCAAGCTCTTACTAGTGAGAGCCACAAAGACAGCCAGTCACTGTGGAAGAACAGCTGTTCAGCCTGCTCTGTTTATCTTATCATTCAAATGCATTTTGATATTTGATCCAAAAAATCAGCAAACTGATCTCATCTCCCCTTTCTAAATCTGCCTTTAATTTACACTGTGCAATAGCCAAGATCTTAGTGTTTCATAAGCAGCAAAACCCTTGAAAAACTCATGGTTTATAATTTGTCTTCAGAGGAGATGAAAATTGCTTCTTTTGATGGGATGTACCACTGAAAAGATGCTGTTTTAATTCATTAATGATATGGAAAGATGACCTAGAAAAACAAAATTCCCTCTTGCCATTGGAACGAGGAAAGCTAAGATCAAGAAGAATTTTGCCTGCTGGCCAAATTCTGCTTTTTCAGTGTGATAATAGGTGACAAGATCAGGGGCAGTGTGAGGGGAAGAAAAGAGTCAGAGTCAGAAATCCGTAAATGTGCAGCCTGACACCCCAGAGCAGGGTGGGCAGGGGCAGCACGTGCTGTGCACCTCCAGTGGTGCAGGAAAGAGGAGCTGTGCACATTTGTGTCCTAAAGGATGCACCAAAGGAAAAAGACCTGCTTTTCTGCCCCTGCCTCTGCACTGATATTGGTGCAAAGCAAAATATGCTGTGGTTGGGCTTTCTGGAGAAGCATAAGGGGACTGAGAATGGGGTGCAGGACCTTTCACTAAGGGGAAATGAGCAGAAATAATATTGAGATTCAGTAACATCCTTGCCAGCAGATGGCTGCTTAGTGGCTTTCAGGTTCTCCTGTGTTACATTCTTGGGCTTTGTAAATGGTATTGTTTTTGCTTCTTGTAGTTTGATCTTTAGCTGTAAAAACAAGCTTTTCCCAGGTGCAGAGTATCTCCAATGATTATCAGCACACTAACTCGTGGTTTTCTTTCTATCTTTAGATGTAGACCCGAACCAACACAGAAACATCTCCAAGAAACACATCAGTATTTTTAAAATCAACTCTTTGTTCTCCTCTAGGATGATCTGAAAATCCAATACCCACATGACAAGTGTTATATAATGCCCCTGTGGCAAGTCTTATTTAACCAAATACAGATGTGTTGACTGTCAGGCAGCTCTCCTGTCCAGCCCCAGTTATTTGTGCATGTTCTTTTGGCAACAGCTCAGTTATGTGCAGTATCCATTCCTTTCAGTGTAATAAAGGTGAAAAGTTCAGCTATCTCTAGAAAAGACACTGTGATTTGAGCAGAAAAACATTGGAAACCATGTTGGGCCTGTGTTGGATTTGTAAAATATATACACTCTTAAGGAGGGACAAACAGCTAAATCCAAAAATGTCCAAAGCCCAAATCCATATATTCAGAGCCTTCCCTCAGGACTCATCTTAAATTTGGTGATACTTTAGCTTCTGCCAATAAAGATATTAAATCTGGTATCAAGTCCTGCTGGTGGTTCTGGTGCAGACTGAGCTGCCAGCTAGTGCCAGAGCTCTGTTCCCAAATACACCCTCTCTGGCCCTGTAAGTAATTATTCCTTGCACAGCTGAAGGGAGAATGTGCTGTCTCAAAGCACTTGATGTCCCCACAGGCAGGGTCTTATCTGGGAGTCAGAGCCCAGGAGAGTCAAAGCACAGGTTTAAGAGAAAGATGAATTCCCTGTGTATTCCCCACTGTCAGAGGGCACTCTCACATCAGCTTGTAAGGGCTGAGGAAATGGGGCTGAAAAAAAAACCTCAAGTAAGAATTGGTTTCCCTTAAAGAGGCTCAGCAGAGACAGAAACCTCTCTCTCATCAGTTTCCGGATCAGTAAAGGACTCCTGAATTGGTGATAAAACCAAAATGCAATGTTGATGCATAATATAGAAAATCAAGAAAAGTAATGATTTTGAAATGGTGGAATACCTGCTGATCTTGTAAGTCTTTATTAAACCTCCCTTGTTAAAGGCATCTATACTCAAAAAAAGATGGATTTTTTTCCTAAGAAGAGAAATACTCAGATTTTTAGTAAAAGCTATCTGTTTCTAGGAAAAAAAAAAAAAGATAATGAAAGGAATGGCACAGATTAAAAAACTGAGTTGTCAGCAATAGAGGTTTTGGAAAGGGAATTCCTGGAGAAGCAGGGAAGGTAGTCAAGTGTGTCAAATGTGAGCCTGATGAGCCTTTTCCAACATTAACATCTTTAAGTGCAAAATTCTCATCTTACTTGAGTCTGGGGATGTGGTGACATCTCAAGCTGCAAACTTTTTATGTTCTAATAAAAAAGCTTTCCTTAAGTGTATTTAGAGTTTAAGCACCATTCACCATGTAATTTTTCTTGATTGTGTGTTTCTCAGCATGCTGCTCTTTATTGGTAATTTTGGAGCAAACTATTATATATAAAAACACCTTGTAAAATGTCACAGTGGAAATCCAGTACCTTCTACACTGAAATAATAATTCCCTCTTCCCCTTTCTTTTAATCTGTGGCTTCAGAGATTAAATCTGTGAATCAGATTGTCTAATCTGTAGACATTCCTTCAGCCACAGATGCCATGAAACTGTGTTGTCATACTGGCTACACAGAAATGTTATTTTAATTGTCATTTCTGTATCTGCTCCATGCAAGGCAATTCCAGCCCTTTCAAGCACATTTCATTCACCATTTTATCCATGTTGGGAGTCATTTTCGTAGCCTGTTCACAAGCTGGTTTCCATTTTCACTGTACCTTTGTTCAGCTATGGTTAAAACTCGTTGTACATCTTCTCTAAAAAGGATGCAAAAGATACTATTCCTTGAGCAGAACGCTTAAATACTTTCCCAGTGCTGGACAATAGCTTGCAACCACAGTCTTTTGTTAATGTACCAAGAGACAAAGACTAACATGAGTGGAAAGGATAAAATGTTTCCACATGACTGAAATAGGAGGTTCCCCATTAATACCAAAAATGAAGTCTGAACAAACTGCATGTCCCTCATATACATTAACTTTGTAGATGCACAATATTTTTAATATGGAAAAAGAACTTATTTCCTTTTTAGTCCTCTATGAAAAAAATTGTTTTATCCAATATTTTTTAAACCAAGGGAAAACAATATGACAAATATTATTGCCAAGTGGCTCCCACATAACTTCCAAATGTTGAAACACACATTTTTTAAATTTATACCAGTGAATTGGACAGAGACCACTGTTCAGATACAGATATATCTGCTCCACTACAGCAATAGTGTGCTCTTCCCAAGAGGTAGCTGGAGTAAGGCTCTAGCAAGTATTTTATTGGATCTGTCTAGAAACTCTATAATACCTGGAGGATGTGGCCAGAGCAATGAGCAAGGCTTGAAGGATCCCTCTGATGAAGACAATGGGATTCTTCTTGGTGATGAAGAAGTACATCATTGGCAGGATGAAGAGCCCGTGCACCACCAGGCCGCACACCACCGTAATGGCATAGAAACCCAGCTTCTTGCCAATGGCTGAGGGGTCATCCATTTCTAAGATTTTGCCAGCTATTAGGAACACGATTCCAAAGGGAAAATACCTGAGCAAAAAGAAAGACATTACTAGGAGACAGCTCCCTTCCATCACACAGCAAGAGCTGCAGCTCCTTCCAGTGGCAGTGCAGCACCTGCCCTGTCCGGGTTTGGCTGTTGTGTCTCCACACCAGAGCAGGATGCCCTGAGCACTGAGCTGGACAGTTCTGTCTGTGGCGTCCCCCTTAGCACAGCTGAGGTTATGGTGCTGGCAAGGAATGACTTTAAAATGTTTTGGTTCCAAAGGTAGCTCTGACTTTTTAGCTTCAGGCAGGTAAATTACTGGGAAGAGGGGGAATGAATCCTGAGCTCCTCTCATGTGTTTGTGTTCATGTTGCTGTTCATGGATTTTTGTTGGAAGCTCTTAAGTAAACGTTTATGTTGTCTTTGGAAGACAGAGGAGAAACACCAACATGCATTAGACATGCTCTTGGACAGCCTGGGGGTTTGATTTGGGGCAGATTAATAGGCAGAAGAATTGTTAGTTTCTGAATCTGATCTGGACAGGTGCTTTATCAAAACTGTGCTTCTGTGTGCAGCTGCGTATAAAGTCATGGATGCCAAAAAGCATTAAATTAAAAAAAACCAAAAAAACCCAAAAACTGGGAGCATCCAGCCATCTTCCACTTGCAGCCGTGCCATCTCCAGAGACTTGACAATACTTCCTCATTTTTCTAGAAATAAACGACCTCCTTTGACATATCCACCCGAGCAATTCCCTTACCCAGCTCAGTCAGATTGGACCACATAGCTGGAAAGAGAGGCTGTGTGCTGAGTGCTGGTTCTCTGTCCCACATCAGGCTGAGCCACACTGGGGGACATCCTGAAGTGGGAAGAAGGTGCTAAGCTGATAGTGCTTGTTGTTGGCAGCCACGTGCTGTTCCTCTGATCTTTGGGTCAGGTGTGTTGGCAGGTCTGGCTGGGTCTGCAGCAGTGCTGGAAGGGATGGAGGTACCAGCTAGAGCATCCCATCGTGCTTCTCCCTTGTGTGGCCTGGGTGGCTATGATCCCCCTTGGCTTGCCCAGGGATTGGCAGTGCCCTTGGGACATACAGCACACCCCACCCAGCTATACCATGTTCTGTTATTTGGGAGTAACATAGAAGGTGCCCTGTCAAAAGGATGGTACAGACCAGGGACAGATGTATGTGCATCCTCAAATGCTGAGGCCCTGCAAAACCAAGAGTTATTCATCCTCATTTATTTCCCTAGAAATAAATGTGTGAGATTTCTGTGCATTTTCTTCTCTTGAAATGTTCTTATTCTTTTTAAAAAATACTGATTTCCTTAACACTTACTTACCAAACAGCAACTGCCACTATCTTCATGACAGATTCGTTCAAACACTGGCAAAAGCTGACCAAAGGGACGCCGCTGTTCCCCATTCTTCCCAACATTATACCTGCAATCAAAGCATTCAGGTTCAGTTTCTCAGGTGTCTTCACACACAGCCTCAGTGCTTTCCCCCCCTGCTGAAACTCAAAGCCCTCTGGTAGCAAGGCTGTGTCCCAAACCATCAGTCATAGAGCCCTGTGTGGGATTTACCTGCTCTGAGTGATTTGTGGAACACAAACTGAGAAACATTTTCTATTGAAGGAATCTGTCTCTGCCTACAGCCAGGCAGCACCAACGAGGACTGGGAGGAAAAGCCAGGTTTTGAGGTTTGCTCTGGTAATGAGGAGTTAGTAATGGAGTCTCTGTCATATTTTTAGTAATTTTCTGTCTACATGGTAATAATTAACCTTTATAGTCAGTCAAGCTTTGCAGTTTTGGGGGAGGTAAGGAAATGCAGATTCATGGGGAGAAAGGCCAAATTGCTATGAAGACTAACTAGTAAAGAAGAAAGCAAATAAAACCCATGTATGTGCCCTCATTGCTCAGAAAAGAACTAAGTACAGCTCTGGGATGTGTCAGCTAACCATATATTCTCCAGACACTGTTAGTTTCCATGAATGCATATAAATAGACATCATGTTCCTATAGTTATCCTCCCTGCAAGGATTTTAAATTTTGTAGCAATTGCTACAAAGAGTCAATTGCTCAAGGAAACACTTCAAAAACTGGCTGCACCAAGGGAGTTTGCCTTTGAGGGGAGCTGCCTGGGGAGGCAGGGGCTGGCAGTGGGGTGTGAGCTGCCGCTTGCTCTGGATGTGCAGTGGCCTTGCCTTGAGCAGGAGCCCGGCTCTGTCCCTTGGAGCCCACGGCTCCGAGCCACGTCTCAAGCAGTGCGGCTTCCAGGGCCATCCCCTGCTGAGGCAGGCAGGGAGGCTTTCAGCTGCCTTATCCAGGGATTTCACAATAGCAGCACTCTCAAGATGTGAGTTTGTAAGCCTGTTAGAATTCATCTAAGCCATAACTTTCAGGTCAGAAGACAACATTCTTTCATTAAGCTGTTTCAGTGCTTCCATTTTGGAGGCAGAGAGGTGGTACAGTAGGCTGAAGACAGCGATAAACACTTGGCCACATCCTTTGTTCAAAACAAAAGCCTGCAATAGTCCCTGGTGATGACAGTTGTCGAGGGCTTGGTGTCTCAGGTTTGTTCATGGCTGGTACAGCCAGAGGTGACCCAGCAGCCATGCTGTGGGTGACAATCCTGGTGCTGTTTTGTGTCCATCAGCCAGGAAGAAGCCAGGTCTCGGCTTCTGCCTGCTGAGCCCTGGGCCAGCAAGACTGAGGGGCTCGGTAAAAGTCGTACATTCAGTTCTGGGCAGACAATGAATGATCTTCTGTTCTCAGAAGCAGAAAATTGCTCTTGGTCCTAGTAAGTAGATATAATTAATTCATTCATATCCAGTAGGTTTTGACTGGAATTGTGTTTGTGGTGATGTTGTACTTTGGAAATAGACTATAAAATACTACAAACTGGGAGACAGCCAGTTTCCAGCAGGGTTGTACAGGGAATACCACCCACTGGAGAAACTAAAAAAACAGAGACAAATCCACTAATTCTGGGTTTGAATCTTGACCCCTTGTGCAGGTATGAACCACAATATAATAAATACAGTCAAAGATGTTTTATGGAACTACCTTTGTTGACCAGATTAACTTCCAAGAATAAATTTACATAAGGAAAATTTAATCAGCATTTTCTTATAAAAGTCATCAGAACTTTATGATTAACTAAGAAATGTTTGTTTAATTTTCTTCTTTCAAATCCACAAACATAATATAACACACATGGCACCAATGAGTTCCTCCAGCAAGTTGAACTAAATAAATAAGCCAGACAGAAGCTCTTACTCTGACAAGCTAGTAGGTGGTATATAGCTATCTTGGTTGCAGGATACCAAAAATAAAATCAAAAAGTTTCAATCAAAAAAGGAGTATCCACAGATTTAAAACTCATAAAACAATGTGGGTTGGCATACTGGTAGAGGGCCCATGGGTCTGATCTGGTGGTAATTCCTGTCTCCTCTGAACACACTGTACGAGGTTGTCTTACAGTCAGCAAAAGATGGGTCATAAATAAAAATAAAAGATTGTTAGTGAATGCACAGAAAACTCAACTCGGTGGAACAAAAGTCATCAAGGATTTTGCAAATTTGTCTTTGAAAGGGTGAGGGTAGAGCTCTGTAACAGTCTTGCCTTTTCCCCAAAAAACTTTAGATAGAAACAGTTAAAAAAGCTGAGTCAAGAAACCAAGCAACCCCACCCCAATCCTTTTCTCTTAAATGGACACTTGGATTATTACAAACCAAACACGTCTGAAACCTACCCATCGTGGCAGAGAATATCACAATCCCAAGTACATTCATGCCATCACTGGCGCCTGGCTCTGATTTGTAAATCACTTCAGGAGGGGGGGTGATATCCAAGGCAAAGTTCTGGACATTGGAGCCGTTCTCGTCCTGGACTCCGTAGATGATGATGCGACGAGTGGTGCTCTCGGATGCCGCTTTGTTCGATTTAATGATAGGAATACTCCTGGTGCGATACTGAAAGGAAAAAAAGCAGTTTTTATTACTATATCCCAACAGGAATTAATAGTTTAATGAGACCTCCTAAGTGCTCTGTTTCAACAATGCTGCATGTTGAAGGGACTGGCATGAAAAGGAGAATGAACACTCCAGTCTCTATCTGATAAAATCTGTAAAAACAGTTGAATTTTTGGAAAAGCGTAACAAAACCAGAGTTTCCTATAATCACACCCTGGTGCAGCAAACACTTTGCCTCCTAACCAAGCTACTTTCCTGTAAGACGTAATTAGGAATGACTTCCTAGAGGTTCTAAGTGCCCCTCTCTTTGTGAGGTTCCCATGAAATGTTCCCTCAGGTGAAATAAATACAGCCATGCCTCTTGCTCCCTCAGAACCTTTAGATGAGCTTTTCTTGCCAAATTCCAACCTGAGTAATTAGATTCTTCCCCAATACATTACTTTGTTCCTTTAACTGAACATGATATTCTGTTCTTCCTTTGTGTGATGTTGCAGGGTGCTCTTAAATAAATTCCAGCTCTCCTCAGGTGGACATGGAGCTGACATAGGAGTGCATATCTATTCTCTAGTCATACTAGAGAGCACTTTATCCCTGTTTTGCCTTCAGATACCATGGCTGCTGAGGCTAATGGAATGGGACTCATTAATTCCTAAATGCTGAAGGTACTAACAGTGTCTGCAGTGGTATGCCATGGCTATATCTGGGTTGTGTTTTACAAAGGTACGTGTTTCATGTAATACTGGCTCATGTATTTCATCAGTGAAAGGAATATAGCCACTTACCTGCTTGAATGTGGCCTCAACAAGATTGGCTGGAAACATGTTCCTAAAAATGAACAAACAGAAGAATAATTTCTGTGGAACTGAAACCAACTTCTTTTTACTGTGTGTTGGGTCTGCCATGATAAATCAGTTCTTTGCCCTCCTGGAGAGAGCAAGGGCTGGGCAGGTGCAGAGGATGCCACTCTGTCCCACTGTGCCATACAGCTGTGCCTGGCTGAGCACAGCTCAACAGAGACACAGCTCCTCGGAACTGAAGTTTTGGGACTTGCTTCCAAACACCTGGGGAGCTCTGGCTCCAGATTCTGGCTCTGCCACAGTCTCCAAGTTGTAACTGGGGTGACATAATTGCTATGATTCCCTTCTCCATCTGCTGATTGGGGGGATGAATATTCTTTTATTCCATATTTTGCCTTCACTACTTAGATAATGAACTGTTCAGGACAGTCTGGGATGTATTCCTGAGACCCCTGGGTGCTGTAATCTACTATGGCACTTCTAAGTACTCTTGTGCTAATTCATAAACTCTAGTACCCCAATATATTTTCATCACTAAAATTGCAGATGATGTAGACTTTGCAGTGGTTTGGTCAAGAATTATTTGCTTTTCAAAAAGAGGATCTCATTCCTGATTAAAAGAGTTGAGATTAGAGCTGTACACTGCTAAATTTTATTTAGATACAGTTCTGAGGCTTCAAAATAAGAACCTGAATGAGGTCAACGGCTTCATCTTTGCTGAGCTACAGAGGAAGGCAGTGACCCAACACTGAGATTGCAGGGAGACCAATAGATTTTCAATTCCAAAAGGAACCCTTTTTGTCACCTTTTCTGACTTTCTGTGTATCTCACTCTGTAACATTTCACACAACTACATATGGAGCTAATTTGTAATTTCAGTTTGAGCTGGAAAGACAGAAAGACATTCAATCCTTATTTGAAATGGAGAGCACACCCTCTGCAGGCTTCAAAGAGGAATCATAGTATAACTGGGAAAAAACAGCTAAAAAGTCATACATTTCCATGCAGCATTTGGGAACCAAGATTTGTGTGATGATTCTAAGAGGATCATTTTCAGGTCTGATTTATTTCCAACTCTAAGTTTCTGAACCTTGGGGCAGAAGACAGTGACAGTCTATGACCCAGTTGTCTTCTTTCATATACCTGTATTTATGCAAGGAGAAACTCCTGACTTCTCCAACAAAATGACTTTTAATTCAAAGTCCTGCTTAAACCCCAAGACAGGTTAACCCCCAAATATATGTGAAAAGCCTATTCTCAGTTTTGAAGAGAATTGCTGTGTGCATGGACAGTTAAATGCATGCTGAACCAGGAACATTTTCCAGAGCTGCCTTCCTCTCTGCAGAAGCAGCAGCAGCAGCACATACTTGTTGCTAATGGAGTCACTGTGCAGCACTGGCTTAGAAACTTTTTTTTTTCTATTTTAAGTGATTATTACATGATATTATGGTCACACTTAAAAGTATGAGGTAGATTCTGCATCTGTAGCATCAATCACTGAGAGCAATTGCTACAAAGAGGAAATTGATTGTCATTTTTAGGGAGAAGTGTGGGAGAGAAATTTTAATTAAGTGATAGTAGTACTGCCTAATGATTGAAACAGAAGACTGAACATAAGAGGAACTTGTTGGCCTGCTGCTTGGAAGCATATGAGTCTCATAAAGGCATTGGATTGTCTCTGCAGACTGTCCATGAAGCTGCTGATTCTCTGGTTCAAATGTCAGACGTGTAGCCAAAGCAAGACACAGACAAGAGGCAGCCGTGCATCCTTTCCCTGTCAGGTGCAGGCACAACCTTCTGCCTGAGCCCTGGGGGCTTGACTGACACAGGGAACCAACTGAGGAACAGCTGGATGGAGCTGGGCCTGGCAAGATGGAGAGGATTTATAGGAGGGGGAGCACTAGAGAGTGGTTACTGCTTTATTGTGCCTCATAAGGGAATTCTGCTTCCAGACTGTTAAAGGCTTCATTAATATTAAATTGTCTTTGTTTTTGCTGGGCTGAAAGGTGCTACAGGAGTGCTCAGTGTGGTGCTTGTGTTCTGGCCTGCTGTGTGAATGTAAAATATTCTGAAAGCAGAGATCTACACAGAGATTCCAGCACAGCTCTGAATATGCACCTCACGTACAAGCTGTGGCTTTGCACAGAAACATGAATTTAATTGCTGATGATTTCCACTTTCTCCCTCATAGTCCTAATTAGTAGAATTAAGAACAATTAAGACTGCTTGAGAAAGGAAATATCATATGGTTAGTAGCTAGATTAAATGTTAGACAAATTTGTAGAGGATTAAAGCATTTTGTTTCTTTATCATTCTTTATCCTGCAGGAATTACAACTACCCACTTAATACTAGATGCTGGAATTCTCCCAATATTTTTTAATAAATTATGCACTGTGATCCAGTCTTTGAGACTAGCCTTACCAAAGTTACACAATTTATCTGCTGAAAGGATGACCTGAATGTGTGTGCCAGAGCCTCGGCTTATTTTTATTTTAAGCTGGTTTACTTGGATTGAGAAAATCCAGTATTAGCCAAAATTAAGTTTTGTTAATCAAAAACATCTAAGAGAGCAATTGGTGAATGAGATCTTTAATTGATCTCAATTGGTGAATGAACTCTTTAATGGACTAAAAACTAAAAAATGAGAAGAAAGAATTGAATTGCCACCTAGAGATGGAAGGCAACTGGGAGGGTTTCTTGGTTCTGTCAGGCCTCTTCAGAAACACTTCTTGCTTGAGGGGTATATTTTGCTGCACATTGATATTTCCAGCCATGAGCTGGATGTTTAGCAAGGATCTCCTGGGAATGGTTCAGAACAAGGGACTGAAGGGAGAGTGATATGGAGGATTTGACATTTTAGTATAGAACTGGGATGGGCAGGCTGACTGGATCCTCACAAGGTCCTTGGGATAGCCCTCCTGTGGGTTCCTGCCCACCAAACCTGAGTCCTGGGAAATGCTACAGAGTGGAAGCTTCAGTCTGGGTCAAAATCCAGACACGTGCATTTGCCCCAACACACAACAAAATGAATGGCAGAGTGTTGTACCTCTCCATCTCTGCCCACCTCTGTTCCAAGCACCCAGCCTGCCACCAGATTGGCCCCTGCAGATCTCTGTGAGCTTTACTGCAGCCCTGGATGAGATCCAGATGTACACACATGGATCAGGACCATAAAGTGAGGCTGTGTCTCTATTCAGGCACTGTGTTTATCACTGATGACACTGAATTAAAGACACTGCCAGCACTTAGGAAGGAGTGATTCAAACTGAGCTCATCATTGCTGTCAGCACCTATAAATACTCTTGTGTTTGTTCAGTTAAGAAGGCCAAGCAGATAAAACACTTCTGAAGTTCCAGCATTGCTTGCAGATTGCTTACAAGACACAGGTCACAAAATAATAGTGCAGGAAACTGAACATGATCTGGGATTCATTTCTCTAGCACAAGCAACATTGTCTAACCTCAGTGGCTCAGTTCAGCATTCGTAGCAGAAATAATTTCACATAAGAGTAGGGAATTAAACCTACTGCATAACAGTGACTGAGTCTGGTTTAAAACATAGATAAATTTTGGTCTGAGACAAGGATATTGTTGTAAAACAGAAACTGAAGACATAGGCTTTCTGGTTACATAAAAAAATTAACAGCTAAATACTGCCTGCCCTAAGGAATAACATTTCCCAGAGCATCTTCTGCCTCAGGAACTCTGCCAGATAGAGCAGGAGTATTCAGCTGAGGCTAAAAGGATGAATGTGCATGAAACTTCAATATCAGCTCAGTGAACCTTCTATAGAGCTGAACTACTGAGCCCAGCTGACACAGTGGGCCTGGCCTGCATTTGCTGTGACAGCAGCACATATGTACAAGTGACCCATTAATCACCATCTTTGACTGCAGCCTGCTGTGATGCACAGGCTGCTGCATTCTACAAGAACATTTTGGAGCCCTTCCCTAATTCTGCATGAGATAAGAGGATTCAGATGTAGATGTATTGAATTAGGAACCTGTATGTACATGTAATATGAGACAAATATGGCAACATACGTTCTGCACTTTGGTAGTCATGGATTTTGAAGAAATCCTGAAGACTTGTATAAAGTGCAGGCAGCACCTGGTCTGAGCAGCAGGTCTGAGGGTGCAGCTTCCCATTAGACACAGGACAAATTAGCATCTTGCCAAAAGTGGAAGGTCCTCTTCCCTTCCCCATTGTCTCCCAGCAACTGACCTATGAATTAAGTTGATTGATTTTGCTCCCCTAATTTCAGCTGCTTTAGGAAGCTGAATTGTGTTAGGAAGCCGTTCTTCAGCACTGCCTCCAGGATGTGGGAGCCCTCTTGTCTCTTTAGAAGGTGGTTGGTTCTGAGAACCACAGTAGTGGCACAAAGAGCAGCACAGTTAAACTGTGTCACTGTGACACTGTTAACTGAACTGTCCAGAGACCATGAGCCTGCAGCTACTGGGACAGCTCCTTCACATCTCCTGGATAACTTCTGTTAGAAATAACAGGCCAGATTCTGGTTTCAGTAATGCTACTGAATATCTGTAATACTCATTCTGAGTCCTGACCACAGTGTCATTAACTCAAAGCATTCAGCTTTTGCGGGTCCTTTCAGTCAGAAATGAGGCCAGCGGCTCTAGCGCAGGACTGCCACAGGTACGGCAGATGTTTCCTTGACTCAGAGCACCCCTTCCCTCTGGCACTCTGTGCTCTGCAGCCCCAATCTGGTTTTGCTCTCAGACTTCGATGTTATCAGCCCCTAATCCCTGCCACACCAGACAGTCTGGCTGCAGTCTCCCAGGCTGTGGAATTAAAGCCACCAGACTGGGGGTTTTGCTACATGTGTCCTCATAATATTTATTGGCCTATATTTGCACTAGGCATAAAGCAGCTTTGGATGCTCTGCTCTCCAATTTGAGCAAACGTAGCTGAGCTTGCAAGAACATTGTTTTAAGGCTGGGAATTTGACAGTATTCTAATATTTACGTGTTTGAGACCTTAGCCTGTCACTATATACAGCAGGGGTACAGAGAGCAAAACTGGAGCCTGAATGGCTTGTCATGAGAACTGTGAAGTTTGCAAGTTTTTCCAAGAATGAAGAGCACTGTAGCTCTTATTTACTATAGGCTGAGGTAATTCTCAGTGACAATACCTTAATCTCAAGAATTTGTTTACTTTTTATGTTCTCTGCATGAATTCATCACTACTGTTACACATGTCCTTAATCATACATCTGATACCTTCCTGCTGGTGTCAGGGGCTCCGGCAGGGTTTGCACTGCTGAAAGCAAGGGCAAAATTTAATCCAGAAAGACAAAAAAACAACCTATAGCAGGGGCCATGTGAGAAACCATCTTGCACATCAGTAGTCACCTCTGGTGCCTCATCTCATTTCTCAGTATCAGTCATACTACCTCCTGCTAAAAGGACCAAAGAAGGCTTTTGCAGAATTAATGAGGCACTAAAATCCTCATTATTGGGATAAAAAGTACTTAGAGAATGCAAAAATCACTAATCAGATCTAAGTTACTTTGTCTTGCTTTGGTTTTTTTCAAAGATCAGAGCAGAACTCATATTGTGGAATCATTTTGTCAAATGGGGACTTTTTATCTGTCCTGAGGGCTGCGTGGCATTTCGGTTCCAGTAAGGGATCTGAACTTTCTTACGCTGCTTCCTCTGAAAGAAAAGGTCCTGACAAAGCCCCAGCAGGGCTGTGGCTCTCTGAAAGTGGAAGCACAAATACATCACAGCTTTAGGCATCTCAAAAATGCTGAATTATATCAAAGGTAACACGACAGGCCCAGCGTATTTCCACTGTGGTTCCAGCAAAGCAAGTTATTCCATAAAAAGTGTGTGTTTACACAGGAAGAGGTTCCAGACCAATTGTCAGGAGGGTGGACAACAAATTCCCCTGCAAGGTCAAAGCTTTCCTAGTGCACTTTTAATTCCTGGTCCCTGTGCACCTCCCTCTCTGTGACTAAAGCCTACTGACCAGAGAGCAGAATTTGCTTCATAGCCCATCTCCTCAGGGTGGTTTTCATCATGGAATTATCTTTATTCCATGTTGGATTCATTTTGTGCCAAATAGAGACCACACATTTAGAGGGTTGAGAGTTCTTTGTAAATACTTAAGGTTGGGGCTCCTGTGGAGATCAAACTCTTAAAAATTAACCAGAAGCAAAGACCTGGTCCCAGGGCAGAACATATCTGGCCTAAGGCTGGTTTGTGAGATGAAAAAAACTTGGCAATCTGAAAAGAGTAAAAAATGGTGCTTTGCCACAGGGGACAGATAAATATTTCTATCATAGTACACAGTAGCTTTTGTCAAAAGGTACATTAATGTACAGCATACTTATTTTCAGAAGTTCTTTCATGGTTCAAAGCTGGATCATTTAATGCATTCTAAAAAATATTACTGTGTCTACATACAGTTCAGTCTTCAGTTGTAAACTTCTAAAGGTGTGATTCCTGATTCTGCACAGCCTGGACTTTTTCCACACTACAACAGATCCTGGGTTTTTCCTGCCCTACTTTCAAGAAACACAATTTCAATAATATAGGATACAGCCCTTAGCTTGAAAAAAGGGAAAGGAAGTGATTTTAAAGAGTGCTCAGGATTCCCATGAAAACATAAATCCTCTACAGTGTTTATATCCTCTTCTAACTCTTACTGGTATAAAAATAAAGCCTCTCTTGGTTAAGCCAAATTGATTTTCTGGGTACCTGCTATTAAATGGGATGCAATCCTGAATATTCAGTGGCAAAATGCTCTGATTTCTCTCTCCAGTAAACTTCAGAAATGTACAAATTTATTTCTCATGGGTCAAGGTGTGATTTGATCCTGTCTGCCTTCACTGAACTGGTTTATCTGGGGCTTTTGAGCTGAATAAGTTTACGATGCCACGCTGTCTTGTTAGACTTGAGAAAAACCAATAATGCATATGAACCCTGCACCTGCTGGTGGCCAAATCTGCAGTCAGCCTGATCTAAAACACGAGGGGAAACCCAGTTTGGCTGGGACTTTGCTTGTTTGTTTTATTTCATAAGCCACATTTTATTTCCCTTGGTGGGAAATGCAGGTGGCATGATTTCAGTCGTAGCAGAATCTCCCCTTCTAAATTAAAGGTAACAGATGTGGAAATATTAACTGCTAATGTCAACAGTGTCCTCCTGGCTCACAGAATGAGTTTTGCAAATGTTTGTCCTCAAATTATAGGCATTTTCTATTCTCCTAGTCAGGTCATTATGCTACAAAAGTAAACCTAATATTTTAAATGGAGCACAGTTAATGTAAGCATGTCCCTTTCTGTCCTTTTGAATAAAACACTCAAAAGCTGAATTGCTTTAAAAAATTGTATCTTGCCTTTCTTAATCTCTGAACTCATAAAAGGCTACTAAAATATCACTCTTACTTTTGTGGATGAAGTAGAAAGTTAATTTCAATAATTCCCACAGGAAGAAGAAGGCAGAGATGTTTGTTGATTCACTGCTTTTGAGATGCCCCAAAGCCATATTCCTACAAGAACCCTACCAGGTCTTGTATGAGCTGGGAATATTTCTCTGGCCCAACAGAATTTTCTGAACAATCCTCAGTGAAATAATTTCTTTTCCATGTGTTTTGGTTCTCTAGCTGTAAGAAAGGAAAATAGTCCTTGCCTACATCACAGAAGTATTGCACATCATGAGAATGAATCCATAAAAACTCATAAAGTGCCAGGTGCTAAAAGACAACAGATCCTTAGCCTGAGGATTATATAGAGCTTTAAATGGAAGAAAACATATGCCTTTCATAGGCCTTGCAATGCTTGCAGCAGAAAGCTTGAACAAAATGAGAGCAGATTTGTACATCTGTCTCACTGGAGCAATGAAGTGGTGGCTAAAGAGAGAAGCATCTTCAGAACAGCATCTCCTGCACAGCCTCGGAGTCACAGCTGCCTCCTGAGCTTGTCCTTAGTCCAGATCCAATGGAGAGGGAGAGGTTCTGCAAGGACGGGTTCCTGCACAGGGACCACCTGGTTAAATGGGCATCTTCCACAGGCAGCAGAACATTCTTGTCCCCAGTCCCCTGGGATTCTCTTTAGAAAGGAAATCTTTCAAGTACAGCTGTTTAGAGTGGCCAAAAAAAAAAAAAAAAAGATTGTACCGTGGATGCAATTTTTGAGGTATGAAATTCAGGATGTTGATGAGATTATGTATTTCCTGGCTGATGTGAGGTTTAGAGCCATTTCAGAATTATGCACCACAATGCCACTGTTATCTCTTCACCAAATCATTGTTGTTTGTGGGTTTTTTTTGTTTGTTTGGGGTTTTTGTTTTCTTTCTTTTTTTTCTTTTTTTTTTTTTTTTTTAACATAATGGACAAATATACGGGGGAAACACCATCTACAAAATAATGCAGAATAATAATAATGTGGTTATTGATTAGTGTTGCAAATGTTTAGGATAACCACGAGGGTCTGCACTAGGTTTTTTTTGTTTCATTTTTTGCTGATTCAGCATATTCTTTAATTTCTAATTAAAACCACTACTAAAAGCAAAAATCTCACACAAAAATTCAAGACATTCAATTTCTAGCAACATCTTTCCTGCCAAAAGTTCTAGATGTGGCAATGTCGTATATAACATCACAAGAAATAATAATGTTTTTCATCATTTCAAAGTGGCTTCAAATCTGAAATCAATGAGGGTGAATACATGTATCCCCATGCCAAGATTCATGCTTTTAAAATAAACCCCACAATAATATCACATATATCATCTCTTCACTTGTACATTTAGCATTCTTCATTTGCAGAATACCAGATGTTTCCTGTGTAAACGTCTGGGCACATATGCAATTGATAAATGGAGAGGAAATTAATGAATTGAGAAGATAAGCCAATCTGGGCTGAAAAAGATGGTTTCCAGCTGTGAATGGAAGTGATTTATCATTGAGCTAAAGGATCAGCTTTTCTAGCTCAAACCAGCAGATACATCATTACATTTAATCCAGACTTCCACACAGATATTTAAGAGTCTTGCAACTGACTGCAGCAGAGCCAGAATTTCACCCATAGTGTTTGCCTAGGCTGAAAGCCCATTCCCCACAGTTCTGTTGTTATTATTTATTTATTTAGTAAGTGTGGTTATTTCTGTAGCAGAGGAATAAAAACCATCCGTTTGTGCTCTCAGGATAGAAAGATTGCAGCTGTGGCTGCTGCTGAGCACAGCAAAAGGAGTCTGAGCTGGATTCTCTCTTTTTAACCTTTGGTGATGAGAGGGGCTTGTTGACCTTGTCATTGTTGACACCTGCCAAAACCAGTGAAGAATTTAAGGTTTTGCAGACTAGAAGCAAGGCTGCTTGGAAACTTGAATACCTGAAATGTGCACACAAGCTATTATGATTTGCTTGGGTAAATGTTTGTAGAAAAGTGGAATTATAGAAGACACTTGTAAATATTTAGATCACAATATGTTTTTTGACCTGCAGTGAGGCTCAGAGGAATAAAGTGTTCCCAAACCTCCCCACAACACCCCTGGTGTACAGGGAGGGCCAGGCAGAGGTGAAGAGATGAGCAGGTCTCAGGTCTCAGTCTTTTTTTGCAATAGTATAGAAAATTTTGATTTTGATAACCCAGATTACTTTCCATCTAACTCATCTCCATGACAAGTTTACTCTGAGCCTCTAAAGGCAGCTGGGCTGGTGTGAGAAAGGGAATGAGAACCTGTGGTGAGGGAGACCTTCCCAGACAGAGCTGTAAGGTCCTTTTGGATGTACCTTTGCACCATGTGTCCCACTGTGCCTTTCGTTTTCTCTGACCGAGGCCTTAGAACACTAGGGATGCTTCCCAAACACTGCCACTATGAAGACAGTCATTAAGGTGACATTTTTCTTAGATTCTCTTTTACTTCTTGTGCTACTCTGTCATACTAAGGGATTCAAAGCTCTTGTAACTTGCTCTTGGTGTAGGAATTACAGTCCTCTGTGCAGCAGAAACAGAATAATGTGACTTAACCCCATGTCACAAACAGACATGGGAATTCCACTGCACATCCATCCCTCATGGCAACGTCACTGGAGAGATACAGATGGGTACCCAGTGCAGATGAAGATGGTGGTTTTGTGAGAAACTACAAAAGAGGTCGTCCTCTGCTGCTGCTCCATGACTAAAATAATTTGGCCCATTCTCACAAAGATATAAAATATAAATACAGGTGGCCTGAGTAAATGCAACTTGGAGGAGAAAAAAAGGGTCTTTTGTAAGCTTCTCTTCCCAGTTCCTTTTGATTTGAAGTCCAAATAAGTCAAAGTACTTTGTGTGCTGTCATGCTGTCAGGGTCAGGAATTCGGGTTTTTGAAAGGCAAACTGTGAACCATTTTTAATTTCAGGAAGTTGGACTCCAAAGAGAATTCTCTGTGGTACTGATACACACTTGGCCTGAAAGCCCTTGACCGATGTAGTATGAGATCAGCAACTTGAGGAACTACCAAACAAAGGCAAAACTTGGTCTTTCTGCATGAGCAAAATAAATCCAAGGCACAGAATATATTCAGTCAACAAATTAATCCCACTAGCACCTGGAATATTGGGACAAAAAGGGATTTCAGGCAAGGCCATGAAATTCCAGCAGTGCCCTAATGCTGCTCTAAAAGAGCAACTGTGACTTTTGATGAACAAAATAAAACGAATAAGAAAAAGCCCCAAAGCAGAATAAAAAATGCACCACAGTGGTCCTTCTAATTGTATCCTTTATCTGCAAATTGGTATGAACAGCTGTAACAGCACCTTTGAGAATTATTTTCTGAAAAATGTGCGTTTCACCCCTTTATTTAAGGTTTTGCCAATTGCAACTGTCTACTCTTATTTAAATGAACATGACATTTTAATACTCCCTTGACCCTAATAATGGATTTGATGGTGAGGTCCACAGGCTATATGGACTCCTGTGGGGTATAAAAGACCTGCTCCATTGTTGTTGGTTGGTGGCCATTCATTTAAATTTTACAAGAAACAGCCAGTATAAACATCTGATAACTTGAAAATTATCTTCTGAAACTTAATTTTTTCTCAGTCTCAACAAAACATCTGTCCTTAGATTCAGAGCTGAGGCTCAGGCCACAGTTCCTCCTGCAGTTCTGTACAAAATGCTGCCTTCAGAAAGCAGAAAGAATGGATGTCGTTACCGGATTAAGTCCAGCAGTGCGTCTGCAGAGCTCATGATGGGCTTTCCACCCTCCTCAGTGCTCTCCTTCTGTGCTGCTCCACCAGGGTGGATAATGGACACCATAATTATTCCCACAACCACAGCCACAAAGGTTGTCCACAGGTAGTAAGTGACAGTTATGATTCCCAAGCGACTGGAAGTCTTGGCATCCAGGGCTGCGAGCCCAGACATCAAGCTGTGGGAAGAAAACACAGCAGAAATTGTGTTTAAATGAACATTATTTTGCATTACATTAATGCAGCTGAAAGTCTAATTTCTGAATTATTCCAGCCTGCCTGCTTCTCTTACAGCTGATTCTACATGTCAGTGTTTTAATAAGCTTGCCATAACACTGAAGCTGTAGTGTCTGTGTCTGAAGGGGCGTTTTCCAATTGCCAGGTCAGATCCTGGAAGGAACTTGCAAGCTCAGGCTGCACATGTGGGGACTGAATCCTACTGACTCTTCCCTGAAATTCCAGGGACAGTTTCACACAAGTTACACATGTGATGGCTCAGTTCACAGGAGCAGTGGCAATAGTTATTAAAACTCTATGTGTCATACTCTACACATAATTTTACGGAATAATAGAATAATTCAGGTTTGAATGGACCTCTGAAGAAAATCTAATCAACCCACTCAGCCCTTCCTGTTTGAAGTGGGGACACAATTTTAAAATTAAAACCACTAAGGGGCAATTTTGTCATATAGTCCATTCTTTAGCAAAAATGATAACTTTTTTTTTTTCTTTTTAAATAAATTCAATCTATTTTTGCTTTGCCAGGAAGCACATTGGGAGCAGACTGTAATTCAGTGTGCCTTCAGTTTAAATGGGGACAGTGATGGGATTCAGAGGAAACACCTCTGTGGGAAGTGTGGCTGCCCAGTTGGGAGCAAAGAACATGTTGTGATCACTTCAGTTTTCCATAGTATCAGAGAATAACAGAGTCATACAATCATAGAATATGCTGAGTTGGAAGGGACCTATCAGGATCTTTGCTCTTCAGCTCCCTGCCTAGCACTGCCAGAGCATCACGAGTGTCCATCCTCTTGCTTGTACAGTTTGCCTGTGCCAAGCCATACAATTCTCTACCATGAGATTTAGCTCCCACTGACCCTCTTGTACAGGCAGATTAGACAGAGCACTCCTTGGCCCCTGAGGTTTCTTTAGGTTGCTAGACCCTGATGCAGTTTCCAAGTGACCTGAGTCTGGGATTTGATTTTCCACTGACAGCAGTATTGTTTGGGGCTTTAAATTGAGATTTCCCTTTGGATAATTCTCTGTGAACTCTCCAAAGCATACATCTCAGGAAAAGTACAGGTGAAATAAAATACCATATTTATTATTTGGTGTGTCCAGCTGTCTCATCAAAACAGACCTGTTTATCAGGCCTGTTCTCATAAATATTTACTAAGCTGCACCTCCTTGAATGAGATCTTCTTGACCTCACACTGCTCAGAGAGGTTGTCTAGAGCCAATGCTAAAGTGCAGCTTAGCCTTTATAGTAGATTTAATGAAATCAAATGGGTGGATTTAGTGTTCAGGTTCCAGCTACCCACTAGATTAATTAAGAAAATGTATTGCTTTTCTGCATTGCCAGTCTCGCATTTAGCATGGGTTTTATTAACACTGTAGGAGCAAGGGTGCACTGGAGTTTGGATAATTTAGAAAATTAGCATCTCAGCAACTCTCACTCTTGTAACCATTGTTCTTTGCTTTTATTTATCATTGGATTTGATAAAAATCCCACGTTTCTGTGTGTCTGCAAAGCACTATGTACAAATACAGCGCTGCATATTGAAAATACAGTAGTAGGAATGCTACTTTGTTCCTTGGCATTTCCCCTGGATGAGCCTGTGCAGAAGAGTAAATATTCTAAAACATTTTTTTAATAAAACAGTTAAGTTAAATATATTTATCTCAAATTAATTTGACAGTTTTCTGTTAAAAAAATTCTGTGTTGTTAGTAGATTTTGAGGACTGAACTCTTCTCTCAGGCTGAGGTTCTGCAGGCCATTGAGCCAGTTTGACAGCTCATTGCTGCACAGAATAGATACCTGTATTGTACTAGAGTCCAGCACTGTTTCACCCCCACATTCCCAGGTTAAAAAAAAAAAAAGAAAAATGAGAATCAGGTTGATTTTTAACCAGCTGGATGTTTTTCATGGTAACAGTTTTCAGGGTTCTTTATAGATACATTATGCAGGTGACACCAGTGGTGGGAAGGGCTGACTGTTGAGCAGCAGAGCTGTAACTTGCAGGGAGAGCAATTCCTGGGAGAAGGCACTGCCAAGGAGACAGAGAGTTCACTCCCCTTCCCTCCCTGGTGCTGCCCTGGAGCCACTGTCACTGTGGGGAAGCCACACTGTTCCTGTTGTCCTTGATGCCCCTGGGCCATGTTGGTTCTACAGAACAGCAGAGGAATGAACCCTGTCTTGATTGCTCACCTGAGAAGTATTTCCAGAAGTATTTAGGGACAAAAATCCTTATTAAATATGTCCAGTGGTTCAGGTGAGTTTAGGGTTGTTACCTCAGCCTCAAGATGCAGGGCCTTAGGATTTGGGAGGATGTTGTTCAGCTGGAATCTAATCTTACCTTGGCTCATAGGTGACAAATCCTGAGGGGGCTAATAACGAGATTGCTCTGTCTTGGGGATATTCATTAACAAGATCATCATCTGTAATGAGATTATCCTGTCACCAGATAAAGTCATGCTCAGTTCATGCTGTGATGAGAAAGTCATCAAAAGTAATTAACTATGGAGGTGCAGTGGGGTAACTGGGATGTGACAGAAGCATGAACAGAGGTCTGGGCTCAGACAAAACCCTGTGTTCTCCATGGCCTGCAGCGCTCAGGAAGGGACCACTGGAACCAGTTCTCCAAAGGCTGGGGAGTGACAGTGCTCATGTCATTTTAGGCAATAGCTCAGAATCATTTCAGAAAGAAATGCCTGTAACTAGAATGAGACAGTAATCACTCATTCACTATTTTTTGTTTGACTTCATGTGGTTGATACCAGAAGGAACAGGACAAAAGACACAAAGATTAAGAGACATAGTGGTTATCACAGTTATTGTACAAAGCAAGTATACATCACAGCAGTTTATTACTGTTATCTCTAGAGTTCTGACATTCACACAATGTAGCCAAAGGATGACAAGAAAAAGTACTCTTCTTACTTCCTAGGGAACTGAGGGGCAGGAGGAATAAGCTTCCAGCTAGTTTAAACTAACATCACTGTATCATGCTCAGGTCCTCCTTCAAAGTCTAATTTTCATCAGACATTTTTGGCTACATAAAAACTTCTGAAGAGTTTCCCAAGATTCTTCTAAACCAGAACAAAGCTATTCTCATGGCTTCCACTGGTAGACTCTCATGAAACACACTGGAATGGAAAAGAGTGTACCTTTAATTCTTGTCAAACCTCAGGATCTGGTTGACCTTGGAAGAACAGGGCAGATATTTGATACATAGATTGAAATTATTTGAGAAGTTGTGTAGTTAAGTAGCTTCCACACATGTGATTCATGTGTAGCTTCTTCCATAGCGTGTTTTAACGATTGCCAAATGGACAAAACAGGATTAAGAAAATAAAAAGCAATCTGCAGCTTTTATAAAGAATTACTGTACATCTCACTCCTTTATCAGTCTGGGAAAAAAAAAAAATCCACAAAATTGTAATTTAAGGTTCAGACACCATTTCTTAGCTTGTATAGAAAAAAACCTGTCGAGCCTAAAGTGAAGGGGAAGACATCTTCGATTCTAGGAATTATATGTGACTAATTAAAAAGGTAAAGTCAGTTTCTACATTGTTTAAAGTATTTGTAATTGTATGAAACAAAGAACCAAGTATTAAGTTTCATGTCTGCTTTGAGGGAAATTTGTGTAAAACCCCCAAGACTAAAATAGAATTTTTGATGTAAAGAAGGAAATTCTTTCCAATATCTTGGAAATCTAATTAGTCCCATGCAAACAAGTAGCTAAACCCTTTTGAGCACCTCTAGGCTTGTTCTGGCTGTCACAGATAAGCATCAGGTAATTTATTTACAAATAAAAATAGAACTTTCTATCTTCTCTGCAATTCTCTAGGTTTTTCTCTTGCTGCCTGATGAAAGCACATTTTTTGTCCTGTCTCAAGATCAAACCCTATATCCTCAGAAAGGGAAAATACAAGAAACTGCTGCTAAGACCCTATTCTGCATGTTTATTTTGTCTTCCTCTCCACCAGAAGCCATCTGGATGTTGCTTTGAAATAGATGGATTATGGATAAAGTTATCAGAAGGGATTAGTGTGATTAGAAAGACATTAATCCTGTCAAGAAGTAATGGTCAAGTATTAACCACCAACAGTTGTTCCTAGAATGATGTTTGTTTTCATTCATCCCGTTCCCTCCCTTCCATTCTCATTTTGTAATTGCATGCTGTGGAAAAGACCTTGCTGAGCAAGTTCTGCCAGTGAGGCTGGAAGTGCCTCCAACAGCTACATTAGAGATGATTATATTCCAGTTGAGCATCATGAAAGGGAAGTGCTGGCTTCACTAATGCTGCTTGATCATGCAGGCAGGCTCTCGCTCACCTTTTGTCAAGGTCAGTGCCTTCGAGTCTCAACATGATAATAATGTGCATTTAATCATCTCAAAATGCTTCACCAGTGGAACCTCCTCTAATGCAGGAAGGCAGCATCTCCATTTTATAGACTCAGAAACAGAGAAATTAAGGCACTTTTAAATGAAGACAAACCACTTACAGTGAAAAAAAATCTGCCTGAAGTGGTCTCTGAATTGCAGTGAACCATCACACTTTTCCTTATCTGTGCCCAGCTATCTGTGCTTTCAAAGAGGCTGCTTCACCTCCATGGAGGCACCATTTTCAGAGTAATGTTTGCAACAACGAAAATACAACTCTACAGTAATGAAAGAAAGAGAGAAGAATCTTTCTCTGGCTCTTTTTGTAGTTTAATGCTTGATTTGCTCTTAGTCTCTAGTGTAGTCAAAATTATATCAGCAGTGAGAAAGAGGGATCAGAATGACTTTTTCTTTTCAGGATATCCTTTTGATATCTTCTAATATGAAAGCCACCTACAGAGCAAGACCCTGCCATTGCTGCAATAGAGCAAGGGCAGTGGTAGTGGTGGGAAGATCATAGCCCAGCCCTGTCTGCTTCACCCTGCCCCATGCTCTGCCCTTCCTGACAGAGATGTGTCACAGGAGTTTTGCACACTGCTGGTGTGCTGCAGCCTTCTGCTGATCTGAACACAAAGAAGGGACTATCTTAGTCACTGTGGCCAGTGGAATGATCCCCAATGTCTTGTATTATTAAAAATTTCATAGTATTACAACCTGATTTTCAAGGAGTTGACAAGTCTGGAACCCTTCTGAAGGTCCAAGGGGCTACTAAGGTGATCTCCTGTGCAAATCCAGTAATAGAAAATGGCTTTTTAAAAGTTTAGACATCTTGATATAAATGAAATTGTGTCTAAGCTCAAAAAAAACCCCAATTGCAGAAAGTGGTAGCTGTAGTACAAACAGGACTGCTGCAGCAGTTTCTGTATGGTTGGATTATCAGCTATAAATAACACTTGAAATGTGAATTCATTTTTCAGAGCCCTAGTATGTAGCTATTTTACTAAACACAGTGTAAGCCCAAAGGTGTCAGGCATGATGGAAAATCTGGCTCTCGATCTTCAAGCAAAAAAAGCAACAAAAACATGTCAGAAGATCAATACACTGTTAGCAGTGATTATGTTTAATTTTACAGCTAGGCTGCTAGGAAAGAAACCAATATACATTTCTAATGCATCATAACATGAATAATTTTGAGATTTAGGTTTCTTAAATTGCTTTATAAAATAGTAAGATTTTTATTTTTTACCTAAAATCTTGGTATCTCCTTTATAGTCTAACAGTTGTTACTCTTAATGACAAATTGACATACACAGCAAAAATCCTGCGAGGAATTCACACGATGCATTTTATTTTCTCTTTCTTGTGCAATAGGAAATCTGCTTTTATGGACTAATATAAACAAGGCAGGACTTTGTACAGCACACAGTGAAGGCTGATGTCCAATGGCTGTTCTGTCACCTGCATATGTGAGGTTACTGTGATACATCTGTGACTTCTGGAAGGGATGAACAGCAACCTTTGGTCACTGACTGACAAAGGGGATTGCAGTGTAGCTCATGCAGAATTCAGGTTGGCTTGCTGATTTCAGCTGTTCTGATTAAAAAAAAAAGGTGTTTCCTAAATTCAAAGGTCAGGATGCAAACAAACCCAAATTATCTTTTAAATATGAATGTGCATCTTCACATGGTGAAAGGAGCCAAGAATTTTATTAATACTTGATTTTTTTTTCTTCTGTCAGCTCTTTCAAGCATTTTAGATTAAGCAAAAAGCAAAAGGATTTGAAACATAAATTTGGATTATAAACAAATGTCAAATTTATTCAACTGCTTTTTGTCTAAGAAAACAGAGGGAATCCAGCCAGCCCCTCAAGCTCCACATGTCATTCCCATTCCTTTGTGAGACACTAAGTATTTTAGAGCTCTCAGAGGACTACAGAAAAATTCTGTCAGGTCACAAACAGTTCATACCCCATTTGTAATCACCTCAGTGCTTTCCACACCCATTCACTCTGTGACCACAGATTCCTCTTGCTCGTCACTAGATCCCTACTGACACTCCCTAAATAATTTCTACTGGGTTGGTCCAATTTTGTCATTATGATGTGTAATTGCAACATGTCATTTTTCACTGAAACAGTCTGGACCTCTGGGTTGCACAAACAAAAGAAAACACTAGAAAAAAGTATTGGATCTGACCATTAGGCTTAACATTTCTTAACATAGCTAATGACATTGAAAATGTTACAGATGATAATGTGGAGAAACTTCTGAAGATGTCTCAGGCATGGAGGGGGGATAAAAACTTTCCTCTACAAGCTGAAGTCATCTCAAATGATGACTTTTGGGGTAATCTAACACCAGTTCGGCAATATAATAGCAACATAGAGATTGAAAATAGTATAATGGTGTCAGTGAGATTGCTTTCTGACTGCTTCTTCTTACCCTTGGGTAATCCTTATATTTCAGTTTCATCCAAGTACTTTCGCTTTTCACTCTAAAAGTAAATGTATTTATTCCCTCTAGTCATCTTCTTAAGACTCACTTCTCTACACTGACTTTCTCCACAATAAAGACTTGAGATAATATATCCTAGGAAAGAGCTAACATCTTGTTCTCACTAGGGTGAAATGTACTTTTATTATTATTTACATTACAGTATTACACATGACAGGTAGTGCAGAAATGGGACTTTCTGCACTTTATGTTATCATTCAGGTCCCCCACAGATTTCCCCATGCACACCCCACAGAAGGTTTACCCTCCCCTGTTGGGGAAGGTCTGTTCCTCAGTGCCAATAGAGGTGAAATAGAGGGAAAAGTCCACAGTCCAATAATGAGAAGAAAAAAAGCCCTGTGTTCCCAAAGCAATTTCATTCTATGGAAAATACTTCTGCCTTGGTACTTCATGGAACATTTTTCTGAGCAGGCTCTTCAGAGACCCAGAGGCAGCACTTTGCAGCTGCTCCTCAGCACCTCACTAGATAATACAGTACATAAATTTGATTGCACTCGATTATAGAACCAAAGAATGTTTAGGTTGGAAAAGACCTCTAAGATCTTTAACTCCAACTGTTCTTTCCCCCAGCATTGCCAAGTCCCACTAAACCATGTCCCCAAGTGCCACATCTACTTGTCTTTTAAATACACCCCAGTCTGGCAGCAAGGATAAGAAGAGAGCAGTTGGTATTAAGGGGAATAGTTTAACACATACATAAGAGACAAGACCAAGCCTAAACTGACCAGAACCTTCTGTTATCCACCCTTTCCCTTTAGGTCTTTAGGTAAATTATGTGTCAAGACATGGAAAATACCTCTTAGTACCAGGGGTGTATTAGAAGAAACAGTACTGCACAAATTCTCATTCATGTAAAACCAGTATTATTGAGTAGATTAATTTTGGCTGTCCTCTTTATTTAAATATAACCATAAACAGAAAAAAAATCATAGCCTTTTAGACATCTCTTTTCCTTCTGAATGAATATTATACTGATTTTATCAGACAGTGTTTTATAATCATAGTAAAAGGTTTAAATTATCAATTGCAGTACAGGTCTTGGAGAGTTTGGGTCAAACTTTTCACCCCTAGCAAACAATGATCTTAAGTAGCAAAACAGAGGAACAATCTCCAGTGTGAGGTTTATTGCCAGTTTCATCTGCAGCTGAGAGCAAACAAACAGTACCCAACAGAACCTACCCAGGTCAATGGCCAATTTGGTATGGCCTCATACAGGCAAACAATGTCAGAATTCCATTAAAACAAAGTGAGCAATATTTGTCATTGGTGAGATGTTTAAATGGCAGAGAGCTGGGGGAAAAATATGGGGAAAAGGGTACTAAAAAGAGAAGATTCTAATTAAATACTAGGCTTTAAGAGCATGAGTAAGAATCACCAACTTGGGAATGTGAGCAGAAGGATGAAGGATTACCAGAACTGATGGCATTATGGACAGGAATCCCTTTAAAGAAAGACAGAACTATATTTAGAGTATTGTATTTAATTCATCAACAAAACCACAATAGTAACTAATATTTATTACTAATGGGCCTTCAAATAAATATGGAATTTTATTAGCATACACTTGTTTGTACCAGGCACAACATACTCAGAGGAACAAGCTCTATAATTTAAAAAATTCAGGTCAAATCGGGTCTTTTATTTTGACTATAAAGGGAATAATATTTCTTTAACAGGATCTGCTAATGGAAAAGGATCAAATCTCTGCTGCTCAGTATTTCTTAAAAATCTAGAAAATGGTTGGTGGTAAATAAATACAAAATGTAATAATCTTCCTAAGCTTAAAAAACAAAACTGCTTTTTCCAAAGGGAATATAACCAGGCTGTTACAACAGCAAAACAGTTCGAGTCTGACCTGACAATTCTTTTCCGACTCTCATTGCTGACTGCTAATCACAGTCTTAGAAAACTTGGCCCTGTATCTTTTTCCAGATAAAAGCTTAATCATATAAACAAGGAGAGTGCTGGAATAAAGGATGCAACTTTCTATTACACATATAGGTAGACATATAGGACAAAGAGAAACTAGAAGGTTTATTATTTTCTAGATAGGGAGTGGCACCGGCAATCCCCGGGATGTGGGAGCCCGGGCAGTGGTACCAGGAAAGCCCCGGGATGCGGGAGCCGGGGCAGTGGTACCAGGAAACCCCCGGCATGCGGGAGCCCGGGCAGTGGTACCAGGAAAGCCCCGGGATGCGGGAGCCCGGGCAGTGGTACCAGGAAAGCCCCGGCATGCGGGAGCCCGGGCAGTGGCACCGACAGTCCCCGGGACGCGCGGAGGGATCGGGTGCTCGGTGTCCCGGCAGAGCCGCCCGGTGGCCGCAGGGTGCATTGCGGGGTATCACAGCCCGAGCCTCCGGCCGCGCCGGGAATGCCGGAGGGACAAGGAAAGGGCATTGAACAAACCTGAGCAGCGGGATCTGCCTGAGGGTTTGATAAACAGAACTTCAGGGCAGGAGGCACGGGCAGCTGTGCGCCTGCCTGCTGGAAAACCTGAGATCTGTTGAAGGCTGAAACGTTTTGCGTATAAGGAGGAAAATAAACTGTTTGCATGGTCCCTGTCAAATGAGGATTGAAGCCTCTGTCCCAAAGAGAATCAGGGAACTTCAGAGCTTCTGCAGCTGATCTTTCAGGCTTGTTGAGGACATCAATCTCCCTGTCCTCAGGGACATGTAAGAGGCTGGACAGTGTCTAAATGTGTTACTGTAAATTCGGATTTGGCTCCTATTCTCTCTGAGCTCTCTTAATATTTCCATTCCCAGGTCTAACAGCAGTATCCCGTGTTTACACAAAAAGCAGTTCACATCTAGTAACTACAGGCTCTAAAATTTGGTCTTGTAAGGTTCCAGTACTGAGTATCCCTTGGGCAGACACGAATTGTCAACTATTTGTAATTATCTTGCCAGCAGAAGTATTGTGTTGTCTCACCCGTTCTCACAGCTGAGAAGAGCAAACTCTACACACAGGGGATACTGATACGTATGAGCAGGGCTAAATCTCAGGCAGAGGATGGGTGCAATAAATATATACTTATTTCTATTGTTCTATGATGCTATGAAGCTTGTTTAGATAACTGAAATAATTTCAACCCCCACCCTTAATGAAAGTCCATGTCTCAACAAAACCCAAAGCTCATGCAGGGCTCAGACTGACAGGCTAGTGGGTGATGGTTGCTTTTCCAAGATTTTTCTGCCTGTGGGAGAAGAAAGAAGTAAGACCACAGATGACAGGAGATATCAGAAATAGGTACAGGAGCTCTGTGATAGAGCAGTTCCAGGAGCAGGAACAAAGTTCAGGAAATCAAGAAACTGTACTTTGAAGAAATGGTCTCCTATTGTTTGACAGATTTCCTTTGCATCCAAGGAACTTTTAAAATAAACATCATTCAGAGATAACTGACTGTATCATAATTTCCTCATTCCTAATGAATACAATCTGCAAAATTCTGTTTTGACTCTCTAACAATCAGGTCAAGCAAGGGAGTATAAACTTTCAGCCATTTCTGTTTAAGGCTGGATTTCTGCTTGTGATCTGTAAGTACAAGATTTTCTAGTCTCTTGTCAATCTTCTGACCTATCCTGTTGCCACTTTTTACTTCTGCTACAACCCTTCAAAATAAGCTCTGGACTTGGAAACAGGGTAGTTTGCACTAAGTCCCTCTTTTAATCTTCCTTTGTCACCCCTCCTTTTCTTTACAAGTAATTTCTTGTGTGTTCAAATAAAAACTTGCATTACTTTCAACTAGGAGAGCAATATTTAGAGTTCTTTTTATGGTGCTGTCCTCCTGGCTTTTGTAAACAATAATAGGGAATAATTTAAAAAATAATTTGAATGCCAGTGCTCTGGCAGAACAGGCTGAGAATATCCCAAATCAACAAAGAAATGTAGTTTAAATGTGTATGCAGATCGGTAAAAATACAGAGTACTGGTTTACTGATTTTATGAAATACATGTGTGGAAAACACTGTGCTTGTTATTTAAAAAACCCAGAAGACAACCAGCCAAAAAAGCCCAA
Source organism: Vidua macroura (assembly GCF_024509145.1). Taxonomy (NCBI): domain Eukaryota; kingdom Metazoa; phylum Chordata; class Aves; order Passeriformes; family Viduidae; genus Vidua; species Vidua macroura. Next base: position 27,476,953 of record NC_071579.1, read on the forward strand.
ACTGTAGAAGAATGTTGTTATATCTGGAGTGGCTTTTTTCTTGCAAACCTTGCCATTTCAGTTTGTATTAGCAGGCACTGCTTGTTTGTTATACAGGGAGATGGACTCACACTTGCAAGGAGAATGGAACCTCTTTGAAGGTTTGTAATGTTTCCTCTCTTTCCACCTCAGAGGACACAGTGCAGCTGCTGTGACGTTGAGGCTCAGAGCTGTCACATCTCCAGCAACTTAGGGCACAGGTTGTGCCAGAGAAGCTCTTTCCTACTGCTGCTGCTCTTCCTAACATCTCTAAATATACTAGAGGACCAAAAGAACTGCACATTTTAGGGAAGGACATGTAAGTCTGCTCCAACCCTTTTCTGTCCTCCTCACTATGTCACTTCCTCATGTAAGACTCTTGCTTTCTTTGGAAAACTCTCCTTTCACCTCTCAAAAAAAAAAAATCTCCTTACATGTTTTGTCGTGGTATTCTCTAGATGCATCGGCCAGGACCAGGTGTGAGTCTAGGGTTATAAAACCAGTTTCATGCACAAAGCACCATGACTCAGCTTTGTTCTGTGAAAAACCATGAGAAGGCAGATGTCAGGGTAGATGATGTAAAAATAAAATTAATGCTGTTGTGTTCATTTTCAACAACTGTCAGTGATCTGAAGATTAGAAACTTGTTTTTTTCTCAAAGTGGAAGATGAGGTCTTGATGTATGAATTAGGTTCCAGAACGGGAATCAAATATTGCAGTAATTTTTTCTCAGCTCTGGTAAAGTTGGCTTTGTTACTTTCCATCTCTTTAATAACCTCTCAGTCTTGGGCACATGAGAGAGTTTTTGGCCATCCAGCTGGTGTGTTTTTGGGACTACAGTCAGTGGGAAGGCAGTCAAACTTAGGGAAAAGCCTGCCCTAAGTTACACCCTCCCACTGCAAAGGCAGCTGCCATGCACCAGTCAGAACCAGCACTGAGATCATTAATTCTGCTACTGTGAAAGTGCCACCACTAAAGTGCCACCACTAAAGGTTCTATCTTAACAAATGAAGAAGTCACTTTCACTTCCAGCCAAAGCCAGCTACATATTATCAGTTCACTGGAGACACAGGGTTTTTAAAAATATTTATCAGACTATAAACACATATAGAACATCTCAAAATACTGCAGGACACTATGAATTAACTGTGTTTTTTCATTGTATTTGTATAGTGTATTATTTCAATTGTTTAGATTTAAGGCAGACTTTTTTATAAGGTGGGTTTTTTATTCCATAGATTTAACTTCTAACTAGCTTGAAGGAAGAAGTCCCATTACAAGGGAAAAAGAAAACAAATTTTAAAACCCCCATCTCATTAATTTTAAAGCAAATAATACCTATATGAGGTAGAAATTATGTATGGCAGGAATTATCCTATCAATTAAAATACATGCTTATGGCTCCACTATAAATATGAATGTGCAGCAGCAGTGATGCCTCTGGCACTGTTACCTAATTCAGTCACAACTAAACCATTGTGTTGACAAATCTCATTCAGGAAACTTCAAAAGTTATTGGAATAATCATTGTCTTCACTTACCTTGAGACAACCAGAGGGAGAATGAGCATTTTCAGCATCCTCATCAGTAACTCACCAGGAAACTGGAAGTAACTAATTTCCTGGAAATACATGGAGAGATGCTTATTGTTTTGAGCTAAAGACTGACTGTCTTCACAAGTGCTGCTAGAGCTGTGAATCAGATAACATTGCTAAAATCTGCACCTTTGGTGCAAAGACAAGGTGGCAAAAGATAGCAGGCTTTAAAAGGTAATTTTAAAATTAATTAGATTACATAATGTGTTCTTATTCAATAAACACACTGCATTGTTCTTTCCTTTACAAAGGAAGACAAAAATGCAATGTGCCATCTCTTGAAGACTACTGTTAATGAGTTGCCCTGAATAATCTCTCCATTCTGCATCTTGTCTGTTTTCCTAGATGTGTTTGAAGCTATGGCTTGGACACAGACGATGTTCAGACAGAGAGTGGTTTGCAGTAGCAGAGGCCAGAATTGGTTTAATTTAGTTGCATTTACTAAATGCCTTATTTTTTAACTGAGACTTCTATTTTGTGCTCAAACAGTGCATTTATTAATGCATGTTGTTGTCTAGTCTGTATCTGACTGATACAGCAGAAAAAGAGCACCAGCTTAGTTGAAATACGCTAGGGGAGAATTCCCCAAGTGACTTCACTAATGATGGGAAATCTCAAATTTATTAATCTGAAACACCATTAGTGTTATATAAACATCTGCATCCCTGTGCTGAAAAATATTCCCAGTGTTTTCTTTAGCTGTATGTGTTCCAAAATAGTATAAAATGCAATGTATTGCACTACCAGTTTCTGCAGGCCTATATTAAATGCTACATTTCATCTAGCTTAAATGTCCACTATTATTATCCATACCTGCAACATTCTGCTGTGCTCCTGCTACGCTTCCCAGGTGTCTGAGAGACCAGAACCCTTGGCTAACCTATTGTTTGAGAATGTGTGTAAAGACCCAAAGAACAGTGTAGATTGACAAAGAGAAGAAATGAAACCATTGTAACAAACACATACGCGTGACTTTTACCTTCCAAAGCCCACCCTGAAGTTCCCCAAGGTACAGATGTCTTTTGTTACGTAAGTCTGGCATTTCCTCTGCAGGGACTTGCTGTGAGCTGCTCTTACCTGCTGGGAGAGTCGCCTCGTCCTCAGGAAGAATCCCAGGAGGCAGCCGATGGTGACGGACAACACGGAGAGGATGAGCAGCCCATTCCTTTTACAAACATCTTTGATCCGAGCGAGGATTGCATCCAGGGCCACCGCCATGCTGTCCTGCCTGCTCTTTGGAGAAGAATCAGCATCCCATGGGGAGAGAATTCACTCGCTCCTCTTGTTCGGGTGCACAGATCTGGCTCTGTATAGATCAGATCAAAGCACTTCCAGTTCTGCTTAGCTGACCTGCAAGGTCACCCCTCTGCCAATAGCCACCAAGCAAGCAGCTGGCATTATTGTTCCAAATTAATACCAACAATCCTATTATCAACTACATCATTAAGAGCCTGGAAGAAGATTAGGGGGCTCTGGAAAATTAGAACAGAATGCAGTAGTATTTCTAAAACAAGACTAGTTCAAAACAAAGTGACACTCCTGGGGGAAAGACAATGCATTCCTCAGCCTCCCCAGTTTGGGGTCTGGACACCCAAACCCAGAAAGGCAACCCTGCAAGCCAGCATTCAAACAGGGAACAGAGCAGTTTTCCCAAAGGGCAGGGCAGGTAACGTTTTGAACAGGACTATCACAGCAGGGCAAGCTAGGTGAAACTGGACTTCATTAATTAAAGCAGGCTTGGGTTTTTTTTGTTTTCATTGCCAAAAAAAGGCTGAATGAGCAGCATGAGAGACACGCATCAAACAGGAAATAGCCACAGACTGGAACACGCAAGGACACCTTCTGTCACTGGGCATTTATTATCTTGGAAGTGAAATGATTTCACTTTTCTTCCAACCACTATGTTGATTAGAGTAGGGCCAATTTACTTTCAGAGGATTATCAGACTAAGCCACAGGGATTGCTTTCCTTTCCTTTGCTGTGTCCGCATTCAATCCCAGTGCTGATTTTTATGCTAGTGAGTGTCTGATAAAAATATGCCACCATAACCATTCACATGCCATGCTTTCTTATGAAAGCATTTCTGTAGTTTTTGGTATATTCTGAGATTATTCAATGTTTTTATGGAAAATATTCCCCACAGTACAACAAGGTTGTGTGTTTATAATATTACATTTTATACCGTGATCAAGTATTTGTTGTTGCATGCTCATGTATGAGTGAAAAAAAAAATCAGGAGAGATTAAACTGTTCTTTTTGGGGGCAGGATCTCAGTCCTGTGGAGTCGGTAGGACATATGGATACACATACAGGAAAAAAAAAGCGGGGTGGGAGGAAATAAAAGAAAAAATACGTGGAGTCTGTATGTTGAACATAAAACAAAAAGAAGTGGATTGCAGAAAAATAAGAGGATTGCAGAAAATTTTATTAATGAATCAGAATGCTTTGTTAGTGTGTATGTAAGAGGACTGATGCTGAACCGCCCCAACACCCTGGTAACTTTGCTACCTTAGCAGCACGTATCCAGCTTGCTTTTGGAATGGAATAACAAACACCACTTCGCTTTTCCCGTTCGTTCCCGGAGCCCCGGGAGGAGCGGCGGGCGGGGCTCCGGGCGCGGCGGGCGGGGCTCCGGGCGCGGCGGGCGGGGCTCCGGGCGCGGCGGGTCTGACCCCATCATGGCGGCGCGGCAGCTGCTGAGGGCGGCTCCGGGGCGGCGCGGCTACAGCGGCGCGGGCGCCGCCGAGTTCCTGCACCGCAGCATCGTGCCCACCATGCACTACCAGAAGAGCCTGCCCAGGTACGGCGGGCCCGCCGCTCCGGGGGGACGCGGGCAGGGCGCGGCGGCGGCGGTGGCCCCGGGTGTCCGCTGTGAGGAGAGGGCAGAGGGAACGTCCGCCCTGGGCGCCGCGGTGCGCGGCTCGCTCTGTGCGAGCTGCCCGCGGAGGAGCGGGTTCGGCTTTACCAAGTGTCAGCGTAACCGGCTACAAACCTGCTACTGAAACATCCTCTTGGCGCCCAAACCCCGTGAGTGTAACGGGATTGTGCTATCGGAAACAAAACTCAGGCTCAGAGGAAGTTGACAAAGATACCGAATAGGAAATTTGTGAGAAAAAGATGTCCAGCTGTGAGGGGGTAGCCCGAACAGAGCTAGCAACCGAACTATTCCTTCTACAGAGCTGCCTCTCCTGGCAGCGGTTCCTGTCACTCTATTTCTTGTAAGGGATTGGCTCCCATCACTGCAGTACCTTTGTAAAAAGACAGTCGGTTTGGGTTTCTGCCTTATTTCCCAAGAACATTATGGTGTCCATCTAGTTCCTTGCTTAACTTATTCCACAAGAAACTTATGAGGCATTAGGATAATGTACATAAGTATTAGCAAAATTTTATATAACATAATAGTATATACTGTGTAGTGTGTATGTATATATGTCTGTATGTATAGTATATATAATAGTATAAGGAAGGATATGGAAGAAAGGAGGCAAAGAGAGATGACTGTGTAAAAAACACAGGCTTCACTCATACCCTTGCTCATCAAGTGTACATCTCTGTGTTCCACTTCCTTCAGACTACCAATTCCCAAGCTAGAAGATACAATTACGAGGTACCTGAATGCCCAGAAACCGCTTTTAAATGATGACCAGTTCAGGTATGGACAAACACACATTGCAGTGTCAAGTTCTGCTTCAAAGCCAAGTGTTAACATAAGAAATGTGACTTGTGACAGCATTTTGACACTTTTCTTGATTTTTGTAGGAAAACTGAAGAACTTGCTCATGCCTTTGAAAAGGGGATTGGAAGAGAGCTGCATGAGCAACTGGTTGCTCAAGACAATCAGAATAAGCATACAAGTTACATCACAGGTACGTTGGCCTGCTGAGTGTAGGACAGGTCTGTAGATCATCATACTTCGGAACTGCTCCCAATGCCATAACTGTAATAAGCTGAAGCTGTAAGTAGCCCAGAAACTTGGAATAACCTGCTGTGAACACTCTCTGTGGCTGTATTTGAGCAATTTCAGAGGCTGTAGAAAGAAATGCCCATTATCTAATGTCATCTATTCTACCAGAATTCTGGGTAGATAGATACTGGAAAAATGATATTTTTTAATGAGTTTATAGGGTTTAGGTTAAAGAGGAGCTTATCTAGCACTTCCTTTAAGGAAACTGAAGCAATCATTTCCAAATAATTCCATGTTATTTAGCAAGAAAAGTAAACTTTGAGGGAGGGGTCACAGAGTATAACTAAGTTTGGGAGGCAGAAGTGGTCAGTACTCACAGCTTAAAAGCCCTTAAAGCTACAAAACGATATTCTTTTAAAGAGCCGAAGAAAAGGAATGACAGAAGCAGGAAAATGAGAATAAATAGAAACAAATCAGGAGAGGGAGAGCATGTGATAGATTATTATATAGATATAAAATGTATATAGATATAAAATGATAGATTATTATTACTTTTGATTATTCCACTTTATTATTGCTTCCACGTACAATGGAAAGTAAAGTATGCTCATGAAAGTATTAGCAGGAGAGATGGAAATAGTGAAATACCTATGGAAGTAGAAGTTTCCATGTTGCCCAGTGAATGCACTTCTATCCTTGCTGTTCAGACTGCCCGTTAAGGTGTTAGCTGCCACTCAGTTTGTAAGGAATACCAGATTATTTCACAAAAGCTGCTTTGTTGTATTTTACTTTCCGTTCACTTTGAACAACATCTTGGGTTTTAAGTTGTGTCTTTATGTTGCTAACCAGTATGCTGCTTTTTGCCTATGAATGGTGGGGTGTCTGTATTGCTTTTTGTTCAGTTATTTTTCTTCTTTATGCATCATGAAAGACCTGTTCCACTTGAAATTGGTTTCTGAAAGAATGTAGGGTTGTCTCCACCCTGGACTTTCAAGTCTGGCATTAAAAGGCTACGTGTTGATGATTAATGTGGTTTTAAAACTGTAGATGAGTGTTGCTTACCCACCACTGAGAACCTGTAATTAAAGTTGTAACTTAGCCCCTAGAACTACCCACTGCCCTTCTTACAGTCCAGGTAGAAGGTTCAGCCTTCTAACCTCAGCAAGATGCACTCAGTGACAGAGAGTGGTAGAAGTTAATAGCTTAAGAGTAGGTGAAGGCATGAACCACTCTAAATGTGAGGCGTGCACCAAAATAGACCTGGGGAGCTGCACTCTGTGTCCTGGGAATTAAGATTTGTCATTGAGCCATAAAGAAAACAGTATGTTAGCCCTTGTTGCTAATGACATGGACACCCTTGACATGGATTATTCCAAATGGAGTATTTTTATGATTAGCCAACACTATCTTTCTTTATAATGGGGGTTTGGAGAAGCTGTGGGTGAATTATTTCATATGTTTGTCTTGTTTAAAAGCATTGTAGTGTGTGTTTATTCGTGATCACTGCTGGACTACACAACCCTCTTGTCTGACTCAGGAAGCTGATTTTATGTTCTGACCTCTTTCTCAACTGTCAATTTTCAGGTCCCTGGTTTGACATGTACCTAAAAGCACGTGAGCCTGTTCTTTTGAATTTTAATCCATTTATGTCTTTTAATCCTGATCCGAAATCAGAATACAATGATCAGCTCATACGAGCTACGAACATGACTGTTTCTGCCATACGTTTTATGAAGACCTTCAGGGCTGGTTGCCTTGAACCAGAGGTTTTTCACCTCAATCCAGAAAAAAGTGACACTGAGATCTTTAAAAAAATTATCCGATTTGTGCCTTCTTCAATTTCTTGGTTTGGTGCCTACATGGTCAATGCTTACCCCCTAGATATGTCTCAGTACTTCAGGCTTTTCAATTCTACACGGATTCCTAAGCTCAACAAAGATGAGCTTTATACAGATGAAAAGGCAAAACACTTATTAGTGTTGAGAAATGGAAATTTTTATGTGTTTGATGTTATTGATAGAGATGGAAACATGTTGAAACCCTCAGAAATACAAGCACACTTGAAATACATCCTTAGTGACAACAGTCCGGCCCCAGCCTTCCCTCTTGGCTACCTCACCAGTGAAAACCGAGATACATGGGCATTGCTGAGGAAGAATCTGCTGGACAATGGTAATGAAGAAGCTCTTCAAAAAGTAGACTCTGCCATGTTTTGTTTAAGTTTAGATGATTTTCCCATTAAAGACTTAGTGCACTTGTCCCACACTATGTTGCATGGAGATGCTGCAAACCGCTGGTATGACAAATCCTTTAATCTTATCATAACTAAGGATGGCACTGCAGGAATTAATTTTGAACATTCCTGGGGAGATGGTGTGGCTGTGCTCAGGTTCCAGAATGAGGTTTTTAAAGATAGCACCAAGACACCAGCCATCAGCCCCCAGTCCCAGCCTGCTTCAGTTGACTCTTCCAGAGCAGTGCAGAAACTTGACTTTAAGCTGAACGATGCCTTAAAAGCAGGGATTACCAAAGCAAAACAGAAGTTTGATGCCACTATAGAATCACTGTCTCTTAACATGATTCAGTTCCAAGAAGGGGGCAAGGAGCTTCTAAAGCAGAAGAAGGTGAGCCCAGATGCTGTGGCTCAGCTGGCCTTCCAGATGGCTTTCCTTCGCCAGTATGACCAGACTGTTGCCACGTACGAGTCTTGCAGCACGGCAGCTTTCAAGCACGGCCGTACAGAAACCATACGTCCTGCCTCTGTGCACACAAAGAAATGCTCTGAAGCCTTTGTCAAGGGACTCTCCAAACACAGCACGGAGGAGCTGCAGAATCTGATAGTGGAGTGCTCCAAGTACCATGGCCGTTTGACGAAAGAGGCTGCTATGGGTAAGTAGGAATGCATCAAACTACTCCTCCTTTTGCATTAAAATGTCTAGTAATGTTGCTGTAAATATTTACAACTCAATATTTTAATGCTGATGGGTATCTAATGTAAACTTGACAAAAACAGTAGCAGAAGGCTGCAGTTTAAAGTGCATTCCCTCATTCTCACCCATTTCTTGATAGAGAGGAGTGCCTCTGTGCTTCCCACAGCACCTTTCATGTGTTGAGAATTTTTTATACTTCAGTTTTTGTCCTTAGAGCAGTTGCACTGTTTGAAGATTTATTTAGTGCATGTTGAACAAGAACTTTGGCTTAAGTCTGAGGAGGTACTGTCTTATCTCTGCAGGGGATAAAGGCTTTAACAACTTCCAAATCAAACTCATTTTTTGGCCATGCTACTCCTAGCATTTTTGTAAATGCTTTCTTTTGAACTGTCCTTCTCAGAAGCATTAAAATTGACAGCAGTAAAACCAACTGTTGGATATTATTCCATAGAGTCTCTAAAATTTGCCTCCTTTTGTTGGTGCAAGATGTTCTTCCTCTTTAGATTCATAAATCTTAGGAAAGACTTTTTCTGCATTAGACAACTTGGCTATGTTCAGGTAAATAGTTAATCAAAGAATGTGATGTATTATTAAAATTGTCTGTTAACACTGCACTTTTGTATACTCTCCTGCTCCTGTTGAGCCTTGCAGTAAAACAAGCAGGCCCTGTTCTCCTAGGACATGGGCATGAAAAGTTTGAAAAATATTTCCTATCAGTACAAAAATAAACTCCAGTTCTACAAGGCCTCCTCTCTTGTGGCTGAGGTGAGTTTACTTCCCACAAAAGTCAGGCACCTCTCTCACACCTCTTATTTTCTTTCTCCAGGCCAGGGCTTTGACCGGCACCTCTTCAGCCTGCGCTATCTGGCCTTATCCAAGGGGCTGGCACTGCCTGATTTCTATCAAGACCAAGCCTATGCTCGCCTTAATCACAACATCATTTCCACCAGCACCTTGGTGAGCCCGGCTGTGCAGTTAGGAGGGTTTGGCCCCGTGGTGTCTGATGGCTTTGGAGTAGGGTATCAGGTACAAGATGACTGGATAGGTTGTAATGTTTCCTCTTACCCAGCTAGGAATGGTAAAGAATTCCTTCAGTGTATATACAAATCACTAGAAGATATCTTTAATGTTTTAAAGGGCAAGAAAATTGGTAGTTAAAGACATTGGAATATTTTACAGTTGCAGAACAAAATGCAGATTATGTCTAATTGACATACTAATCAGTGTTCAGTATGGATGAGACTGCCCAGCCTAACTGGCTTCATGTATCATCATTGAACTTGAATACTGTTAGATTCACTAGGAAATTTCTATCTATTTCAAAGAAATCACTTAGAGACCTTGAATGCATTTCAGGAAATACAGACATTAACTATGTCAAATCAAGTAACAGATCCATGTGTTCTTAAAACACATAATCTAAAACAAGCATTTTTATTGAGTTAATGAACTTGGAACACCTGTGTTCCATGAGTGTTCGGACAGACTACAGTACTGTGATACCACTCTTGAACTGTTTGTTTTAAAAAAATATATGCAATAATTTTAAACATAGAAGAGTGGTTCCGTTTGCACTCTTGCAGTAAGCTTGCTTACTAACTTATCTATTTAAACTTGAATTTATATCAGAACTGATTGTGCCTCAACTGCTTGAAGCCTTTCCACTATAACAGCTTTTAAGAGACACAAAAAATGAAGTGGGAGACTTTAAGAAACCTGCAGTCACCAACTGGGTTGTTAAACTGACTGGAAAAGACTGTATTTTAATAAAGGTGCCTATTAATAACCACAAAGTTATTTTACTGCCATATCTAAATCATACAGAATGGGTAGACCCTTTATCAACAGCTCATGTTTCTTACAAAGGTTGGAAAGAAAACTTATTTTCTTTCCAAAATAAGTATTCTGCAAGTATTCTGCACTCTGTCTGGTATGTAGATCTTGAATTCCTGCCTTTTACCCTCTTGATTTCCTCTTTTTCTTCTGGGAGGCCAAGTCTCTCTGTGGAGCTGAATTGCACAGTGGTGTTGGCTTCAGTGATCTGTGTAAAACTAATGCAGCTCATGTCCCACTGGCCCGCACAACCGAATGTATCAGCAGAACAGGAAAGTCTGAGCACATTGGTTGGGTGTGACAGATCAGCTTCAGAGGCTCAGAAACTACTTCCCTTTGCTCTTCCTTTGGGTGTCTCAGCTTCCAGGTTCTCCCAGGGTCTTTTTAATTTAGCACAGTAAATGTAAGCAATACCCTGTCCTGGAAGTATGAATAGAAATGCTACCAGGGGAAAGCCTTTCATATGTAAGCCTGAAGGCTTTGCTCTTGTAATATGCTGTTCTGGTTTTCAGCTGAAAAGCAGTATTTTAAAACTTACTGTAAAAGTCAGCATGATTGTTTTTGTTCATTTAAACAAAGAAAGGAAGGTGATAATTTGGAAAGATGCAGGAAATAATGTATCAGGAAACAATAATCAGACCAAAAGTCTGAATAAAATTCACTAAAGATTGGCTGGGCTTTTTTTTTTTCTTTTATTTGGGTTTGTTTTGGTGGGGTTTTTTGTTCATGAGAACAGCTGACAAGATTGTGAGTGCACTCACCAAGGAGTACAGAGGCTGTCTTCACCTAAAAATTAGGTTTACTTAATGATATACTTGGAAAAATAACTTACTTTTCAGAGGATTGTAACTGTGTAAATGTCAGCAGCAGTCAAGCTTAGTAAGTGTTCTCAGGAAACTCACCTCAGTCTTTACCTGAAGTGGCAGAAAGCTGCTTGTTTCCTTGAAGAGTTAACACAGTGCCTTTACTAGTGGTTGTAGCCATTTCCTCATGATAGGAGTGGTGAGTGGGAAGACTTTGTTTGCTTATGTTAGACAATCAAATATAGGTACTTCCTGTGACCAACTATTAAAACCCTTTAAGGCTGAAAGTTGTGTAAGCAGTTACTCAGTCCATTAGCTAAGCTACAGTCCACCACAACCATGTAATTCCAAAACCCCACAGCATTAAGGACATGGCACAGTTCAGTCAATATGTACTATTTTCAGTTTGTACTGAGGCCATCTCCAAGTGCTCCATGGGAAATATTTTATTAGGGCATGCTGGGGACGGAAAGTACAACTCAACGATGTCGGTCAAAGGTTGAACTCAATCTTGGAGATCATTTCCACCCTAAATGATTCTGTGAACTTAGGTATCCATTTCTGAAGTGCAGCCATGTAAAAAAGTAACTCCAAGGAAGCTGCATATCTGATGTTTACAGCTCCTCCATCAATAACCATGTCATAATTTGTTAGGGGTATGAACTTCAGCATTTTACAAATTTATGGGTAACTTCATAGATTCCAACAGATTCCTTTGTTTTTTCATCATAGTCATTCCAATCCTGTAGGAAATAAGATTTCACAGTGTTAGTCACAAAGGACAGAATGCACACAGACTGGATTCAAACTGTAACTAAACGTTACTCAAATTGAGTCTTAGATATCTGTAGAAAGTTAAATTTTAACACGTGAGAGTAGCAAGATCACTAACTAACCTGACATTAAATGAATTTCAGTCTCAAGTGTTTTTATATATGTATATTGCTGGGGTTTATTTTCTTATGTAGTCCCCAGCCTGTAGTGGACAGGGAGCAGCCATAGCAGGTGAAAGGATTATCTATCATTTACAATACCCTAGTCAGGTGGGTAAGCAGACAAGCAGATCCCTGCCAAGTAGGATACCAGGGAACAGATTTTGACCTTGAAATTCCTGCTCACACCCAAGAAGATTTGCAATGCTGGTGTCATTATCCTGACCTTTGAAGGACAGTGTCTATATTACTTTTTAACATCTCTGTGCACAGGACAATGGGCAGGGATCTTCCTAAACAGCCATTTAGTATTCCAGTTCTTGCTCTCTGGAATTCCTGAGTGACTTAAATCTTTGTCAGCTGCTAAGTTAACAAATCCATACTTCTAAAATGACACTGTTAGTAATGCTGGTTGTTCATACTTGATTCAGTTTCTCTCTCCAGCTGTGGCCTTCCTGTGGCTACAGGAAGAGCAAAACCACTCTAGGGGCATGTATTTTGGACTAGTGACATGGGGAAAGCAAGCTAGGTGAGTAGTTTTACTAGTGAAAAGACAACGTACCTTTTCTAACAAGTTTATGTCATTGAAAGGTGTGCCAGACTCTGCACCTTCAGCAGCAAACCCTGCCTGCAAACACATTTGCAGAAAGTTTTTTAAAGTACATTGTACTCACAAAATAATAAATATGATAATTGAAACATTTAAACAAGGTAGCTCAGCACAAAAATGTATTGTATTTCTTTTAAATTACGTAGAAAGAATAAGCAAGCTCTTTGCTAATTAGGGCCAGTATAAGGTTAGGACCCTGCTCCTCTATTTTTCCCAGCAAAAAAAGAATTTCCAACTATTCTGGATAATGTTAAAGCTTAGTTTCTAAGTTTATGTAGCAGCATCCAATTACTACTAGTAGCTTTGTGTTCAGAGTCCACACAGGCATAATATCTTCATAACACACTGCAAGGAAAGCAATAGAAAATGTGGAAGAAAGCTAACAGTTCTAGCTTGAATATTGTCAGAATCCAAGAGATTCTGGAGAAGGAGCAGCTTGTATTGGATTTAGGCACACAAGTGACAAGCAAGCTTTACGTGTAAGCAGGATCAGCTGGCTGAGTGAACAGATTAGTATCCCAAACAAGCATTTCACAGGGGACAGTTCTTCACTGCCATCACTGTTGCTGTTTTTAAAGAGTGGAGAAAGGACAGCTCTAGGAAGGTGCTCTGGTTTATCTTCCATAGGAACAGCTCTCTCTCTTTAGGGTTCACAGTTACCAAGCTATACAGTAAGATTTACTAATTTTAAAAGTACATTTAAAAATCTCAGACACTTCTGTAGCATGCAGGAAGGTTTCCTACATTGTCAATTCTAACTACAGAATTTTATTGACAAGTGGCTAAAAATCAAAGGTAGCTTCTTCCTGGTTTTCTGCAAGGGATCTGCACTTGCATTCTGGATAAAGAAATCCCCACTAGTGCTAGTCAGACATTAAGCTGTAAGCATGTGCAAAGTAAGCCACAAGACTTGAAAATATTTGGGGATTTGAATGGAAGGTTAAGCACTTGGGAGTTAAATGAACCACAGAGTGTGGTAGATCTAATAAATCTAACAACAGGAGAGGGATCTGCAGGGCACAGTGGCCTTTCAGTAACTGTCAGAAGCCCATGCCAAGGGAACTGCTGGGGTGGAGAGGAAGATCAGCATTGTGGGTCAAAACTGAGCTGAGTATAGAACAAACACCAGAAAAATGAAAAGAAGCCCTGCTTTTGCCACCTGGAGCCATTCACCAGCCATGTGACTGCAATTGCAAACTTCTGCACTAGGTCTAAAATGAGGGTTTATATCAGAGAAACAAAGGATACTTTCTTTTCTTTAACACTCAAAATTTGGTGGTGGTTGGGTTTTTTGTTTTTTTTTTTTTGGATTACTATAATAATAAGACATGCAAGCATTAAGCTACTTTAAATTGACTCCAGGTGTGGTTGTATTACATGTACCAAAAAATACAGCAACAATACAGTGATTATATGGCCACATGCCATATTTAGTGCTAATCAAAAGTGAGATCTAGCGTTGTGCAGAAGCCAGGCTTTGGAACTGCAGAAGTCCCTTGAGCATCAGAAAACTCTCATTTACTGATTGAGGCATCCAAAAATTCACTGAAACACCTCTTCAGGGATTCAAGTACTCTCCAGTCAAGTGCACCAAACTCAGAATATTAAATTAAAACTTCTGTTACAGCTGTGAATTCTTTGTTCTGTAACTAAAATTAACAGCTAGGATGCAGAGCTATAAACATTTCCTACATTTTGTAGTCTTCTCATAGATTTTTCTTGAAGTGCAAGTTCCTAAGTTGGTTGCAAAGCTTTCAAGCAGGAATAAACTAATAACCATTCTGGAACAAAGGAATAACAATTCATTGAAAATACGGACTTCACTTTAAAATAAAGACCTCCCCCAGCACACTGTGGTAGGGATTCTAATTATATCAAATTTTTGTAGGATCAGCTTTTTTGGGCTGTTTCTTAGCACAGCATCCCAGTCTGAGAGAAGGATAAGGCAGGTTTATATTTGTCAGTCTATTTACACCTAATCCGACTGGAATAATAGGTTAAAAATAGCAGGGAGTTAAGTGGCAATAGAGCATGACCATGCACAAGAGATGAGTCATTGCAGACTGGCCCTGAAGAATCCTTTAACTCTGAACCTTGAGGTGTGCTTTGCACCAGCCTGTAACTGCCAGTGATCTTCAAGCTTTGTCTGCTCAAGCAGCAAATGGAAAAATGACAGTGTTCACCTCCTGTGGCTCTAGTGATGTCAACCCCAAAGAAAATCTGTTTGTTTTTTAGAGGACACACACTAAGTGTGTTCATAACCTGAGCTTGATGAGCTCTGTAACACACCAAGGAGCAAGTGGTACTCTGTATAATGCTGCACTTTCCCTTTGGGAAAGGCTCTTTTGCAATGGCCTGAGGAGTGAAGACCTCTCAGATGAATTCAGATTAACACTGAGTCACCTGTGGGGCAGTTTAAGTACGATTCCAAGGTATGCTTAGTTGTAGATTTTACTGGCACAGAGAATACCAGTTGTTTGTATTAGCCGTTTGCAAATTTTGTGGTGTTTTTTTTTTTTTTTTTTTTTTTTTTTTTTTTTAAATCAAATGAAGTAAAACAAGGAACTGTAGAAGGATGGGAATCTGGGAAGGTCTAAGATGTTCCAGAACCATTTCAAATAGTGTGTATTTTATCAATCTAGAAAAGTGCTTTTAAAGACAGAAACAAATCATAAATAAGAACTCACCTGTGGTTGAAAATCAACTGGTTCCAGACCTCGGCATTCAAACTCCACAATTGTTTTGAATTTCTCGCTGTCTTCGGCCTGTGATTGAGTCAGAAAACCATTAGTTTCCATCCAATAGAGACAGTGACAAGCATTAGTCTAGGAATGGATAGCTTTAAAGCAGCAGTTGTCATCTCTGAACCCCCGGTGACAGCAAAATCCTATGGCTCATTTCATAGGTGGTCCCTAACTACCTAACTAGAATTTCTTGATCTGCCATGAGGAAGTCTTTGTAAGGAAACCTAAAGGCATTTATATATATTTGTATGTATATATAATCCCTCTAATTTGGGTGATACAGTTCTGTGTTGGCTTTTGAAATGTATCAGATTATTCTACACTTTAGACTGCACAGAAGTCTACAAGACATTTTCTGTCCAAGGACAAGACCAGCTGTTTGTGTTCTTGAAAGAGGATGATAAAGCAAAAACTCAAAATACTGTTAATGCTTGTTTATCTTTCACTTGTTACATAGAAGAGGAAACAAACTTACATTGTAAGGCTTGATTGTCTGACTTAAAATATCTAAAACAAAAAAAAAAGTATACAAGTGAGTGGCACTATGTCTTCAGTTTTGTTCAGCACAAACCAAGCACCAGGATCTTGTTTCACAGCAGTTTCCTTATACAAAGCAAAACAAATGCAAGAAGTGCAAGGTTTTCCTGCAGCTCATCTTCAAAAGGCAGAATTCAATTTTTCTCCCTTCTCCTGAGAAGTTTACACTGCACCATTTTTCTGTACCAATGCCAAAAATATCTGCAAGCTTTTGTAAAACAACAATACAGATGAGTTTTGTTCGTGCAGAAGGCTGGACTCACCAGGAGGCCTTGCTGTCTCCCTGAACGTGATGTCCAGAATGTGCCTGTTGGGAACTCAAGCACCAGTGTACAAGGGCAGAAATCCCTGGTGAAAGCTCTTTACAAATGGTGTCAAAAATGGGGACTGAAAGAGAAACTGTGAAATGGATGATGCCTGGTCAGTGTCCAAGCACGTACCGATGGAGCTCTCCCTGGAGCACAGCTTGCACTTCTGCACCATCGTGGCGCTTCCTCGGCCGCCTTTCAGGGGAGCACTGTCCTAAAATCCATGACAAGAGAGACATTTTTACCCACTCCAGCTGAGCCTCTGGAAACCTCTGCAAAGGTAAGGCAGTTTTTACAACAACCTTCAGCTTTTTAAAAATACTGCAACAAGGCAGCTTTTTTTTTTTTTTGCTACAGAGATTAATAATTTAACAAGCTGCGATTATCAAAGAATAATTCTGTTCCAGACTTTAAATAGGGAATAACAGATATTTGTATCTTATCCATATAGGCATGCTCTATTAAGTCTTCAAAATACATTCTTACCATTCAGCTGTATGCAATAAAATGGGATGATTATTGCTAAGAACAGACAAGTATCCCTGATAAATTTTATCCTGCTTTTCCAGCTTCCAAATGCTGATTTAGCATGCTTAAATCATCTTTATTTACCTAACATTCTCCAAAAGGATTTCATCAGCATCAGGGAAATATACTACAGGCACAACTGTATTTTGATACCACTTCATAATTTCTTTTTAAATTAAATTTTTACAGAAAGGTGTTTTAAAAGCAGATGTAATACTTTGTTACCAACGGTCACTAATCAAATGGCATATGTCAATTAACAATTGCCAAATATTTCTTTTAATGTGGAACATGACAATTTTCTAAATGCATATAGCTATTGAAAAACTATCTCATCTAGAGGGTAAGCTGTCACGTCCTTGATGCAGATACGTGAATAGAGGCAGGGTTGTGCTCTCATTTTTGGTTACGAGGGGCACACGCACCATCAGCCGCAGGTACTGCCACTTTTCGGAGACTTCACCGCAGTTCCCACATTTCAGCTGGAGAACACAAATCGGAAGGTTGAAAGCTGTCAATAATCAGGGACATGCGCCGCTCCCGGCCCCGGCCCCGCGGCCCCGCACCTTGAGGTACCAGCGGAAGTCCTCGCCCTCGGCCCTTAGCCGGGTGATGTTCTCCAGCGTGGCGCGGAGCTGCAGCCCGATCCTCTGCAAGGCAAGCGGCGGAGCGGCGTCAGTCCCGGCCGGCCCGGCTCCCCCTGCCCCCACGGCCTGCGGGGCTCCGGCCAAGGCTCCCCCTGCCCCCACGGCCCGCGGGGCTCCGGCCAAGGCTCCCCCTGCCCCCACGGCCCGCGGGGCTCCGGCCAAGGCTCCCCCTGCCCTCACGGCCCGCGGGGCTCCGGCCAAAGCTCCCCCTGCCCCCACGGCCCGCGGGGCTCCGGCCAAAGCTCTCACCTACCCCCATGGCCGCGCGGATTCGCTGCAATTCCCTGCTCCCCGCGCCCGCGGCCGTGCCCTCAGCCAAGATGGCGGCCCCGCGCTCCCTGCCCGGCTGGGCCGGCGCGAAGCCGCGTCTGCCCTCAGCCAAGATGGCGGCCGCCACCGCCCGCCGCGCGGGATGGCGGGAGGCGTCTGTGAGGAGGGAACGAAAAGCGGGAGGCGCTGGTGTTTTGAAACTTACACATCAATTAATCATTTTGTATTTAATTATTTATTTTAAATCGCAGCGTCTTCTTACAGAGCAGACGTGTTAAGAGAAAGCAAAAGCGCAGTTTGGCAGCACTGCCATGGGGTCTGCCCTCAGGGCCCGTGGGGGACATCTCAAAGTCTTTTAACAAATGCTGCACAACAGATCTGCTAGCCTAGAACTAAATACATTCTAGGTCGCTTTTCAGCTTCTCTGAAGCTGAACGGGACGGTCAGTGAAGATCCTGGATGGCTCCTGGGTTTGTCCCTGCCTGGAGGTAAGCAGGTAACCCGGGCTGGGACGAAGGTGATGCGTGTCTGCTACAACCATTTACCTGTGCAGAGTCAGATCTTGTTCTTGGCTCGCCAACAGAATACCCAGCTCACGATAGTAACAAAAGTTTGCCTTGACAACTGGCAAAAGTTCTGTTTCACAGAGCCAGGCTTCATTCCTTTTTCTACTGCTGTGTAGAGAAGTGCAGTGTGTGGGTGATCCAAGTGAAGTGACACACTCTGAATGCACCATTATAAAAGAAGTGTTAGAAGTCAGTCTCTCACCACAGTTTAAAAATTAAAAACGCAAATCTCACCCTTTTATTGAGTCACTGACAGTTTGTAACAACAACAAAATAACAATCAAAAAATAATCTAAAGTACAAAAAAATTTCAGAAACAATGAAGAACTGGAACAGGATCCTCCCTTCCCACCCCTACTGCTAACATTGCAATACAAACTTCAGTTTGTCTGATTTAAATTGGCTTAATCTTGAAATGGAGGCCAATAAGACTGAAGACGAGACATTTAAGGTCCTGGACCAGGTAGTAGAACACTCTCAAGCCTTCTGGATCTCTGCAGTTCACAACAGAAGGAAGAAAGGGGGGAAAAATTAAAATAATTAAGAAATTTTAGACTGATGCTCTTAAAGAACAGGTTACTAATGTATTAACAGGAACTAATGTATTAAAAAACCCAAAGCCTACATGGGGACTTTTTAGATGTCATCTTAGACATTAACAGATTTGTTTCATTCTACACTGATTGATTAAGTATTCTCTACTCCAACTGTGAACATTTTAAGCTTTTACAAAATATGCATTTTTATCATGAAAACAAGTATCAACAGCACTTAGGATTTTACCCCTCCCTTCCCCCCAACAGTCACAGTCTTTTCAGCTTAGGTGAAATACAGAAATACAGATATTTTGATTCTCCCAAAGAAATTGGTACGAACAGGCCAGTGGCAGCTCAGACTCAGTCTGTGTGTAACAGGGTTCCTACAGCAAGGTCTGCTCAGAATGCTGAGGGCATTCTCTGAGTTTGAGAACACAGCCTGTAATGCCACAGCCTAAAGGCATTTGGCACACTGTGCTACAACACAGAGCACTGGTGCCCCCAGGAGCCGATTCATACTTTGAAACTATATAGAATACATGTACCAAATAATCAGGAATTTCTAATACAGATTAGTTAACACAAACAAGGGCAGCATAAAAGCAGAGTACATACTTGGACTGATTTACATCAATGAGGGAACCGATTTTTGACGTTGTAAAGGAGATGTGCTCGTCACCAATTACTATCTCGAGCTCCTGAAAAAGAAAAGGTTATAGGAACTCACTGCTTTATGGTACCAGTTACAGAAATACTTCAGTACTGTGATGGTTTTTATTTTTTATTACGGATTTCTATAACAAAGATATCAAATGCAGCAGGTCTGTGGATCATTAGCTTCCACAGCTACACTGTCTTTGAGGCACTACTCAGGTTTTAAAGCAGCATTAGTTTCCCTTTCGGCTGGAAGCAGTACTGGCTTGAAGAAAAAGTTTAGTTATGCTTCCAAGGAGCTAACATATGAAAATTAAAGAGCAATTAGAAGAGACACTGTGCACCCTACCTGTCGGCCCACTCTGTCAGGAGGAGGCCACAGAGCATCATCTTCTTTTGTGATTTCACTGTCGTCGATTATTCTCTTCAGCTCCTCCATCACACTCTTGTGCACATAAGCCTGGACACAACATTCCGGCAGAGAAATAAATACAGCCCTGCCCACAACGCCCCGGCAACGAAATCCAACCCTGGGCCCTGCCCCGAGTCCTTTGGCTGGCACAGACGCCCTCAGCCGCGCTGCGCGGCGCTGCCCTCACCTCCTTTCGGATCATCACATCGTTCTTGTAGTTGCTGTTGTTGGCGTAGCGCAGCTTACCTGCGGGGAGAGGCCGCGCATTAAACCACGCCGGGGGGACCCGCGGCCCGGGAGCCCACCCTCCGGGAGCGCGGCACACCTCCCCGGGCCCCCTGCCCCGCTCTCACCGTCGGGCCGGAATTCGAACTCGAGGAACTCGTGTCCGAACTTCCCCTTGTGCCCCACGTAGTAGCGCAGGTAGAAATCGCTCGCCATGGCCACGCCAGGGCCCGGCATCTACGTCAGCCGCTGAGACGGGCGCGCGCCTTCCGGGCCCGCGCGGAGCAGCGGCGGGCGCGGCCGCCCCCTGGCGGGCCGGGGGTAAAGCCGGTCTGTGAGGGGGAGCTCAGGCCGCTCCCTCAGCGGAGCTTCGCCGGCCCGGAGCCGGCACCCGAGCGGGACACAGCCGGGACACGGCGTAAAGCTAACCGGGGAGATCCCGTAGCGACGCGAGACGGTGTCAGGTGAGGCATCGCCGCACCTCTGCTGTTCCCAGGGCAGAGTCCCAGCCCCTCGGCGGGCCCCGTGGGAGAACAGTTTACTCACTCGTTACTCATAAGATAGCCTTCTGGTGATATTTAGTCATACGAACGAAAGAGATGATGTGTAGTGGCCTTTTGTGATGAGCACTGATGGTTGCATTTAGTGCCACTACAAGAACTTGATACACACACACCTTGCTATGCTGCACTCCTTCCAAGTTAGAAGGGGCCCACTAAAACCATCAGATTTATATTTTGATTAAGTGGCCACCCAAGGGCCAAACCCCCGAGCTTGGCATTATCAGCCCGATGTGGCCGATCCACTGGGCGAGTCCCAGAGGCGATGGCGGCCCTCCAGCAGCTGCACTGATCCCAGAGCTGACCATGGCAGACCTCCACCAGGTAATCCCAGAGGCATTTCCTCATCTCTTTGCTGCACAGAGGGAACAGACACCGTGCATTTATGATTTAAAGCAAAATTAACAACAAATGGACAAGTTTCTATCTTCTGAAGCAGTTTGGTGCCTCTCTGGGACTGGTTTGAGATCCCTCACCACTGGTGGCCTGAGGTTTGAGAGGAAATGCACTGGCGGTAAATCCTGCCCTTTCCTGCTTTGGGAACTGCTGAAAGGAGATAGCCAGAGACGCATTCTTGTATAAAATATTCCCTTCTGCAAGAAGAATTCAGAAACAGGCTATCTCTTGTGCACACCACTAGACAGGACGCTTTTTATTGAGGACACAGAATGGGGGAGGGTGGCTTGCACTCTGGTGGTGTTGGAAATGGGTTTGCACTGATGAATGTGATTTCATTTAGATGGTGCTGCCTCACTTCCCATTGCAGGGCTAATGGAGTTCTCTCTGCTTTCCTTAGAGTTACAGCAGGGCTAAGTCAGGCAATATTTTCTCTTATTCATTGTTTTTCACATCTTTGTGCTTGAATACTCTCAGTTGCATTCTGCATTCTTTAGGAATGTTCACTCTATAAAATGTCTAAAAGTCATCCCTTCAATAGAAAAGGCCTACTGATAAAGAAATAGCCAACCTGTTGCATTATAACATCTGCAGGTACTGCAAAGAAATTAAAACCTTAAAAATTATAACCTTAAAAAATGTAACATTTGTATTTATACCAGTCTGAAGGATTTTTTGGCAGAATTGTTACCCTGCTTGTTTTGTGAACTTTGTTGTCCAGTCTAAAGGTAATACCATGTACTGTCTGGTTTGTCCCCAAGTTCAGAGATTTGGTTTTGTTTGGTTTGGGGATTTTTTGTGAGAGAATTACTTCACTGTAATTGTCTAAATTGTTTATAAGCCTTTTCAGGAATATCAGTGCTTAATGTAAATTTATTTAAATTACTGTGTTGGAAAGAAGAGCAAACTGGCATAGGAATTATCCCAAGAACCTGCATTTTAATTCCTTCTGGAGGTGTCAACTGTCTTTGAGTTCTCTATATTAATTCTAACATTTTATGATAAATGCATTCTATATATAAGTGAGATTAATTTTTTTTTTTTGCTGTGTGTATATTATGTTTTTTGTCTAAGTAAAATAAATGTTATGTTTGATGGCGATACAATGGGTAAAGAATTGCTGCCAGTGTTGTTTGGGTTATCTTGACACATTTACAATCCCAAACATACTCTGCTTGAATGCATTGGCTTAAGTATGTGTTTGTGAAAGGCACAAATGTGTGCGCTGTAGTTCTTTTCGTGCTGCTTAAAAGCATGTATAAACAGTGGTTGTTCTGCCTCTGAAGAAAATATTTCTATAAACACACATTTTTAGCATTGTTTTACATATGATAGAAGGACTGTAATGTAACAATATGCATATGGAATCTTAATACTGGTACTGGTTTAGGGAGGTTTTTTGTTTGTTTTTGAAGAAGAGCAAAATTTACAAGAGTTTCTCGTCTGACCTGTGAGGAGTGGGTATCTGTGGGACTTGGAAAAATGGGAGAAATTAAATCAACATGCTCTGAATATTTCTATTTATTTGGGGATTTTTTTCTCATGTCAATAGAAGAGCAGATGGCTTGAATGAATCAACCTACTTTGAATCCATAATTTAACTTAGTTTTAAGATTGCAAGATTTGTGATTGTTTCTTGAAATAGTTGTATTTCTGCTATTTTATTCTCTTCACTAGAAATGTTGAACACTTTAGAGAACTGGGTGACAGAATTTTTTTCACAGATTGCAAATAAATCAGGTTGTTTTCTGATATTTTTCCATGTCTGTAACTTGTGAAACCGTGTTCCAAACATAGAGAATTTTATACAACTCTTTTTCCTTGTATCTGCAGAGGCTTTAATTCTTACTGATTCCCCTATTAAAGAAACTATTTTGGTTGAGGAAAGTAAAGACAATATAATCTCCAAAAGTTAAAAAATTGCTAAAATACTTCTTTAAAATGTGTTCCATAGCATTTAACGTGCTCCATGGTGTGGATCTTGACTTTGCATGTAGATCCTTGTTATGCCTGTGTTACTTTTTTACTTGCTGGTTAGAGAATTTTATTCTGAAGAATGTTAATTCCTTTGCCTCTGCATTGTGAGAGAGATAACGAGTATCAAAATCCAGCTGAGTCAGCAGTGTGTTGTGGCTGCTGAGACAAACTGGGGGGTGCTGTGTTAACCCTAAGCTTTGCATTGTAATGAACTACTTGTGAGATTTTGTACTTTGAAATTGCAATATGGATAAATTAAAAATGCACCTCTGTAAGAAGGAACATTTGTTGTTTTGGTGCCAGGTAAAACAACCTTGTTGCTCTGAGGTGAGGCTCTCCCCACTGGGCTGTGCTGCTGTGGCTGGTTATTGACAGCCAGACTCTGTTTGCTCACAAGGCAGTTCTCACTGGTCATGACTTAGTAAACAAGAATGTGCTGTATTGACTTCTGTATTAGAAGAACCAGATCCTAAGCCTAGCATGGACTCCTGTGTGTAAATGAGTGCCTGAAAAGGAGAAAGATTGGTGGAAATTAATAGAAAGCAGGGCTGGAAGGGTCTGTCATTGTTGCTGTGTTCAGCCCCCTGCCCTCAGACAAGATCAGCTCTCTCATGGGAATATTTGTGTGAGTTTTAAGGAAGCTTTTTGGTTTTGATTGATTTTGATTCCCTGCTTTCTCTACAGACTGTTTTTGTGTCAAATGTAAGTTTATAATTTAATTGACTTTCTCATTTAAAAAGTCATCTCCCATCTGAATCTGCTGCATTTCTCAAGGCTGGAAGTTGGGGTGCAGTGGTGTTTGAGAACTGAGAAGAGTGTCTGGGTTCCAGTACTGGTGAATCCAACTCTTTAGAGTTTATTGCCACAAATAATTTAGGAAAACAAATATGACTTATTTAAATGGTTTGTTTTTCATGGTAGAACTGTGTCTTGAACTTAAACAAAATAGAATCTGCTCTTATTTAAAAATAGATGTGTATTAATTCTCACTTCAAGATTTTACAGAGATAGTTACAAGGGCTGACATGGGGGAGCTTGTCTCCAGTGGCTGCTTCTGAGGAAAAATCTACACATTTAGACTGAAATTAGCCTTTGTGAATTGTCCTCTTATAGTTCCCCAAGAGCTACATAAGAAAGAGGTATTTGATGTCACTGCATGTTTCAGGCTCTTCATTTTGACATTAGCCAAGTGCTGTATTCCAGTCATGTATTTCTGTGTAAACTGATTTTATTTAAACAAATCTGCCAAACTCTTTAAAGGTTTCCCTGGTGGCAAGGAGTGAGCACAGGTATTTATTTAGCCTTCAGCCCATGACCTTCCTGTAGAGGGGGGTTATGTTTCTATAAATGTGGAAATAAGCAAAGGAGTGTTGGACATTTTACCTCCTTGATTGGAAGGACATCCTGGTTGTGCTGAGCTGCTCGAGATGACACTTCAGACAAGGGCTACAGAGAAACTTCTCTTTGCTTCCATGTGGCCTTACTTTATCATCAATAAACATAGTTCTTTTTTTTTTTAAATGCCTTACCAAGTTTGTTTGTTTGATTTTAAATCCAAGCTCTGACAGAACCTTCTGACACAGCAGAATTTCACAAGCTTTACAGAGGTAGGAGACCTGGGGCGGTGCTTTTATAACAGAAACTTTTAGATTTTACCTTTAGGCCTGCTTATGCTACTCTAAGTGGGCCTCATGTTCTTTGTTACACTTTGACAAAATTATATGGAATGTTATTTATTTCTAACATTTTTACCTGTGTACTTTTTAATTGGTTTTGCATTTCATTTTTTCCTTCAGGCTTGTCATCTCTAAAACACTCATTTTTCCAGTGTATTTGATTCCAATATTTGAGTTTCTTCTTTTCCCTTATTCTGTAAAGAAAGAGACTTGTGTAGTAAGTCAGGAAACCCAAGCATAAGGCTTCATTAGTAAAAAAGGGAAACACTTGAGGCACATCTGCCTTCTCACAGAAGACTTCCAGCCTTGCTTGTCCCCTGCATGCATCAGACTCTCCAATCTTCACAGTAATTTGAAAACTTTGTCAAGAAAAATACATTGCTTTCCTTTTACATAGATAATTGTGCCTTTGAGCAGGCTTTGATCTGGTGGATGCAGGAGTCCCATCCATTTCCTGTGCAATCCTTATGTTTAAGAACCTTGTACAATTTTGAGGGATCCCAAGTGAGAAGCAAACCCTCAGCTTTCAAGAGAGCCCTTGCAGATAGACTTCATGCGCATGTGATGTGCTGAATTCATTCAGGGTTGCCATGGCAACCCCCTTTTTTTCTTTATCCAGAGAAAGATTGTTTTATCAGTAAATGTACCCTTCCACAGTACCCCATGGCTTTTGTTCAGGGGTCTTACAGCTCTTAGAAGCAAGAGATGGGCAGGCCCTGAAATAAGCAGCATCACAAATCCTCGTTGCTCACTAATGCTCTTTATTCTTAGCTCTGAGTATACCAGCATTTAGTCTCTCCACCTCTTCTCTGAGCTTTTTGGCAGAAAACTGTCCCTTCCATACTGCATGAGGCCATATAATCTCTGATTCCTGTTTTTCAGCATTACTATTTTACAGCCAGGTGATACAATTGTCAGCCTTGATGTTCTCCTGCCCTTTTCCCCTGATCTCAGAGAGTTCTTGGTCATCTTTTTCAAGATACTGTTTTGCTGTGCATAGTGCCTCTCCTGCCCCTAGGAGCCATCAGATTGGTTCTGTTCCATGTTCATATCACTGGCAGCTTTTTAGTGATTTAAAAGTAAAAAAATAAGAGAATGGAAACAACCAAGATGAAAAGGATGATACTGGCTGTAATACACTAATCTCCTTCCAGAAGCCAGGGAGTTATTTCTCAAAATAAAGTGATTTGTCTCTCTCAAGGAATTATTCCTGATTTTCAGTCAGTCAGGATTACTCTGACTCTGAGTCCATCCTGTCAAACCACAGGGATGGTGCACAAGCAGTTCCTTATTGACAGCACTTTAACATAGAGTGGAGGAATTAATGTATATATTTTTATATCTTTCCACATAGGCAAATCCACTTGTATATGTTTTTTTTTACTGTGTCAAATAAAAGGCCTTGCCCACAGATGGCTCTTGGGATTAAAAGGATTGGAAATAATAACACATTTCTATTTTCAATTAATAAATGTATTTTGCAGCAGCATCCATCTGTTGGACATTACTTGGGCATTGCTTCCACAAGAGAAATATTACAGGTAAAATTATGTTTAGGCTGTCATTACATTAATTATGTAATTATCATTCATTTACATTATGTTTTTATTTCATGGTGTTTCTACAACAGTTTGTGTAGAGAATCCAGTAAATGATCAAGAGCTCATCACAGAAAATGTTAATTTCAGATAACGTATTTTGTGCTTCTGATTCTTTGAGAATAGCATACAAAATTATGTCAGTGTTCTGTATATAACCTTGGTGTTGATATACTAGATAAAATATTCCATTAACATATATCACTTAATAGTCTTCATTGTGCAGGTGTATTCTGAAATACTTGTGTGTTGCAGAATGCTGTGGAGACATAGGCCTGGTTTGGATGGGCACTCAAATTCCAGCCCAGATATCCACTCCTCTTCCAGCCCCTGCCTGTGGGGCTTTGCCCCTTGTTTAAGGGCCACGTCACAGATCTCGGATGGTACCTACAGAATCTGCTCCTGTCTTGGGGTTGGGGAAGATGTGCACAGTCTCCTCTCTGTGGTGGCACAAACCTCTGATTTAGGAAGAAAAAAAGAGCTTAAATCACTTAAATCACCCAGTCACTTTGCATCCTGCAGTGGAATAAGAAAGGTCAGGCAATAACTTTTGTTCAAAAAGAAGACTTCAGTAGATGGATTTGGTTTATTTAATAGTAAAGAAAAGGTCATGGATTTTGTTCTTTTATTCTCATATAAATTGATTTTGTAAAGTTGAAGTTGGTTTATCAGCATTTGTGTTCTATTGCTTTGTTATTTCAGTACTGGAGAAAAGGTCATCTTCTTGCTGGGTGTCTTATATTCCATGGTCCATTAAAACTGCATTATTTCTGCTGAAGCTGAATTTATTTTCTTGCATTTTGTTCTCTCTTTATTTCTCTGCTGCCCCCCCTGCCCCCCCCCCCCCCCCATTTTACTTGTCCCAGGTGAACTCAGCTGCAGCTGGGTAGTTTGTCCTGCAGTCTGGTATATCAAAAGTGCCTGCATAGGACTGTATCTGTCTTATTTGGGTTATAGAAACATGAATATTTTGGCTGTGCTAGCCTTATAAGCCATTTAGGTTCATATAGATTTTTTTTCAGGTTTTCTTCACGATTCAAGGGCTTGAAAAGACACCCACTCTAGTATTTTTTGCAGGGGAGTGAATTGCATTCTGTCTCAAAATGAAGTGTCAGTAGGAGACAGTGACTGAGTTTTTTGCGTAGAGGAAGAAAGAAAAATGAAAATATTTAAAAATACGGAGGTCTGATGAGAAATTTATTATGTGACACTTCTGCTAAGGAAATTGTATTTTCTGTACAGCCAGCTCATCACTGACTTGTTTGCCTTACTTCAGTTCTACTCCAGCAGTCTTTGAGATGGCCAGAGAAGAACTAAAAAAAAAAAAAACCAAAAAAAACTGCAGTGTGCTCATCAAATCAGAGGTGTTAAGCCAAATGAGTGTCAGTGGGGAAAGGCTTAATTTTAGGGTAGTGGTAGAAAAGAAAGTAATCACCTTTGTCTTCCTGTGTTGTCACAGTAGCGTAAAGAAGGGGCTGGTGGAGTTGCCTTTTTATCAGAAATTACCATGCAGTTCTTTGCTCCTCTTGTTGAATGTAGTGAATGCCAGCACAGTAATTATATGTGAACACAATTTTCAAACTGCCAAATATTTTTGCTTTATACTAAGTGCTGGTACTAATGATCAGGTGCCAAAGGCTGACATGAATTCACATCTAAAATGTTATCCTCTGTATTTTTTCTTTATAGTTGTTCTGTTTCTTGTCAGCAGCACCTGTGTGCATGCACTTGGAGGTCAAGATTCCTCCTTAGAGGATTATCAAATCTTCTGAATAAGTCTCAGCTGGGGCCATCAATCTCTCACAGTTTCATCCCAACTGCCCTTTGTTTCTTTCTAATTGCCATTGCTTTCAGATCATTCCCATTTCATGTTCCTTCCCTATCAGTTCATCTCACTCTCTCTGGAAGCAAACTTTATACTTTGATCAGCATTTACTTTTTAAAAATGTTGGTGGAGAAGAGGAGATCCTGGAGGCCTGCTGCTGCAGAGGTGGGGATAAGTAGGCAAAACTGATATTGTGTAAGACCAGTGTCAGCCAGCAAAGTTACTTCTTGATTTGGAAAATATGGATTCCCTGTAGCCCCAAAATCCAAGAAGTACTCCCTAGAGTCTCAAAAATGCAGTAGTTAATACTTCATGAATATAAATTCACATCTTGTTGGAGATTCATTGGGTCTGATGACATAAATATTCTGATAGCACTGTGTTGATTTTTCTCAAATGAGGGAATGGTAATCAAAGTAATCTATGGCTGTGGACTCCTGATCTACAGGAGCACCTGAAGGTTATTCCTCTTTGGCCTTGTTCTTGTTATGAAGGTAGAGTGTGCTCTAAAAGGGAGACATTAAATCAAAGCTCACCGTGTTCTGGAGCCCTCATAGCACTAATAGCTATTGACACTACAAATTATGTTGTCTTCATTAGGACTTTTGCCTTGAAGTGACTCATTGAAATTAAAAGGCTTCTGTGTACCTGCTCATTAGAAGGTGCTGCTCCAGTATTTAGGATTAAATTGAACCCTTTGTAGCCTGCCTGTGTAGGTCACACAGATGGCACACAGGTCCCTGAGGAAAGAGGGAGATAATTGTTCATCACATTAATATATAAGTACAAATGCTGATTTGTGTATGTGTTTTGGCCAAGGTGTGAGCAGGTGTTTGAAGTTGTTTGTGCTGTTTGTGCTCCCCCAGAAAGCTCCACTTTGCTCCCCTGGCCCATCCCTGCCCTGTGCGGTTCTGGGGGGTGCATTTGCCAAGTGCCCACCTGCTCTGGAAGGTGAAATCTCCCAACAGGAAGCTGTTTCTGAAGTGGCACTGGATTATTGGGTCAGGTAGCAGAGACGTGCGTGCAGTCATTGGTGTTAGCTGCAGTGCTTTGCTGGGCAGTCACATTTGAAGCACGGTCAGTGCAGAGCTGCTCAGTGTGGTCACTGTGCAGGGACAGCGGCCAAGTGACGGGGACTCTGTTAGCACAGTCCTGTGCCCAAGATTTACTGAATTAATGACAGCTAGGGGCAAGTTTGGTGGGTTTAGTCCATCCTTCTTTGGGTTGACCAGGCTTGTCTGCAGGGTCTGAAGCAGTGTGGGAGTGGTAAAATGCCAGCTGCTTTGAAAGGGGTACATTTTGACTAAATTTGAGAAGTACTGCAGATGCACATGGAGGAGCTGGGTTTCACTTCCCTGTGAAGCAAGGCAGCACCTGGCTTGGCTCAGCAGGGGAGGTACAGCTCCTGTTCAGCTGGCTTTTCCTGAGCAGTTTGTCCCATATATCCTGTTGCTATGGGAAACCATAACTGTAGCTAATTCCTGGCATAGTGTAGCTGAAAGTCCAGAGTAATGTGTTACAAACAACACATCATCATCATATGGTCCTGTCACAGCTTCTCAATTAATTTATCTAGGTCTGCAGATGGCCCATGTCTTTGGTTGTGTATAAATCAGGCTTGGGGTGCATCCCTATCTGTGTATATTTGTATTGCTTAGAGTCTATTCTAGGCCAGTGATCATACTTGGAATATCATATGTTCTTTAGTTTAATCATTTTGGTGCCATATTCATGGAATCATAGAGTGGTTTGGGTTGGGAAGGACCTTTAAGATCATCCAGTTCCAACCTCCTGCCATGGGCAGGGATGCCTTCCACTAGGGCAGAATATTCCAACTTGGCCTTGAACCCTTCTAGGGATGGAGAAGCTACAACCTCTCTATGCAGCAAATATTGTACTCCATGAGCTTCTGTAAACTGGTGACATGGCTGAAGAAAATACCAAAATGTTCTGTATTTGGTGGTTGTGCATCTAAGTTATAATGATTAAAGCATCACTGCTTATTTATGTCCTGGGCAGAGCCATAACCAAGTCAAAGGAGAAACTGTAACTGTAATCCTTGGGAATTGTGAGCCAAGCCCTTGTTTTTGTCTCTTAGTCTGCAGGAGATAAAGTAGGTTTTTATGATTAGAGGCTGTATGGATAGTTCTTAAATCAGCTTAAAAAAAAAAAAAAAAAGACACAAGGAGAGATGTAATTTGGAGAGTTCATGCCTCACCACACTGGGATGGAGCTCATGTCAACTGAACTGCAAAAGGGCAAAAAAAGGTTTTAATTTGGCCTTTCCTGCAAAGACCACTATAGCAAGAGATTCTGTTAACCTCACCTGCTCCTCTGCAGGCTGCCAGCCACTGATGTGATTGAGAAAGTTTTTATTATTAACTTCTTCATTACTTTTACTGCCACTGATACCTTTAGGATCAAAGTAATATGAAGTCAGTTCATGAGGTAGGCTTTTGAATGTGACACCCATTTCAGATATTGCTAAAAATAATGTCAATTTCCAATAATTTTGAGTCAGCTTTTCATTATAGGAAGCCTAGAAGTCAACTTTAGCCTTTGTTAGAAAATTTCTGTCAATGAAGCTTAGACCTAAATATTACCTTCCAAACATTGTTTATCTTCTAATATTACCTTCCAAGCATTGTTTATCTTCTAAGCATCATTTCAAGGTGCTCTTTTTGCTTAGAACTTACTTATTAGTAAAATATTCAGGGATTTTTCTTGAATGTTTGGTTGTAAGGCTTTTCATCAACTTCTATGTATAATGGCTTGAATTAAAGTAATGTGTATGCTTTTAGCTGAGCATATATAGGGAATATATATATAGCATATAGGGAATATATGCATGAAAATAAATTACTGTAGGTAGAACTAATTAATTCCTTGATTGGCAGGCTCAGCAGATAAAGTCCTGAATAGGGTAATGTGGAATGGCTTTGCTATTTGGCCTCAGCTGTACCTGGCCAAGAACTGTAGGTAAAACCTCTCCTCTTCTACCTGACTTTGTAGCCTCAAGGCAAGGGCTGAAGAACTGAACTGATGTGCAGACAAAATTATCAGTCCAGCCTTCTGTAATCCTGTGTACATCACCCTTGGAGCCAGGCAGGGGCCTATCAAACTATCAGGGAGATTTGTTTGTTTCACTGACATAACTTCAGCTCGCTGCTAAGGCACTGCCTTATCACCACTGACAAGATTACAGTGGTTTCCTTGATAGTGGGGAACTTAGCAGGCAGCTGTGGCTAATCCCGTAAGGAAATGTTCTCCCACTGAGGTACATGGAGAGATTTGAATGCTGCAAATAATTTGAAAAAAGAGTATCATTTTTTAAAGCATGTTAATTCTCATTCTGCTTGCTGATGCATAGGTGCAGGTCCAGATTAGCATTACTGCCCTCCTGTAAAAGCTAAGAACTCAGCCTGGCCTGGTGCTCATTGGCTTCTTCTGGAAGCTGGGATGAGAAATCCGCGTGCAGCACCCTGAGGCATACAGGCCATCTTCTGGGGACACTCTGGGAGGTGATCTATTGTGAAGCTGATTGATTGTGTCACGGTCTCTGCTGCTGTGATAGCAAAAGCCAAAAGTTCTTCTTTATCTGTGTAAAATTGGACTCTGGGATTTGTCTCTTGGCTGAGGAGTTGGTGCTCAAAGCCATACAAGTAAAACAAGGTGGCTCAGTTAATTCCCAGGGGTGTAATGAGCCTGGCAAACTTTTGGCCAGGCTCATTTCATCTGTCTGAGAAGAGCCAATTTGGTCTCTGTAGAAAGTGAACACCCCCATTTTTCTCTTCTGGGGTTGGTGAGTTTACCCTGCCTGGATGCCATTTTGCCCACCAAAGCCCTTCTGTCACTGCCATTCTCAGGAGGGGACTGGAGAGGAAATGTGTGCATTTAGGAGACAACTGGAACTGGCACCACTCTATAAATGGCTGCACTGGAGCAGTGAAGGAGCTCACAACAGCCTATGGCTGTAGGCCCCTGCTTCAAGACAGATTTAAAAGCGTTTCCCAAAGTTAAAAGGCTGGTTTGATGGAGAGCAAACAGCGTAAGGAAATGAGCATTCCTGCAGAAGGCAGAAAGGTGACTGAGTTACATTGTTACATAAACACTGAGGGACAGAGATGAGTCCCTGTAGTCCATACAGCATCTTAATGGGAGTAGGCAGAACAGTGTTGGTGTGGATTAGCTCAGACTGTACAGTTACTATGTGTAAGAAGTGGAAAAAAAATTATTGCTAATACAACATAAATAATTTAAAACAGAAGTTGTTTTGGGAGGCATACCTTAATGCCCAGCTAAGTCTGGCACTCTCTTATGAGGCTCTTCCAGTTTTCTTTAGTGCTGTCCTTGCTGTTTAAACCTGGCGAAAATTTTGTTGTTGTTTCCCTTTTTCTATTTGTTACCATATTACTTTGCTAAAATACTTACCTGAAAGGGAAGATGTTTTGCAGTAAGAAAAAGCCTATTTTCAGTTAGATAGAAAACTAAACCACTGATATTTACCAGTACATCAGTCCATATTAGTTTGGTAATAACTCTTTGTGCTTGAAAAGTTTTACCTGCTTGGCTGCTTCCTTTGGGACTAAGAATTGACTGAAAGAGAATTTCAGTAAAGGCACTGCTTCCAAGGGCTTTGAACAAAGTGCAGTGGGGAGAGGTTGTGTAGTATTGCATTGTACTGTATTATGCAGGATTTTATTTTTTCAGGAGACAGGGAAGAGAGAGCAAGCTAACAGTGTATTTAGTTCTGAGTCACTTATGTATCCAGCCAAAACTATTGTCCTACTTCCAGTACATGAACCTTTTTCCAGCTTTATGGGAGGGACTGTTTGTATGTTTAAAAGAAAAGAAGTTGAGCCTGCCTCTTGAGATTCCAAGAACAGCAGTATTACTGTCTCTTTTCCAAGATGGCCTAAGTGTGGCTCTAAGGAGTTTTGCAGCATGTTTAGGTATTTTACTAAAAGCTCCAAGAAGAAACTGAGTCACTTGCAATTAGTTGTTGAATAGTCCAGCATGTAATAGTTCAGGTGAAAAACTCCATCAGTTGTGGTGTGGACACTGTTCAGTTCTGGGACATTTTCTCACACTGGGAAAGGATTGCTGTAGTTGTACCATGGGAGGTTTTACTCAGGTACATCACTGAGTCAAGGAAATGAAGCTGGTGCTGTTTTCTATGTGATTTGCAGATGACCAAAACCAACGTGGCAGAAAAAGACACTTCAGAACAAAGTGCTCTCTTGTGGAATATGAACTGTCCCCAGTGCTGCTGTTGTGACACTGCAGCTGGACAGCTGCATTACACAGCACTGCTCCCAAATCCCACTCTGGCTTTGGGCAACTAAGAGTTAGGGAAAACTCAGACCAAAATATGATACAGTCCCCTAGCAGACACCATGAAGTAATTAGTTCAGTAATCCCAGATAAAAAAATTTAATCTTTCTATATAGAAACAGCGCACTGTTTTACAAACGTGTTCATTTGGTTTCCAGTACAGCAAGTGTTACATAGAGCCCCCCCTGCCCCTCCCTGGGCCTTTTGTCTGGAAGGTCAGAACTGAAACACAAAAGGCACCAAGCAAGGACTTTAACAGAACTTCAGTATGACAAGACAGAGCAGAAATGATTACAATGTTAAATATCACCCTACCAATCTGAACCATTATTTAAAATAATTAATTTCTTAAAAAACAAATTTGGTGTTTGACTTCTCAGTAGTTATAAATCTGTAAAGGTTGAAATCAGCACTGCACATTGAGTTCATTTACAATGGTTTGAAAAAACCTGCAGCCTTTTACAAGTGGTTTGTACAGGTTTGTTTGTGTGTTCTTAAAAAAGTATCAAAACTGTAGAACTTTCATATATATTTACATTCATCTGTTAGTTACAGTGTTATCACATACAGCCTTTCTCAGCTTTTTTCTTCATGCACACAGTGCATGGATTTATAGAAAGAGAGCTTCATACCTTAAAACAATAATGGAATATCTCACTCATTTTGTCACTGCCTTAAAATCTGAAATTTGGAATAGAAGGATGCTTGATTACTTCTGTGCTGTCTATGCATGCCACGAGGCATTTGAGAGTATGTATTATGTCTGTAACGCATATCAAGGCTTTAAACACTTTCTTCTCTTAGACAAGAATCAGCTTCCAGCTCACATTACTCCGTAAATTTATTCTAAAAGAAAGGGAAAAAAACCCCCAAACCTACTCAGTCTGAGTTTCTTCCACTCACTCAAATACAAAAGCTTGGACTGACATAAAAACATGAGGAAGATTTCTCTAGGATTTGGTACAGTTCAGGGAGGTACTTGTCCATTATGCAGTGGGAGGTAAGTGTATTCACTTCCACAGAATTCCCAGGAAATCCTATAGAATGAGATGAGAAAAACCAAGTGTTTTTCCTGCCAGGTGCAGGATGACCCAGCCAAAGACACTGGAAAGGCTGGGAGTTTTTAACCTGCTCTGGCCTCCTTGCCCAGTGCTCTGGGAGATCTGCCATGGGGCAGCTTGTTCCACGGGCAGGACTTGGGAAGAGTTCTGTGTGTGCCACAGCAGCTCCTAAAATTGTATTTTTTATCAGTATGAGCAGGGGACAAGGGCAAGGAGGGAAGGAAGTGACTTTTGTTACTGTGTTATTTTCCTGATGAACCAGGGAGAGCGCTCACTTGGGAGTGTGGAAATATATGGCTAAATCTTTGTTTCTGCTAATTCTGAGCTGATTTGAGAGATTCAAGATCCCCAGTGTGGAAGAGAATTTAGATTTACATTTAGAAACAAATGAACAAAAACCAAATCAGATTTGTACCAAGCTGTAAAAAAGCAACAATACAGTACAAGGACCCTGGGTGCTGTAGGAGTTTCTCCTGACTGAAATGCTGTAGGCAGTAGCTCTCCAGTTAAATGCACTGCATGGATTCTTCATGGATAGACTGGAAAATGTAATAGCAGCCCTTAAAAGCCAGGATGGAAATCAGGAGCTGTTTGTTATGGAGTGCTTCACTGGTCAGCTATCTTACACTACAGCTTTTTCTTACATAGTGTTTTTAGATTTCAAAGCAAACTTCTCAAACATCCTGTAAATATTCAATTATTCCTAATTTTCATAAATGTAGGCTAGTAGTTTTAAAATATATGTATATATATTTATATATATGTATATATTTATATGCCTATATATCTATCTCATCCAGATAGATATATACACAGATAATCTATGCACAGCAAGCCAAACATACAAAAAATAAATACTCTCACCCCTCTACTATATTTACAGAACAGATCTTATAATCCAGATTTTGTTAATAAATATTTCTAAACTGCCTGTACAGGATTTATTTTACTTATGTTGATGGATAGCCACAAAGCATATTCAACATATTTACAAAATATCTATAAATATAGTCTTAAAATAAAGCAATAGCTACTGAACCTTCAGCCTGGCTGGTTATGGACATTGAGTTAGTAGCTCAGCTGTTGCTTATTCACTATCACAAATGGGTAGTGCAACAAGTTAAAATGTGTATAAAAGATTATACATACAAAACTCTCACATCCTTTGGATGTTTGCAGTTCATTATAACTTTGTGGTTACCCTTCTGCAACATAAATAATGACCCAAAAGAAGAAGCAGGTTCTGTGATCCAAAGCAGATTTGTTCAGTGTTCCAATGATTGGAGCAGCATCTTCATCCTCATGGCAACCCATCATCTTCTAAGCTTAATGCTACACGCTGGGGAGGGAAAAAACACACTTTTGTGATATGTGATACTAGTGCTAACTTGTATTTCTTGTTAGAACTCTCATGGCTGTCCCTACTGTATTGGTGACAAGTCTGTTCTAGATAGTGATTTTTGTCCTCCCCAAATGAGGTCTCTTGCTCAAGTGTTACTGAAGAGGTGCTGGGAAGTTTTCTGCCCATATATATTGGATAAAATTCCTTGTAAGGGATGGCACTTTCTCCAGTGTGATCTTGTGTGGAACCTTTAGATCATAGAGAACATTATCCACCCACCTGCCTGCCTGCAGGAGCTGTACTGCCTTCACTCATTACTCTGGATCTTCCCGCTCTCTTCTGAAAATACAATGCACTTATACCTGCCAGTGCTCCTCTCCCCAGGGATGCTGCTGTGACAGAGGATCCTTTTCCTTAACTTCTTACAGAACCTCAGTCACTTCTCCTTGTGAGGAATGTGACTTTTCTTTATACTGTTACTATAGACAAAATATGCTCCCTGGTATGTAGAGAAACTGAATTTATCCTTAGGATAGTTTGGACATATGGTAGCAGCCTAAGCACAGATTAAATGGAATCCAGTAGGGGATGAGTAATCACCTGTCCCATCCTGAGGTAGCTCTTGAGGGAGCTTTACATTTGTCAGATTGGTACCCTGATTAGGACAATTATTCTTCATTTGAACTGAGTATCTGATCTAGAGCACTACATTCTAAGACAACTGCATGAGCTGCCGGAAGTTTAGGCTTCTGCCTAATCAATGATACTAAAGAAGTTCTGGTTTTTGTCATGATGTGGCAAATAAATAACACTAATCCAAATTCTCTATTGGATCTCTTAACAGAATTAATCTTCAGCAGCCATCTCCTCAGGTACTTACTGCTGGGTACACGTGTCCAATTTGGGCAGTTCGCCCAATGTGGATTTCGTCTTCATCTTCCTCTTCTGTTGTCTTCCTATAAACTGGATTATCAAAATTCATGCTTTTAGTATTCTTCCGTTTCCAGTTTCTCCAGATGAGGTATCCCCCCATGCACAGCAAGCCAATGACCACTGAGGAGAGGGGAGAGAAAGGGCTGTTAGGCAGGCATGGATCTGCTGGGATGTTCCCATGTTAGCAGCCGTCCTCATAACATTTTTTCAAAGCTGGGCTACTGTTCCCCAGTTCAGCAGTTCCTGTACTCTTTCCCACCCCACCCCTGAAAACTGGAAAAGTGTATTTACTGTGGTAAATACAATATTTTGGTATTGCATTTTGGTGAACTTTTTCAAAGGTTAAATCCAATCTGCTTACCCACAGGAATGACAATCCCAATCACAGCTGCTGTCACAGTTGAACCGAAGCCTTCATCATCATTTGCATCTGTAATTACAGAAGTGTTCTGATCATTTAACTCGTTTGCTGCTTTTAAAGAATGTTTTCTGTTAGTACCTGTGCTGTTCTGCTCATCAGAAAGCTTTTGTAATTAAAGGATTTACAAAAAGTTTCATAATAAAGTTATTCTGGTGACACTGAGCAGCGCACACAGATCTGGGCTGAGCCGAGCTCCTTCTCCTGAGGAGCGAGGTCCCTGCAGCGCTGCTGCCTCGCCGGGGGACAGGGACACCTCAGAGCTCGAGGCCAGTGAAGGGACACGCTCCAGGGCTGTCAGAGAAGCTCTGACCAGAAATGGTGCTTGGGCCTTCAATTTTCACACACAAAAAAGGAGGGCAGTTTTAAAAAACTGACATTTAATGGAAATGCCATGCACGCATCAGGGGACACATATATTAGGAATAGCATTCCTAAAAATCCACAACAGAACACTTTCTAGTACTGACACAGTGAATGACTTATTGAGCTGTCAGAAAAAGAATGTAGTTCAAAGCCATCTACACAGCTTCTCTGTTTAATTTTTTTCCTTTTTTTTTATTTACAGCTAAGGAGTTAGTGAACACATCTATCCCTCATTGCTGCAGCCTGCCCCACCATGCAAGAATGGTCTCAAAACTCAATACTGTTCTTAGAAAAAAGCAATTACAGGAAAATATCATTTAAAAAAATTCAATATAACCATTCAAGTTCTAGACTATAAAATGTTTGCTCTGAACTCTCATATAGGGTATCAGTAGAGAAAATCTGCTTTTGCTAAAATATCAGGAGTTGCAAGAGGAGGAACTAACTGTACTTTTTCTTTTGATACACCAATTCATGCAACTTTTCAATACTTCCCTGTGGCAGGCTGTTTCATTACATAGTTATTTACTTAATAAAAAGCCACACTATTTCCAAAGTGGTCAATAAAAGCACTTTGCTTCCATGGCTTATTAAAAAGGCAGTTGTTGCATTTGAAAGAAACTTGCACCAAGAGAACTGAAGGCATTTTAGCCATTGGACTCTGCTTTCCCCATGCAGCACAGTTCTACAGACAGGGGTGGTGTATTGCTGCTTTCCAGATGTAATGGAAACAGTGAAACATTTGGGGGAAAACAGCATTTCACTGTTTCTAAACATACATGTCTGAGGTCTTGCACAGCAAAATCTTTTCTCTGGACTAGAATTTTCTTTTTTTTTTTAATAGCAGTTCAGCCTTTTTGCTTTGCCTTGGCAGCAGGACCTGGAGGGATTGCCTGTTAGCGCTGAGATTGAGTCTGGTGTTCCATTGAGGAGAGCCTATTAGTGCTCTCCACTGGGATGCTCTTCTGATAAATAATGCAAAACTTCAAACCTGTGTCTTGATGAGACCACATTAACATGCCAAGCACGGACACACAAACCAGAGGCAGCTTGTCTTGCTTGGGCTGTAGTGATTCCACATGTCCAGCAGCACTAAAGATGTACAGGGGGAATTTTTCACCCAGAACTGGATGTGCTGGATCACATTAATTGCTAAACAGTTAAAATAGGTGAAGCACCTGCAGAATCATCCATTCTACTGTTTGCAGCACTGAAGCTGAGTACTGGGCACAAGATGAGCCAGTACTGGGCACAAGACAAGGGCTGATGTGAACTCTCAGGGCTGTTCATGTGCCTTGGATAAAAGCTGATACAAGTTCCTTGACATGCCAAGTGACTGGAATTACAGCAGCCATCATAACCCAGGCGCCTGCAGAGAGAGGAGCTGATGTCTCCTGCTGCGCACCAGGGTGTGCCTGCACCTGACCCCTCTGGAATTCAGACATTAGGGCAGGTCTCCCACCAGTGCATGAGGAGCTGTGATACAGGAGAAGGAAAGGAATCTCATTCTCTTACAGTGCTGTGATAAATTGCTGTTTCCAGTGGTCATCTCGGAGTCTATCAGGATGGATGTGGTGGAAGGTAAATGAAGACTTGGGGTGGTGATTGTAGCTTCTGGTACAGCTTTGGGGACGACTTCAGTGGTGTCATTGGCACTGCCAGGTACAGCAGTGGTGGTCGTGGTGCCGTCAGCACGGGACACTGTGGTTGTGGAAACCACTACAGGAGTTGCAGTGGTTGGAAGATCTGGAAACCAAAAGCAACAATGAAACTTGGTTAAAGCAAGTACACCTAACAAATCACAAATGGTGATATAAATCTAGGAAGGATTGTTTTCTTTAATGAAGAGAAGCAGAAACTAAATTTCAATTCTATTTCCCAGGTAGTCAAACTATTAACAGTGCTCCGCCTAAATTACTTCCTGAAGTCAAGCTTGATTAATTAATACTAATTAAAAAAGCAGTCTGTATTGAAGGTAGCTAAGAAGATCACAAACTTGGGGGTTTTTGAGAACCTCCTAAGATTCTGAATTTGTACCAGGAACTCATGGCATGTTAGGAAAAACTACAGTGAAGCCACTCGTCTCTTCAGGATATTATCAGCAACAACTGTGTCCTTTTCAGATCTGGTATCTATCTATAGATACCTAAATATATATATAAGTACACATTGCATACATATATATGACATGATCAATATATCAATATATGAGTAATCAATTTTAATGGTTTATTGACTATTCACATCTTCTAGTACTGGCCCCTAGCCCTTTTTTCCCCCGTCCTGCTGTATCTTTTTCTGGTTAACCTTTCCAAAATAACCAAGCTTTCAACAAAGGACACCACAGTGCTGCTGTGCTCAGAGGGCAGCAAGGAGTGGAATCCAGAAGTCAGTGTTTGAGTTTTCACCATCAGGAAATATATTCACTGTAAGTATGATTTTGTTGGGACAGTGAAATGGAGATGTGATTGTATTTACCTTTGTAGCATTTTTTCATGTCAGGACCCAGCCACATATTGTCAGGACAGGCACATGTGTACTTGGGGGAATGGGGAGAGATCTGAGGTGCAGGAAGACACAAGTAGTCACAGCCTCCATTTGGCTGGGGGCTGAGCTCACAGGAATCTGGAGCTGTTCAAGGATGGAAGAAAAGGCAAGTTATTTTTCTAATAATTTATTTCCTGCCCTTGG
Source organism: Vidua macroura (assembly GCF_024509145.1). Lineage (NCBI taxonomy): Eukaryota > Metazoa > Chordata > Aves > Passeriformes > Viduidae > Vidua > Vidua macroura. The sequence continues at coordinate 27,517,182 of NC_071579.1, forward strand.
CAAAGAAATAGCAGATCCTCTGAAAAGACCTTCTCCCACTCCCTACCTCAATTTATCAGGCTGCCTAAGCATCTTTACAGTTTGTATGGTAGAGTGGAATCTTACAAAGTACTATAAAAACTTGCCAAATACATAATGAATGGGAAGCATCACAGTGACAAGAGTAACTCACTGTTATCAAAGATGCTAATTAAACAGCTATTAGCAAATTGCAGATTCTTCAATAAATGCTGCTGCTGAATTAATTATGCAGGAACTTCAAACATTAGGCATTGATTTCCCATTATTACCTGTGCATTCTCTCTCATCAAGAACCATCAGGGAGCATTTCATTTACCAGCTCAAACAAACCTGATTCAGAGCCATGACATCCTGAGGACACCTCTTACCTTTGGGCTGCTTTAATTCATGAAACACCACGATGTCATGAGGGTTATTGAGATTCTCTGCCAGAATGGAGATGTCCAAGCCATTGAGCCTGTTTGCACTGAAGATTGCCTCGTTCTCCAGGTCAGTCCAGAACACTCTGTCCTGCAGGGAATGCACAGATTCCTGACCTGGCCTGCTCAAATCCTACTCCAGCTGGATTAAACTCCCGCAGTCACAGTCAGTGCACCATGCTCCTACCTTGGGGCACCTTCTGTTCATGTTACTTCTGTCTGCAGCTTTTTTCTATTTTGGACAATGTTCAAAAGCCCAGGACTCCTACAAGTTTACAATGTGCTGTGTAATTTTGAGTAGCTCTGAGACTGAGGTGAGGGAGCAGAAATTTGGTAAGGTACAGACAAGTTGCATCCGTGTTGTTTCTGAACTGCTTTTTCTTTGTAAGCTGGGGTAGATCATGAGCAAAGGGCCACACACTGTACTAGAAACATTTGTTACCTTGCTGCTTTTTCCTCCTTTCCCAAGATAAGATCTGCATTAAACAGGTATCTGTGAAGAGGTCAATGCCTAGAGCACACCTGGAAGCTGAGCATCTATTTCTCTTTTATATTACTATCTTTTGCATGGCATTCTATGCCTGAAGGTACAGAGCTACTGGTGGAAGAGGTACCCGGGAATCACATTATTACCAAACAATTTAATTGCTTGGTCATCTGTGTGTGCTGCTGCCTCCTAAACCCATGTGTATTTCCATAAGCAAAGCCACACTGCTGGACAACAAGGGCAGCTTGGCAAAAGCAGAAGGGTTATCTGTTATTCTACCCAGCCATTCATACCAGGAAGGATAGAGAGAGGTGAAATAACCCAAGAGATCCTTCCAAATGCTGCTGATGGGGATAGCTCTGAAGAGCAACAATGACCTGGAGAAACCTATGCCCAAAGTTAGATGCCCAGATATCACACACTTCACATAGGAGGAATAAGGGATTTAAGGATAAGGGTTTTCCCGAGCCAGAAGCCAAGTGGACCTTTCTGTGCTATAACTTACCTACAATGAGTGCCAAAGTTGAAGCCTTTGCTCCCCTGATCATTTAATGCACTGGTGCTGCATTAGGTAAAAGCATGAGATAACACTTTGCTCTTGATTAAGGGCTTTAAAAACCAATTTCCCTGCTGAACCCACATGAGGTTAATTGGTTTCTATAGCAGCGACTGCCCTCACTGAGCTCTGTGCTGTGCAAAAGGCAGAACTTTAAATCAAGAAGAGCTCTGAGACCTCTTGCAGGCTCCAGTCTGTTCTGCATCCGTTTTCCACTCTTACCTCAAACACTGCCAAGCCAAAAGGATGGCTCAGATCATCCGCAGAGGAGATCAGAACTTTTCTGTTGCTGCCATTGAAATCAATGCAGGACAGTGAATGCAATTTGGAGTCTACCCAGTAGAGCCGCTGATTCAGCAAATCTGGAAAGTAAAACACAATGAAGCAAAATTACACACAGCTCTTGCAACTTTTTTGCTCTTGCCCAGCATGTTTTTCCTGCTGGCAGCATGACTAATCTCTTTATTATTGGGCCTCTTTTTTTTTTAACACTAGTTCTGATTTTGAATCAGTGCCCAGATATGCTGGGATAAGACCCTAAAAATAAGATTAAAAAGGAGGAACATTCTGCTCTGTGTGTGTGGGGAATGCCTGACTGACAGCCTTGTACAATGAGGTTCTTTTGTTTCCAGGAGCAGCAGGGAAGCAGCCGTTTGGACTTCCCAGATTCTCTCCATCAGTGCCTGAGTGAGAAGCTTCATCCCTCCCAAGGCTGTTCAGGCCTTGGCCTTTTGCTGGAGAACAACTACTGAGATTCCAATGAAACACCTCTCTGAAGGAGCTGTGAGATTCACACATTTTCAGTGAAGAAGAATCCTGGGCCAGGAAACCCTTCTCATGCTGCAGGCTGGGGGAATCTGCTGGTGGGGACAGTCCTACCACAACCAGACAGGTTTGGGGAGGGTGCAGGTAACAGCGAGAAGAAAGGATCCAATGTCATTTGGAATACTAAGAATTGCATTTCTTTTTCTGGAGCAAATTCACTCGTTTTGGATGGGATTCACTGAACAGAATGCAAGTGGATGAGAGCCAACAAAACAAATTATATAATTAAACAAGTCATTAATTAATTTCTTAATTACTAAATGATAACATTATTTGTTCACAGCAGTAGCACTTCAGCAGTATGTAATGGCAGCAGCATTTCCTCCTCCATCCTTGCCACAGCCAGCATTTTCAAAGCCAAGCAAAGAACCTCACATCTGCATGGTGTTAAACACACACAGCTTCAGCTCCAGAGCAGGATGTTCCCTGCTGCTCCATGAAACCTCCTTCCCACTCTGCTGCTTGGTGTGGGAATGAGAACCACCACAGCCCTCTGATGGGTTCCATTCACCCTGAGCAGCTGGGCAGGCAGGGAATGGTGACAGGGAATGGGCTCTGCAGGCCCTGACACTGCTCCTGAGACAGGCTCAGGTACAGAGGCATTTAACACCAAGGATTCAAATGCTTTTGAGACCCCTAAAGGGTTGTCACATCTTTCCCCAAAATTTCCTCTTGCCTTAAGGCACAATGACAAGCAACTCAAAGCTTCTGCAGTGTGAGGTTCTGACTGCAGCAAGACTTCCTGTCTGTGCTACTGAAATAAGGGAACTCATGTTTGTGAGCAGTAGTGACCAACTGACCAGTTTAGGATTTGTGTGTGCAGGTGCCTTTGAGCATTTATGATTTTGTTTTCCCACTTAACAATAAAACTAGATTTCCCTCAGCCGCAGTGGGTGCTGCAGCTCTGACCTGGGCACTTACCAAGTGTGATGCCGTTTGGCCACTCGATGTTGTCGGTGACCAGCACCTGCCGCCCCACGCCGTTCAGACCGGCCTTCTCGATCTTGGCTTTGTCTCCCCAGTCAGACCAGTACATGAACCTGAGAGAGGCAGAGGTAAGAAAGCAATAACCTGGACTCCAGTTAAGAAACCTGCACTGCTGATTGCAGTAGGAGGTGCCCAAAGGTTCTCTCCTTTTTACAGCAGTTAATTCCTCTGGTGGAACCACATGCAGTTCTCCCACTGGGTAATCTGCCACAAAACTTGCACCAGAATGCAGCATCTCACCCCAGTAACTAACCCCTGAAAACTCTCCTGCTGTGCCTGTTAGGTACCTGGCATTCACTCATCCAAATAGCCCAAACACAAGTCAGACTTAATTTTCCAGCACAGCCTCTGTGCCCATTGAACACATGAACTGGCCCTGAACAGACTTTAGCAGCAGGGGCCTTGCCAAGGGCTAGTTAAAGCATCTCCACAGTCCCATTGCAGGGTGTATCTTAACGGGCATCTGAAGTCCTGGTAAGATGAGAACTACCCCCAGGTTTGCGACTGGAATGTCTCTGTTGGCAAAGGGGTGTTTGGGGTGTGCACACCTACCTCTGTGTGGGATCCACAGCAATGGCTCTGGGCTCACTGAGGTCACTGTTGAAAAGTGTCCTCCTCTTGCTTCCATCTGCAGTGGCCACCGAGATGGTTTTGTTTCCAGAGTCTGTCCAGTAGATGTTCTTATGGACCCAGTCAATGGCCAGTCCCTCGGGGGAGTTGAGCTGGCTGTCGATGAGGATCACCTGCTCGGCCGTGTCACTCGCTTTGTCGATGTAGGCGCTGCAGGGACAGGAGGTCACAGGGCTCCCACACGGCTCCAGAGCTGGGCCCCAGGGGCAGCGTGGCTACACAGGAACCCTTATGGTGCTCCTGCAACCTTCTGCTTTCTCCTAGAGCCTCTTATTTCCCCATTCCCAAATGGCAGCATTTCCACAGTAGGGAACTGTAGAATTTCGTCATTCTACTTGCTTCCTACTATAACTGCACAATTCAGGAAAACATTTGACTTCTGGCATGTTAACTTCAACAGCACTGATATGTGGGATCTATGGATATTAAAAATGTAATCCCCAGAGCTCTGCTGAACAGAGTTGAACTCAGCATGCAATAAATGTGCTTAAATGTACCGCAGAATTAGGAACTGTGTAGCTAATTATGACTCATCAAAAGAATTCATGAAGCTGCGTTAATTTGGCAAGTGATTTCACTAGATACAAACAAAATGTTCACTAAATATTAGTAGCAGCCTCAAAATCTTTCAAAATGATAATGAAAGGCAGCAGACTCCACATGGATGTTTCATAAATAACTGGAATGTTGCTCCTACAACCACATAGGCTGATTCTGCTCTCAATATCAATTATGCTGAGTGCACTGAAATTGGTTATTCTGAGTTTGCATCAGTGTTTGCAGAAGCTTAGTCTGGCTCTTAGAATAACTCAGTACATCTTAGAACAGTTATAAAGCAGCAGGAAGTTTCTGCCCCTCACCCCAAATATTTGAAATCATAAGATGCTTCCTCTTCACTACCCATCCTGCCTTTGCTCATGGAATAAGAAGGTGAATTGTATGGGAGCTGAGTTCTCCAATATCAGATTAGAGCCTTGGAACCAAAACATCTAAACCCAGGAATTCCTGACAGTTTTACAGTCTGCAGTCAGGGCTAGAATGGCTATGCAGAGTCAGCCTAGATGACCAGCACACTGCTGCATTTTCTCTACAAGAATGGTTTTGGTTTGTCTCTGACCCAGCACCACAGGAATGATACCTCAGGGCTCAATGGGCATCTGACAGTGCTCCCAAGATTCCAGTATTCCAGTGTGACGAGCACCCCGTGCTCTCAGTGCACAGCTCCAGGCCAGGTAATTAATCCCTTGCCAGTGGAACAGTTGTGTTCCCTGCTTCCCACCTATGCCTGCACAGGAGGGAAAGCAAAGAGGCTCCTGCAGCTTCCATAATGGAAGGGCTCAAGTACAGGTGACTTTTCAATTCTCCGACTAACTAAATATTGTAAAAGATCTGATACCCCAAAGGAGTCATCACTTAAACAGGACAGGATCTGGAAAGACAAGTGAGGTGTCCATTATGAAAGACAGGATCTCTTGCCAGTGATTACCTCCTGTACCACAGTTTTCACCTTGCAATAGCCTCTCAACCACAGACTGCTTGTTCCCAGGGACTCCAGCATATTTGCTGTTGGAGAGCTGCAGGAGCAGTGTCTTGAATAATTCTCTGTGTACGAACTCAGCCCTTGCCCAGACAGACCCAGTGAGTGCTGACAGCTTTCTTCTGAACCATCCCCCCACTTTCAGAGCCCCACAGGCCCCTCAGGGTACCTGCCCAGCTACTGGTGGTCAATACCCAGCACAGCCTGGGCAGATATCCCTGCAGGGCATGGGAGCTACCAGAGCCTGTAGAAACCCTGGACTGTCTCCCGTGTGCTGACACCAGTCAGCCTGTGCCTGATCATTAGCTGAAATCCAGAGCAAACCACTGCAGAAGCTGCAATAGCTGTGCAAATCAGAATATACACGGGGGATTTTCAGCACATAGATTAAATCCTTTTTTGGCCAAGCACACTCACAAGCCCCGGCACGTAATAACTGTGATGGATGCCATAAAAACAGCTGAAGGAGGAGTGAGAATGAGAGTTACAGAATGTGTACTGTGGTCAGGTGCGGTGAATTTTAAATCCAGTCTATCAGTGACTACAGTGGACAGCAGCCTGTGTCTGTGTTGCTGCCTCCTTGCTCCCACCATTTGCCTGCTTTGTGCTTCCAGATGCCAGGTCCTTTGTGGCCTCCCATACAACACTCACAGTGCAGCAGCAGCCTTGGCCCTGCTTTGCAGTATCCATGGCTCAGGAAACAAGAGCCTACATTTAACTGCTCGAGTGCAGCAGGATCTGGCATTGATGAAGAATCACCCTGTATTATCAAAGAGATAACTGCACAAGCCTCTGATGTCTTTATCAATTCCCAAAAAAGATTACCAAGTCTGGGCCACAACAGGATATCCTGTCAGGGCAGAAAAGCCCTCAGATGCCCCATACCCTGCACTGTTCTCTGGACTGCTTTAGGGGATACAGATGGAATGCAGCTTTGGGAAGGGACCAACACACACATCCTCTCTTGCCCCTTACCTGTAGATTTTTCGGTAGAACAAGTCACACCAATATATTCTGTTTGTTGACACCTCCACATCCAGCGCCACCACGTTCTTCAGCATGGGAATGATACGGGAATAGTCCCTTTTCACCAGGTCTATTTTACGGACCTCGTGGCGATTGGTAAAGATCAGGTACGGGCTCTTGCCTACCACAGAAAATCGGCACATTTGTCACTTCAGCAACTGTCCCAAGGGCTGGATTCAGCTTTCATTTCTCAAACAACAGTGGAACTATCAGTCACTGATAGCTGTGTTTGTACAGAAGCTTTACACCACACTGGAAGCAAAGGAAGGTTGCTCCAGAGGCAGGGCTGCCACGCAGGCACCCCTGTGGTCCCTGGATACACACTGGCACTTGGACAGCCTGTTCTGCTAAGCCACACGCAAAACTCCGGGGAATGGCCTCACCTTCAATTCATTTCAGTGCAAAATCCTGGGCCAGATTTTGGTGACTTACAGCTGGGAGGGTGAAGGGCTGGCTCAGCTACCCTGTTTTAATCAGGATGTTTTCTTTCTTTCTTTCAATACTACTACCACAAAATGTTTTTGCTGCACTGTTTTCAATAACACCTGTCAAGAGACTTTCTTTTCTACTTTCAGCTTCAAACAGCCAAGTAGTGACTGAAATCTTACTCTGTACACTGTTAAAATATTCTGATCTGCATGATCAGTAGTTCTTGCCTAGAGACGCATCTGCTATTGCTGCAGCAGCGCTGTGCTGCTCACAGTGAAATTTCTTTGCTTGATTTGCCTGTTTCCTTTTGTTTCCGTTCCCCTGCCTCAGCCCTGCGAGCGTGTTTTCTTATCGGAGTTGTGCTGTTGAGCAAGCAGAGCTTTAGTGCCTGTGGCGTTGTCTTACCTACAGCTTTGCAGTTCTTGGACAGGGTGTCCATCTCGTATCCTTCGTAGCACTCGCATTTGTAGTCTCCCTTGTAATTAATGCAGATCTGGCTACAAGCGTCTGGATTCTCACATTCATCTATGTCTGAAAGGAGTGTTTGAAACCCATCAATAACTTGAAATCAAACCATCTGTGATGGAGCAATGCTCAAGTGAATATAATCACGTCTCTCTATGGTGAAACACAAGGGACTGCTGTTTGCATGTCAATTACCTCCACACGTTTTTTTATCCAGAAGCTTGTATCCAGGCGGGCATTCGCACTCGTAACCAATCTTCAAATCTTTGCATATGTGTGAGCAGCCACCGTTGTTCATCGAGCATTCATTAACACCTGCAGGGGATACACAGATCACCTATCACAAATGGGGGCTTTTAGTAGTGAGACTGAATAAAATTAAGAGATTTCCTCAGAAATTTTCCCATTTCTATCAGTTTTGGTACTGGCCCTATAGAGCATGAGTGCCTTCAGAGACAGGAAGCCTCCACTGTATCACTTTCTTGCTCTTTATTATTCCAAACCAACACTGGGGGATCATTTGGACTCAAAGCTAGTGGCTGAATGAATGGGGAGCCCTGGGGATACAGCGTATGTGAGTCTCTGCATCTCATCCCTTCAGAGAGCTGCTGCTTTGAGCTGTTCTGCTACATGTGAGAAATTTCCAAGGGACCTAAGGGCTCTCACCAGCATACTCCACCTTCCCCATGCGCTGGTTCATGTTGACTTTTCTGAACAGTCTCTCTGAGCTTTAATAATTCATGCTGAGGGACTCTCATCTCCCAGGGGCCAACTATTTTGAAGTACTCTACCATTTTCCCATCTAGCTCCAAGGAATGATCTATGTGAAAAATTCCAGAAAACACCGAAGTGCAGTCTGTCAGAGATACTCCATTAGCACTGAGATACACTCCTCCCACAAACACGTTCCCCACAACAGTCTTTGCTGGCACCCCCAGCAGCCCCAGTGTGCAATTTATGAAGCAACAGCCCCCATCCTCCTTGGGGCCTTTTCTAATCCAGGGCTACCTCTCTAATCCTGCTCTTAAGTGCTGAAATGAAAAACAGAATAAATGGATTCTGAATGAGAGGTTGGGAAGAGCTGGTTTCCTGTCAGAGAAAAGACTTCTTGTTTTAATTGACCTACAAAAGGTGAAGAGAAAGTTCTCTCCTTAAAGGAAGACTGCTGAACAGGAGCTGTGGGATTTCAGGCATAGTGGACTCACCAGAACAAGGAAAACTGATTTGCTCCAGTCTACAATGCAATTTAAAGGCAAATTTTTCATTTATCTTTTACTTCTTGCTTCCTTGAACACTGCAGGTGAGCAACACAGCAGAGCCATTAAACCATTGCTCTTGGAAGAAAATGAAAACAACCACAACCCAATTAAATTAGTAAGACTGGGAAAATACCATGCCAGAAGGAATCCATCTCAGCTCTGGGATGCTTTCACCTTCCTAGCAGGCACATACAGAGATATCAGCACATAATTAATAGAGCAAGTTCACCAGGCTCTGAGAAGGTGCCTACAGTCCCACTGTGTGTTGTCACTGGTCAGTGACATTTATGGACAGAAATCTACTCCTACACTTGCACAGGTCCGTAGCAAAGTAGACCTGTAGCAAATTGGGTCAACATGCACAACTGCTCTCTGCAAAATACTACAAAGGCTCTTTTGATTAACAAGCCAATTCTCACTCAGGTGATTCCCGTGGTTTCAGAGGTGCTCTGTGGAATGGATTTAGGGGCTGTAAATTAAGTGCTGGTTCACTTGCTGCACTTCTCAAGAGGAGCTGAAGAAGAGCCAGGCAGAGCCAGGCAGGAGGACCCTGGGCAGCTGCTGCTCTTCACCCAAACCTCAGCAATATATTCTCTGCCTGACTAAAATAGCCAAGTGTTGTCCTGCCTTCTGCAGTGCTTTTCTGGGGGACTCTCAGAGGGCACGGCAGAGTTTAGCAGGCCAGACAGACACACTGAGCTGGGGAGTGTGTCCTGCACCTCTGCCTCCTGTGGGGATAACCTGTGTTGTGGGCATTACAGTCACAGCACTGTGTCCTTTGAGGAACACCTTCCCCTGAGGTCTCTTCTCTGCTTCCCAACTCAGACAACGCCTCATTGCCAGCCCAGGGCTGCACCAGTCATGGCACCATGACCACTGGGTTGAGCACCAGCCCAGCTGCCCAGTCTCCTATGACAAACTGGGCTGCCAACTTTGTTGGGAGACCTCCACAGACAGACACTGCAACACCCACTCAGAAAAACAGGGAGATGTGGATTAGTGGAAGAAAGCAAGGGCACACTGGAAGCATGACGTAGGAGCATCTTCACTAGGCATGCACACACTCTTCCTTGTCTAAAATGGAGAGACTGACAGTTCTTCCTGAACAGGAGTTATTTAAGGGGCAGCCACTGAGCTCCATGATGTCATGGAAGGAGATGCCTGTTGGAGACATCTCTGCACTGGGGAAAACAACAAATGTGTTTGAGTAATGCTGCAGATTGGGGCTGGTGCCCACAATGCCTGTTGGGAAAGGCAAGAGAGGGCTGTCCTATGGAGAAGGGCATAGCTCTGTGGCCTGGGCTCTGTTCCCCTGGCTCCAACAGCCCCGACTCTCCTGGCATTCCCACAGCCCAGAGCTGGCAGGACACTGCAGAGAGCAGCCTGCTGTCATTGCTGAGTGAAGCAGCAACAACATGTACAACCCAGAAATGGCTGAAGTCCTCTCTCAGAGGTTGCTGCCACTCTGTATGTTTTCACCTTCAAAGCATGTTCCCAACACTGTATTTTTATGGTGTTATGATCATCTTAGAATTCAAAGATAATTTAGGCAATGAGGCTAAATAAACTTGTCTGTGTTGTGGAGGACACTAGTATTTGGGGAGAGGGGGAATTCCTCATTCCTAGTCCCATGCTCAGTTCATACATCCCTCCAAGAATAAAAAACTGAGTGGAGAAGGGCACAGTTCAAACTTACAGATGATCAGACTAAGCTACTAATTATATTCATATGAAGGGTGATGAGAGAATAAAGGCAAGGAAAGAGGAGCAGAGTGAGAAATAGCATTAGCAGCTACATGTGGTTACACTCAAAGCTGTGAGCACCAGATGGAGAAGAGGGGAAGCAGTTACAACAGGAGCAACACGTAGAAGGCAAGTACTGTACCACAATCTTTCAGAGGCTCGTCAGACCAGTCCCTGCAGTCTCTATGTGAATCGCACACTTTGCCTCCGTCAATGCACTCTCCACTCTTACACTGAAACTTGCTGGGACTTTCACATGCTGACTCTGTCATGTTGGGCAAGAGAGGAAAGCAACTAAGTTAGATGAGGCTCGTGACAACAAACAGGCTGACATAAAGCTCAGGAGGGCGTCATTAGCAGAAATGGGATGGGATAAAGCAAATGAACATTAAGCCTGAGCATCATGCAAAGAACTTTTCAAGTCATGCAGTCTGCCTGGTCATCACAATCATCTCTCCCAAGCAATCCCACTGCCAGAATAGCTTAAAACTGTACAGGAAGCAGCTTGGCATGGCCCAGAGGAGCAGCACAGGCCTCTTCCCCTTCCAGAGGCCACACAGCCCTGGCAGATTTACCCCATGGAGTATGAGGAGCACCTGTACCCACCTTGGACACAGCCGGCCTCGTCACTGTTGTCAGGACAGTCGTGCACCTTGTCACACTGCTTTGCTCCATGGATACAGGTCCCATCACCACACTGAAATTCATCTGGCTGGCAGGTCACCAGAGCTTTAAGAAAACACATTGAAGCATCAGCCACACAGAACTCAGTCATTTGTGTAATACCTACCAGCCATGTCCTTCTGACACTGCTGGGGTTGCATCCTCTGTCAGCAAATGTCAGAGTATTGGCTGTTTCCACCAAAGCAACAGAGGCAGCAGCTGCCTCAGCCACTGTTCTTTTGTGCCCCTCTGCTGTCCCAGATCACCCTCTGCATCCTTGGGAAAACAGCATCAAAGCCTGAGGACACTCAGTCAAAACAGACCCAGTGCGGGCAGTGAAGCTTCTCAGGTGACACAGAACAAAGCAAGCAGGCAGCAAAACTCCCAGCAGTGGGCAGCTCTGGGGGCTGCAGTCTGTGGGAGGCCAGGCTGCTTTCCAGCTGGGAGTATACAGTGACACTGGGTAGGCAAAGGCAACTCCTTCCTTCAAAAGCTCTCCTTCCTTCAGAAAAAATTACACTTCAGATATATTTCAAAACGTGTTCAGGCTAAGGCTCAGGCAAGAGACCTGTAGTGACTCTGCCAAAGCAGTGTGGTCACAGTAGGGATAGGCAGCAACAAGACACAGTCATCAGGTTCCTGAATGCCTGTGAGCCAACAGCCCTCTGAAGGCAGAAGAGCTCTGCTGCACTGTGATGTTTCTTGGGGTTTTCAGCCCTAAACACCTCCACAATATCAGCCCAGTTTTCATGCCTGAAAATCGTTTTTCCAAGTCAGATTATAATGGACTCAAACCAGATCTGATGAACAGCAAAGTTGGGGAAAAATATAAACCAGGCTCCTGCACTGACCATGCTAAAAGCAGTCATGTATCTCTCTCCAAGTTACAATGAGAGACCTCCCTAGCTGGGACCAGCCCTGTGCTGACACAGGGTTCAGGCAGCCTGGCAAAACAGGCTCCTCATTCCTCAACATGTTTTGCAGCTTCTTTCTGAGAGGCCCATCGGATGTATTCTTAAAATCCTATTAAGAGTTCCTGATTCCAGCCCTTCCATCGTGTGATTGTGTCCTGGTATGGGCTGACAGAAAATCACTGCTTCTGAGCAGTGAGGGGAGGCCAGCACTGGTGTTACTACATGGGAGGTGAGAGCTGTCTGCAGACTGCCCTGGACAATTTGACAAGATGGTTCTAATATAAAAATGAGTAATTTCAGATAACCCAGAAAAACTGCAGACATGAAGTGAGCCAGCATCAATACCATAAAGTATCAGCTGCACAAAGATTCCACATTATGGTGACTGCATCCTGCAGGATGCAGGATCCAGGTTCATGACTGCTTCACTGACTAGTTCTAGTGCATCTTCAGCCAGCAAAAGGCATCAGAGACAGGAAAAGCCATGACTGCAGGGCTGGAGGGGGAAGGGAGAAATCCTGTCATTAGAAATACACAGTATTCACATGAGGAAAGTTTGGAAATAGCACTGCTCCTTGGAGAGGAAAGCCATATGCACTATATTCATAAAAATCTGCAAAGTGAGAAAAAAATCCCAAGCAATAAGCACAGTTATGAGACCAGCTGTGCTGCCACATTTCAGCTAATAAACCCAGGCACAGGAATGGGAAACCTCAGTGGGACATCAGGAACAGCAGCTCCAAACTAAGCACATGGGATCTGCTGCTCTACCAAATGCAGAAAAATGAAGGAGGGAAAGAAACAAAGCTGTGGTCTGGCAGAGTCACAGAGCTCAGGTCTGGAAGTGGCACCAAGGACTCCTGCAGGGAGGCAGAATCACTTCTGCTTAAACTGTTCCTGGCATGTACAGCCACCTGCCTGGGGAGCCCTGACCATGGAGAAAGCACCCTCCTCCACAGGAAACCCTGAATTCTGCCAAGCTAAATCTTGGGCACTGCAAGGCTTTTCAGTTGTCTCACTGAAAATTCCTTTGCCACAATTATTTCTTGTCTTCACCCCTAACTTGAAAACCAGCTTGCTTCACCTTTTCTGTAGCAACATCTATGTGTGGAGGTAGGATAGGATGGTCCTCCATTTCTGACTATAAATATTAACCCCTCACATAAGTGTAACATGTAATTAAAACCAATGTGGTTTTGTCTTTTCTGGAGCAGAAAGAGGTCTCCAGTTTATCAAGTAAATCTGTGTAACAACAGCTACAGATTTGGAAGACAGCTGCTATAAAACCTATAATTGTCTTCAATTGTAATCTTCAAAGCTCTTCTAAAAAGCAGTTATAGCTAAATGCTAAGAACAAAAAAGGTTTCTAATCCTAAAACAAATCAAAATTAAGGAGAATTTTGCAGGAATTGCAAGACAATGTTGCACAAGCATCACAAGACAGATTAAAATGACAGCACAATTCTTAGCTCAGTTGCTACAGAGACTGCAAAACATGTGGGGCTGTACTCCACTGCACAAAGCTTTGCTTCAAGAAGAGACAGAAGTTTGGAGACCAGGCTGGGTTTCCTGGCTCAGTTCTCACTCCACCAGAGCTGTGGAAGTTCAGACCTTTGAGGAGCAGCCCCTGAGACTCTTTAAAAACATCTAGAAAAGGCAGATGCAATAATGGCTCTTACTGATTACAAAGGCATTAAAATGCACGTATGGCATTTCTAATTTTTGCTGCATTTTTCAGGAGAATTCCATATTATCCTGAAGTTGAAACACTAACCCATCTCACCCCACTGGCAGAGCTGACAGCAGGTTCCCATTAAGGCCATTCCCAAGGAAAAGCAATAACCCAAGAAGAGGGAAAAGCTGTACTGTTTATTTGCACAAGATATTCAGAAAATTGCTGTGCCTAATTTGGAAGGTTTAAATCAGTGAAATCTCAGTAGTTTTACAGCAATCTCCTCAGCAAATCAAATACAAAACTAATTACCAAAGCCCTGCTAAATTAACAGGCCTCCTCAAAGAGACACACTTCCCATTTATAAACCCTGGGCACAAAGCTGCATCGCTCAAATTCAGCAGGTATATTCCAGACTCCAAATCTGAGCCTCAGTTTCTTCTGGTTTCTGGTTTTTTTTTCCTTCCTCCCCAAAAAAGAAAATCCTAACATTTGCAAAATGCATCAATCCCATTTTATAGATGGGGAAACAGAGGCAGGAAAGTGTGAGGTCAGGTCTCAAGGGGTGTGTTTTCTTGCTGTCAGTTGTAAGCGTTATTTATTCTCCCTCCTGCATGCCTTAATGCAAGTTGCGAAGGACATTTTAAACTATAACCATTCCAGAGTTGGAGACTAATAAATCAAACCTAATGTTCATTTTATAAATATACATATATACATATTTGAATATATATGCTATGGAAAAAACCCCAGCCACCCAATGTTCTCACACAGCTTTCCTGAAATGACTCATTCCTTCCCATTTATTTGCTGTCTCACTGCCAAAACCTGTTCACCAATTGTCACCCTTCATTTCTACTCTACTCATTTACCAATCCAAAATGTTTATAACAAATGATGGTTGATGGCCTCATGGCCTTTTTTTTAAAGCGTTAGTTCCTATCCCTCTGTTTATACTGCACAAACCCCATATGATCTCCATTTGCAAGAGAAGATGTCATGGTGGGATCTGCAGTTTTAATCAAGTCCAGCCAAGGGGCCCATGTGCCCTCCCTGTTGCTAAAGGGACAGAGCTGTGTCACACACCTGTAACTCTCTGCATGTCCTATGATTCTGATCTCAAACAGAGAATTTCTGGAGAGGAAAATAATCAGAAAGGTCCCTAAACTCTTCAGTTCAACAGATGAGCAGTGACGCTGAGTCTCCAGAGCTTCCAAACATCCCTTACTACAGGCAGGTGCACCCCAGCAGCAGCTGCATTTAGCATGGGGAAGCAATATGAATTTTGGCTCTGACCCAGCCAACACATCAGCTACACAAGCACTCAGTGCTGCAAGGCCTCTCTCAGTTGCTGCCTCAGAGAATCCCGGCCGTGGGCTCACACACTGCTGTGGCACTGGGGTACAACCAGAACCAGGCACAGTGTGCAGAGGAGCACTGAGGTAGCTAAAACAATGGGGCTTTGAATCCCACTGTTTCCCAATCCATAGGACTGAAGGCAGCAGAATCAGCTCACATGCTTGTTTCTCCCAGGTAGACAAACTGCACATTGTGTTGGACTGAGACTTTCTGGAAAGAGACCCTCATTGTGCTACATCTCCACTACTCAGAATTCTCTCAAGTCACTTCTGCCACATTTCCCCCTTTCTCCACTGGTTGTCAGCACCGTGCTGTGCTGCAGCGGTGTCCAGCTGTGTCCTGGGAGCTGCCTCTGGAAGCGCTGCTGGCTGAGGCTGCTCTGCAGCTCAGGGAGGCTGGTGGAGCTGCGCTCCTTCGGGCCTCACGGCTCGGCAGTTTGACATGGCTGGACATGGCTGGTGCCTGTCACACCAAGGAAAGAAGCTGGGGAACAGTGGGCCCTCTGCCTGTGGAAGCTACATGGGCACAGTCCCACTCCTCTCACCCAGCAGAATGTCAAAATAAATGGGGCCTGTAAAAGACTTAACAGTTCAAGTTGAACAGGGATTGAAATTTAAGAGGCATTTCATAAGAAAGCACCATCAGTGAGCTTCTTCACTTGGCAATAAAAGGGAGCTCACCTTTCCCTCTCCTGAGCTGTCCAAATTCAGCCATCCTCTCAGGTTGCTGTCACTGCAGGGAATGCATCCCATGGGACAGACATCAGTTCTGATCAGAACTGTACCAGACACCAGTTCTTCACCTTTGGTTGTAACATGGCCTTTGCCACTGCTCCCTGATTTGGAGGGGACACAGGTACAGGACTGCCTACAGGAGGTCTCAGAATGAAAACAGGCACCAAACCACCCAGGCTGCCCCAGCCAGCAGTGCCCATCTCCAGCAGCTGTGCTTCTGCATGGCCTTCCTGAAAAAGAGCCAGGAACCAACTTTGTCTCCTGACTCTGTGGTCCCCGTGGTCCTTCAGACCCTGGCAGTACTGCCTGGGTACCTGCTGCTCAAGAGCTCTGTCAGCAACTTTAGCACCTTCTTGGAGATCTAGGAAAAGACAGCCTACCTAATCCACCCCTCCTTGGGAGGGGTTGACAGTCTTGTACCCAGCAGCCAGAGCTGCTCTCTTCCTAACAAACCAGTTTTGGCTTCTTCTAGTCAGCTCTTGCCTCTCTTAAAAGAGTCCTTGGCAATTTTAAAAGCACAGCAGCTCCAGGGTAACCTATGGTTCATCCCTCTGCTCTCCTGCAGTGCAAACAGTGGTGTCTAGGATTTACTACACCCTTCTCTTGCTAAAGAAGCCACTGAATTTACACCTGCTTCTCTGCCTGGAAGGAAGGCTGATCCCCAGCTCCTTGAAGGGCTCTCCCACACTGCTGCTCACCAGCCTGGCCTTGGTGGTGTCATGGGTATGAAAAGATGGTGCTGGCAAAAGTGATACACTTTCTTAGATACCTTGCAAAAATCCCTGGGTTTTCTAGCTGGTTGCTGCCTTCCTCCCCAGAGGTGGCCCAATGTCAGAGCTGCTAAATATAAACAGCTATCTAAATATTTAATTTCAATCTTGTCATTATGAATATTCTAGCAAAACATTTTGCTCTTGTTTTCTTCTCTCTCCTTCCTCAGGTAAGTGACCAGCTTGAACAGTTTAGTGGCTAAAAATGGATGAAATGCTCAAAATACCACACATACCAACACCAACTTGTTAAATGCATGAAGCCAGCTGAAAAGAAATCCATTATTTATTAGCTCTCTGCCTTTATCAAGCCAAGCTCAAAATGCATTTTTCAAACTGGATTCTTCAGAAGTACTTCTCTTGACTGCCTTGTTCAGTATACTCCAACTTCAGAAGCAGAAAATGAATTTTTTTTTCCTGCTGATCATATATTCCCTTTAGCATAGCAGTTTCTAACCTCTGGGCTGTGACCCCACCATGCAGCTGGAGAGCTTTGAACATTTTTCCCACTTTTCACTCCTTGTCTTTCTAGTGAAATAGAACTCTTCTGAGGCATGGAACCATCCAACAGCTCTTACACCTCCTCTATGGATTCTCAAGGAAAAAGCACAAAAGGAGTGTGGAATACACCTGACCCTGCGGGGTTGGGCACCCAGCCATGTCCTGTGGGACACAAGCGCTCCTTGTCTGGCACAGCTGCTGCTCAGACATCAAAGCCTTGCCTTCAAACACCGCCCACGGCAGCCTCATGGCCCTTCCACCCCAGCCCAGAGAGCCCTCGGCCCTGCCCCTGCAGACACTCACGGCAGTCCTGCTCATCAGACTTGTCCTTGCAGTCCTCGTCCCCGTCACACTTCCAGTTGAGGTGGATGCATTCGCCGTTCCCGCACTGGAACTCGTGGGCCGCGCACGTGTTGAGGGCCTTGGCGTTGTAGCCGCACGTCTCCATGGACTCGTCCGACTGATCCTCGCAGTCGGGCTGGTTGTCGCACACCCACAGCTCTGGGATGCACATGCTGTTGTTGCACTGGAACTCGTTGGGGTTGCAGGTCAGAGGGGAGCACTTCCTTTCATCGCTGCCATCCCCGCAGTCATTGTCACCGTCACACACAAAGATGATGGAGATGCACGACTTGTTACTGCACTGGAACTCGTTGGGAGAACAGGCTTGGGAATAAAAACAAACAAGTGAGCTGGGAGGTCTCCAACCCAGCCCTCACCACTGGCCCAGCTTTAGCACATTAGGGATGTCTGAGGGCACAAGCACAAAGGCATTACCGGGGCTGTCCTACCCCAAAACACTTCTCCCAGTGGTTACCACGTGACAAGGAGCTCGTGAGGCCACAGCGCTCCTCAGCTCCTCAGGATGCATCCTCTAGGGACCACAGCAGCCCTGGAGAAGGAGGGGCAGCAGGGCTGTGGGAACTGCGGGTGAGAGAGGCGGGGGCAGCGCTGTCCTGGCACTGAGGAGCAGCCGGGGGAGCCCCGGGCGGGAGCAGCAGCACGGAAGGGAATGGGAAGGTGGCAGGGAGAGGCTGGGGCTGCGCCGGCAGCGCCGGGGCTCCACTTGGCTCCACGCTGACATTACCAGCTTCCTGACTTTCATAAGCACAGAATCAGGTTTCAGGATTTCACAGTATGCCTGGTTTTGGACATATTAAGTGGGATGTGTAGGGTAAATATTTAGTGAGTCGAGCATCAATTTAGCTGCAATCTGCCAGTAAGGCCCTTTACAACACGCTGAATGCCTTCCCTGGAAATCACAACTCAACATTAACATACAAATGAGGCGCTTGTCAGATATAAGCTGAGTGGAGCACTCTCCTCTGCAAGCCTAATGGACAGCTGAACCAGAGATGCCTGCTCAAATTAAACTTTAAGGTACTCCAACAAAGTGCAGTTTGAAGTCACTTGATTCCATCAAGGTGTGGGGGAACCAAAACCATGGAAGAAATTCTCCGTAAGTACTTTGAGGTAGTTACTTATAAAGGAATTCTTCTTCTGTAGTTTCAGCCCTCTACAGGGAAGTTATGGCTTTGATAAATTACAAGTACAATAAATATAAATGCATATAAATTACAATAAGCTTTTTTTTCTTTTTACATTGCACTTGGGAAATTTTTGTCTTCAGAAGCAGAACTACTTATTGCCATATCTGCAGTAAGCTAGTAATCTAGCCCCTACACTAGACCACACCATTTAGATGGTACCAATCACTGCTATGGCAATTGCACCTGGAAAGCAGCAGAATCCCTCTAAAAGACTTGTCATACCCCAGATTTCAGCCAGTGACAGGAACCCAGGGGGATTCTACTGCAATATTATGTCTGGTTTATACCTGGGAATAAAGCAGTCTTTATCCAGCAGTTAGGAACATGCCCACTTGCAAAGATGCCTAATTACATTTTGTCTGGCAAGCTCGCTGGGCTCTGCCTGATAACCTAAGCAGCCTCTCATTTTACATCAGAACATGAATACACACACATACATATATAAAAAATATGTATATATACACACACACACACCTCTCCCCTCCTGCCCTGTGCTCTGTCCCATTTAGCCCCAGGTTTTCCAGATGTTAGAGCACAGCAATCCACCTAATTAGAAGAGAAAGAGGATTGCCTTCCTTGCTGCAATGCTGCCATGCACTGGCCAGGACCCAGGCTCTCTCCAGCAGGAAGAAATGTTAAAGAGAATCTCAGCTGCCCCACTTGACACCAATCACAGAACGCAACAGAGTGAGGCACCAAAGGAGCTGCTCGGCTCCTTCTGCACTTGGTACAGGATTTTAGATACTGAGATGCCCTCAACAGGCACCTGTCCCTTGGGACAGCCACAGTTTCTCCTCTCTGAACAGAAGGAACTAATACTAGGAGGTAAATCCTTCTCATAAGGACCTGAAATACAAGCACAGTCTGTTGGAGAAGCATCTAAAAACTTTCCTCTCTTTCATGGCAAACTTGAGACCATTAAAATGCTCTATCACCCAAATTCTGCTCTTTATCTCCATTCAGCAGATTTCTCTCTCCTTACCCCATAACTAGAAATCATCTGTTAACCCTGCTGATGAGTACACAGCTATATAACTTAACATGGAACTGCATATGGAACATTCCTCCATAAAGTGGAAATTCAAGGTAACAGTTAGAATCTTACCGATCTATTTTAAAATGATAGTGGGAAAACAGGAATATTTCTATGGCTATGTACAGCTTCTGTAACAGGTAAAGGCTGAGAAGAAGAAATTGCTTTTCTGGCATTATTTTGATGAATCTCAGAAATAGCAAAATCTTGCCTAGTTCTTTGATCCTTAATGTTTGGGCAAGATTGTAATAATTTGCACATTCTAAATGTGCATGAATTTCCTTTCCACCAACTGTAATGAGCCCCTCTTTTTCCTGTCATTGTTTTCCTGGTCCCACCTTTACCCCTCCTCCTGTTTGTACATATTTCCCTTCAGAAATCTGCTGCATTGGCAAATTAGCGACTGAGAAACATAGGAGTGGGATACAGACAATAGAAGTTTGCACAAAAGCTCCTCTGCACCTACAAATCCCAGTACAGATATAAAATTACTGATAATCACAGTCAGAAAGTAGAAGCAGTTCAGCTTTTGTAACCTCTCATGAGGACTTTCTCAGTGAAGCCTAAGAATTGCTAGCTAGAAAATTGCATGGTCATGATTATTTTATTTCTTTTTAAAAATTAAGTCCAGTGTGATGCCAGCACCAAAGACTGCAAGTTCTCTCTCCACGAACAAGCACAGCAGGTTGGCTGTTGGAAACTCCCCCCTCCATCCCCACAGTACTTAGAGGGGGATCAAGCAGTTCCTTCTGGGTCACACCTGCCTCCAGCAGAGAGCTCCATCCACCCCTCCCGTGCTCTGCTGCTGCCATGGCAGGGCAGATAAGAGTCCCAAAACCCCTCACCGTTCACTCATCCTCCCCGACAGACAGCTGAGATCGCAGGGCAGGGCAGGGTCAGGCCGGGGCTGCAGCTGCCAGCCCCGGGGAGCAGAGCTGTGCCCGGGCAGAGCTGCCGGCTCCTGCGGCACCGCCTGGCACCAAGAGCCCAATCTATAAACACCCCAATTATCTTAGCCAGCACCTGGAGAGATGGGCATGGGGCAGGAAAGCCCCAGGGACAGTTTACTTCACATCCCCTTCCATAAATCTGTCAGGGTACCTCGCAGTCCCATCGCTACGGTATTTCATTGCATCCAGAGCATTTCAGTAGAAAATGTGCCAATAGTAATTAAATGATCACTGGGGTATTTTTGACTTGAGCAATTTGTTTGCATTCTCCAAATTTGCTGCCTATCCTATTGTAAGCTGATTCACTTAAGACCAAGGAATCAAATAATAATTTGGTTTCTTTAGCATGGAAGAAATTAATAAATCTTTTACTCTAAGGTTCAAAGCCTACTTCAAACATGAGTGATCCCAATAGAAATCTTGGCAGTGTTTGTAAAGATGTGTTTAACCAACAGTCTTCAAAGCATAACTGTAACACCAGTTTACTGTAGAACACTGTAATGTTAAAAGGTTCTTCACAGTTTCAGCAGTAAAATATCACACATAAGTGATTATGTAGATGTGATTTTGCCTATATCCAAAATATACCAGAGGTATTCTGCATTAATTCTTGCCCTGTGCTATGTGCCAATCTGTAGAGCACAACTGTCTCAGTTTTGGCCTCACAGCCTGCAGCTGTACTCTTGTCACTTCTCTTGAGGAGAGTAGAGCAGAAGCAGCCTTGGGATAGAGGAAGTTAAAAATAATAAAATAACAGAAGATCAGAGAGATTGTAGTTGTGGAGTTAGTGTTTCAGTGCTGGCTGGTTCTCTTTTGCCCAGAGCCAGGATTTAACCAGAGGCTTTAGTGAGAGTCTGGTGCAGCAGGGACACTCTTAGCTCAGGCACAGCACCAAAAAATTCAGATAATTCTGCTAGATGCTTTTTAAGTGCTTTTAGAAAAAAGTAGAATGCTCTCAAGATGTAGAATTCTCTAAAAATACAGGGTGCTCATTAAAAGCTGTCATTTCAAAAAGATATATATTTGTACATAACATTTCTACAGTGGACAACTCTACCAAGCACGGATCCTCAAATCTAGATAAAATTGAAAAAACGAGATAAATGGTATGTCCATCATTACCAGGAGCTTATGTACAATGGACTGTAACTGCTGTCATTGCTAATCTCTAATTAAAGATTTTATAGCTTTTCAGTAAGACTCAGGTATTTAATTCATCTCTTCTCCAAAAGAGCCATTTCCACTTGAAATTACATGAATGGCTTAAATAATGATAATTATTTGGTAAAATTTGTGGTAAAGTGGATAGCAGCAATTATCCACTGATGCTGAAGACAAGAAGATAAGATGAATTATTACACTGTATTTTTCTGACACTGTCCCCCAAAGCAACTTAAAGACATGTGTCTGAAAATTTATGTTTGTTTAAATCTGATAATGGATCTTCTAAAGCAGGCAAAGGATGATTTGTGCATACCAACATTTGCATCAGCGAGAGAGAGATCTGCTGCTGATTCACGGCTGCTTCAACACTGGCAGGGGAGGCTGCTGGACTTGAGAAACTCTCCCAAGCTCTGAGATTTAGGATTTGAGTTCTGCAGGGCTGAGGGGTGGAATTCCTGAGCTCCATCTGCCCAGGTTTTCTGCCCCAAGTGCAAGCCCAGCTCCCCCAGCCCACAAGAACCAATCTCTGAGCTGGGCCATGGATAAGGAGGTCACAGAGTGCAGACAGGGTAGATTATATTGGAACTCCCAGTTACCAGCACTGTCAGCATGTTAGTTTTGCTTAACTAGTATTTATTTTCAGGTTTAATTCTGTCTAAATTATTTATTTTGCCTGCAGTCAATTGCTTACCAAATAGCTGAATATTTAATACAGATCTTCTGTCAAATGCCAGTCTTTAAAGCACGGATTCGTGCCTGGAAGGACAAGTTTCCCATGGAAAGCTGCCCTCCAGGAAGGACAGCAAAAGAGATGGAGGTAAATGAAGATGACCTTGAAGCTCATTGCTCTGAAAAAATGACAGGCCTCCCATGGAGGGAATAATGCAGCGGAATTGCAGCCTCACTCCCACCAGTGGTTGTTGCTATGGTGATTGATACCGAAAAGCCCATCTAGATGGAGGCTGCAGCAGGAATAGTAATTCCTGATATTGTTCAAGTCACTAATGGAGCTAAGGAGCCATCTCACGCACTCCTGCAAATTAATATTTGCATGTGCTGGCTGCCTTTGTCACACGCTGCCCTCAAACACAAATCAGTCATTTTCCCATTCTCTGCAGCAGTATTTGCATAGTATTAGTTAATTATAACCCAGCAACCAGATGCCAAAGCCCCTGCTGACAAATAATAGTTGGTTCAAAAATGTATTTGGTGATTTAGAATGTATTTCCTGAGATTCATATATTTATTCCAAGTGGTTTAATTATCTGGAAATAGAATTAATTATGACTCCCAATTTACAGAGAGAAGCAGTTTATGTACAAAGTATGCACACTCTGCACTCTGTCTTTAATTTTATGTATGTGCAATAAGGTTGCAACTCCTACTTGCCGTCTCCTCACTTTCCCTTCAAATCAGGAAAGGGTTAGGAAGTTTATCAGATGCTTTTCTGGCTAAATGACTGAAAATGACCTCAAAATATGAACAAGTGAATCCAGTGTAGAGGGTTTAAGGGTAAAATAAAGCAGCTTGAAAGACAAAAAATGGATGGTCCAAATACCAAAGGTTAATGCTCTCCTGCTTTTGTGACCATCCAAGACACCCCACAGGGATCTCATGAGGATAAAGACATTATTATTACTCTTTTATATTCTGACTGGAATATAATCAGCTGAATCAGATGGTACTAGCCAAAATTTAACTGGAAAACAAATGTGCTGTGAAGTGTCTAGTGAGTTTTTTTCCTGACTTTGAAAATTGGAGCCTGTACAGGACAAGCTCACTCCTATTCCCTTAGACATGACTTGTTTATTAAAATGGCAATTTTACAAATTATACTATATTGGCAAATCCCTCAGAAACATCTGATAATAGCCATTAAACTAACATCTGCCCTAATATTATCACACAAAATTCTGTATTTCTGAGGAATATATGAACGTTCAGCAAGCAGAACAGGGCATTCCTGAGCAGGGCTTCATCCTGGGACAGTGCACACAAACCCCACATTACTGCACACACAGACCTCTTGGATTCAGCAGGACTCCCTGTGGTTATGAATTTTCTGAACATGATTTCTGTGCATGGACTTTTCTGCACAACCACCATTTAATTTTGCCACTGTGGAGTTTAAATCACAGACATTTTGCCAGGAAAAGCCAATCTATGGATGTCACCTTCCACCCACTGGGCAGATTCCCACTCCCTGCTCATCTGCTGACACAGAGACATGACCTGCCTGTTTTCATTATGACCAGCTCAGGAAAGACTTCATGAGAATCCTAAAAGCTACACTCCAATCGCATTGGCAAATGACAGCACAACTGAGTTTATTCTTAGGAAATATGGGAAAGGCAAGGAACCCCAGCCCATGGTTCCACAGCCATGTCACTGGCTGCCACTTGCTCCTTACCCATTCCTAAGCACAGGGATAGTTTCAGTTTAACCAGTGGGAAAGCTGAGCCATTTCCCCAGAATCAGTCAAGTCATTTATAAGCTGCTGCCATAACCAAGCAGGGAATCCTGGAGCTTGCTGATTCACAGGTTTGAACTCACCTGAGCAGTGAGGGACAAAGCAGAACTCTTATTGCTAACAGTGAGGTCAGTGCCCATAAAATTTCCATTTCCACTAATTTACTTTGCTTGATGGGAACTGTTTGTAAGAGGAGATATTGCTTATTGCAGTTTGCTTCACTGTTAAACATTTGCTGCATTTGGAACATGCACTATTAACTCTTCTGGAGCACAGACAAAACAAGGCAAGGCTGAGAGCTTTGCCTTCTCAACTCCCCAGTTTACCCAACCATGTCTCACATTTCTCTAGGAACAGTGATCCAAAGTGAGCTTGAATGTAGGTTCAATAACAATTAAAAGATGCTTCTGAAATAAAATGGTTTGCAAGAGAACTGATCTGAAGGGAGAAGCACCTGAAAAAAGAAGCACTGAGGATGCAACAAGGCAATTGGCAGAATTTGGTGTAGCCCCATTCAAGGCTATGAAAATAAGCACATCCTACAATGACCAAGTCCATAAACACAAGGCCCCTGTGGTGATTTTGGGAGGGGGAGAGACTGACAGACTGCTCAGGAAACAACCAGCCCCTGACTGTTTTCAGTTATGTGATAATTAGGGAGCACAGCTAGTACGTGATGTAGGCAATGTACCTATGTACCCACAATTCCAGCAAAGAATGGCAATCATTTCTCAAAAAACAGGATTAGATTTTCTACTCAAAGGGAAAATCTAATCACTGAGTGACACTGCCTGCAATTAAACCTGTAAGGGTCGTGTGCTGACTGTGCTCACATTAACAGCAATGAGATTTCCATGGCAGTAGGATTTGCCTTGCAGTTTCCATGATTTGGGAATAGAAAGCAGCACTTTCCTGGATTTGGGCTGAGATGAAGACTCACACTCAACATGAGCAATTATTTTAAAGTTATTGGAACAAAGAAAGGTAATGAAGTTGTGTTTATTGTGAACTAAACCTTTCTCATTACATTTTATCTAATGAACAAATTTCTTTGCAATGTAAAAGCAAAGTTAATCCAACCCTTATATCATCCTCTACGAAAAGAGTATTTCAGCCACTAAGATGACTTTCAGATTAGTTTTATCTGTTAATATGACTCATAAACCAACTTCTTTTTTTTTCCCTCTTGCATCAAACATGACATGGTCCTCTCCTGCGTAGGACTGTGCTGAGTTCAGGCTACTGATTTTGATTTAGCCTTCAGATCATATGCTCAGGAAGCAGAACTGTTAATTAGTGTAACACATATGTACTGGTGGCCACTGCAGGATGCAACTCCTACCCACATATCTGCCATCACAGCATCATCATTGGCAAGATTTCCCTGAATAAAACTAAACAGATTCTTGCTTTTTGGATGAAAAAGCTCAAAATTATAGCTGCATTTTATGAAGAAAGCACTTCAGGGACATGAAATACAATTGTATTTGGCAATAAGAGATGTAATTCCTTGACTGTTTCAACTCTAGGAGCTCTAACTGTTGAAAGACAGACTACCCAAAAGATAAACATAATTACAGGCCAATTCTTGCTCCTCTGCCACTATGATGTGAGATTGGACAGAAGAATCAGAGCCAATGTCTCCAGCTAAAGTGCAGAAAGAGCAGCAAGACAAAGCTTGTGTGGGTGTGCACAGGTATCCTGCAGTCTGGCACTATTAAGCTTTAGTTTTAATTATCCACAAATCTTTGTATAAAAGCAGCTGTTTCACAGCCTTCTTCCAGACCCCTGTGAACAATGATCCTTTGGGGTGTGAAGGATTTGTCTGTGTGGGGGTGTGAGTGTGCTCGTGCATCCCCCTTTTTCCCCCCACACTCCTTCAGAGCAATGCTGCAGAAGTACCACTGCTGCATTGTCTTGTTTTCAGACTGTGTTTTCATCTACTCTGCTTTAGAGAATAAATAATTCATGGAACACTGATAGGGACAATTTCTCTGTGAGGAGGATCAGCACAGGGCCACCCCCAAAGCCCCACTCAGTGCTGGAAGCTCCGTTTGCAGATGTGCCACACGTCTTCCTTTATAAACCTCAGCTCAAGAGCCAGCAGCAGGAAGGCAAAGCCATTGTGCCCTCATCCTCTGCAGGTAGAGCCCTGGCACAGCTTGGGCCATGGCTTTAGGGTTTAATTCTGGATTTACACAATGACTGTCTTACCTCTAACCTAAGTTCACATACTGTTTAATTACAATGAGCATCCAATATATTAAAAATGCAGCTACCTTCACTTTTCCTGTCAGCATGCAATTAAAAGTAACTCCCAATCTCTTCTCCTTCTCACCATTTTGTTCTGAAGGAACTCAGGACAAATATGATTACAGGCTGAAATTTTTCCTAAATAACAATGGGGATTTTTCTGCAAATTACTACTGCTTTTGAAGGAGCTCTAATACTTTAAGCAGTGATAAAGTGGCAGCTGTACATGTTTAATTTCTGAGAGCCACAGCATAATGCACAAGCATTAATCCCTCCAGCTGTCCAGTAATTAAACATCATGTAAAGCCCAGAGGATATCATTGCTGTTCTACCTTATCTTATTTATGAAGGACTTGCAGTTGTTAAATCTAGCAATTCTTTTTTTCCTTCTTGAAAATAATTGTAAATTCTTCCACCATGGCAAGTGCACTGAAGCTACAGCTACCCTCTATAAAATGCCAGGAATTTCAGACCAGCCATGTTTCTTCTCATCACACACTAAAATAATGAATAATGACAGTGCATAAATATTTCTTTTACAGGTGTGACTGCGGTGCTATGGATTTTAACCCTGTTAAAATTGGTGGGTTTCTCAGGGAGAATGCATGGCAAAATCTGATCCTTTGTGTTTGATGTCCCTCGGAGCTGACTGAGGGGCAGCACATAATGAATGTTAATTCATTAACAGGCAGTGAACAGAACTAACTTTGACAAAAGCACACATTAATCAAACCACAATGGAAGATAAAATCAGTGCCACATTATCACCAAGTTAGAAGGTCTCAGTAGGAGAGGGGCTCAGTGGAGATCTGCAATGGACTGGATCAGTGTAGTCAAATCCCAGTGGGGAGCACTGGAGTGTGACTCTTGCAAAATACAGGTACCTTCTACTGCACAAAAAAGAAAACTGTGCTGGGACAACATGATGCTCTTTATAGTTACAAGACAATGATAAAAGATGACAAAACAATTTAACTGTCAATAGAAAGGTCACTTCATGTGAGCGTAGGTGCAGGAGCAGACTGAGGGAAGGTGACTTTAAATCAGCTTTGCAATTTCCCTCCTTCAGCTGGTTCATCACCAGGTGGATCTGCTGGAGGGGATGAACAGCTTTAGCCTGCTTTAAACTCTGCCTTCAGCCAATGGTTCTCAGCTGACCTGAGGGCTGTTAACCAGGGCACTGGCAAGAGCTGACTCAAAGTTTTCTGCACTTGGACCTTCCAAGAAAAGGATGTCTCATTTGGAGGGGCTGCTGCTTTTTTGGAAAGTAACACATGAGCCTGGAGCTGTGCCAGAAAAGTGGGAAGTTCACCACCTGTAAATGATCTATATACATGGCAAAGCCTGGGAGCTGCCATGGCAAGGACACATGGTTACAGCTGAGCACACCTGTGTTTACTGTGGTTTCCCTTACAAATTTAAAAAAACCTTTATCCAGTTTGTTCACTTTTAATCTGGCATATCATCATATCATAAGGCTGAAAATGTAGAACTAATTCTGAGATACATGGTCAGCAATGAAAAGCCTGAAGACCAAGGTCCAAAAGAGGATACTCTGGGTGACAAGGCTGTCACTGGCATGAGGCTCCTGCAGGAATTCCTGGCTCTCACCTCAGCCAACTGCACAAGGTTAGTGTGAGTATGTCCATTGCCTGCAAAAGTTCCCCATGATCCCTGTCTCTGTGCTACAGTTCAGCAGAATAAACCATAGATAAATAGCTTATTCTGCTGTCAATATATCAATGAATTCATCATTTCACTGCATCCAACTGTTGGGAAAGGGGACAATGGTGCACTTCCAAGTCCTCATCTCCAAGACACAATTTCCATATTGAGGGCAAGCAGTGGTTCAGGTGAGAACCAGTGACACAGCCAGAAGAGATGGGGCCAGAGCCTTGTTCTCTGTGAGCATCCCAGAGTCCTCTCAGGAGGGACATGTGTGCACTAAAGGGGTTCAGTGCCATTTCAGCTGGTACAGGATGGCAGCTCCTCTCTTCCAAAGCCACTCTCAAGTGCTCTCTGCATCCCTGAGCAGCTGACAAAACACTGCTTACTGTCTCTCTCAGCAGAGATTTAACAAGTTCTGCAGTAGTTAGCCAAGTCCAGACGGACCCTGAGTTGTGTTGCTTTAATTACAGCCTCTCCTATTTAATTTCTTTTTTAGTCTCAGTAAACTCAGTCCTAAGCTTGTCCAATCCATTGTGACAAAGGTTGGGTGCACTGGGAGCGGAAAACCTTCACCAGGGAAATAAGGAGGCTGCCAGCACCTCCAAGCCAGCAAATTCAAGACTGCTAACCCTGACCTATGACTACAACACACCTGGTATTGTGAAGACTCAAATTACTTCTGCTCTAAAAACTGAAAAATAAGATTTTTCTTTTTATATAGTCTTATTTTAAAAAAGGCAGATATTTGCATTTTCAAAAACTGTTTGTGCACTGGAAGTCAGTAGTGTTCTTAAAGCCTGTCTATTGGAAGTCAATTATTTAGACGGGCACTTAACTACCTATGTGCAAGGATTAACACCTGCAATTAACTCCCAGTGCAACTACAGCCTGTGCAGACACAAATCTGGATCCCTGATCACTGCTGCTTTATCCATTGCAGGTGAAAGAATTTCAGTTTGCATTGCTTCTTTGACAAGTTCTTCCACAGGGTGAAAACCACACCATTGTCTCCTCGTTCATTTTCTCTACTTTTGTCCCCAAGTCTCTGAACAGCTGCTTCGTCCCCCCAGCTGGCTGTGCCAGTGTCTGCACTGGGTACATTTCACATGGGTTCAAAAAGCAATTATATCATTCTGAGAGGAAAAATCCAGCCAGAATGACAAGGTTCAGAGCAGTAGCTGGAAAGGAAACTGCTGGAGGAGGAAGAACCATAATACAGCTACACTGTTCCTACAGTTTTGGATGATTGTGTATCATAATAATTACTGTCCTCTCCTGCAGAAGAGCCTCCCTTAACTTGGGCTGTGAACATTCTGACACAGGGAGAGGTTCTTGCACAGCCTCAGCACAACCAAGCTTTGCTCCTGGATACCTGCACAATCTTGTTACTGGTACAAACTACCAATGCAGAAATGCAGGCATAAATAAGGCTCATAAACTCTATATTAAATCCTCTTGAAGAATTATAAATCCAAGAGCTAGTTATTCCTATAAAAAAGCAAGAGTATACACAGTTAAAATATTTTTGAAGTGTCACATGAGTTGCAGTAATAGCATTATTAACATGGATTTGGAAAGAGCTTAGGGGTTTTTCTTCTGGATGCCCTCACTCACACCATCTTCAACTCATCATCCACTTGTTTATTGCACATGCAGGCTCTCACCACAGAAAATATTCTGAGCACAAATAAATCCCCTTCCAAACATTTATCCAGCAAGATGTGTTATTTATAGACAAGCTGGTTAGCCCTGTGAGGAGTGCAGCCTCTGTGACAGGGTGCTGTGCTCCAAGGGGCTGCTGGTGACAGGCAGTGCTGAAGCTTCTTATAAAATGAGAATAAAAACCTGAGTGCAGAGATTAAATTAACAAAACAAAGAGAAGAAGGGGTCTGAAGTGGTCAGGATACTGTGTGCTGCTGAGATAAGAGGAAACAGAGAAAGGAGGATTCTAACCAGAGAAGAAATGGGAATGTTAACAGAGTATCAGTGGATAGGCTTAGTGAGGTTTATCAGATTTGGATAAGGGAGAGGATAGCTATCAATCCTCCACAAGCTCACACAATTGTTCTCATCCATGAGGAAGAGACCTTCTTTTGACAGACAACCTCCCTGAAAGTGCTCCCACTACAGCCATTCAGCAGTGCCTCCTGCTTCCCTCTCAAAGCAAGTTTTGACCTCTGAAAGATGCTGAGTTGAGATCTTAGGACTTAGAAAGCTTTTGATGTTTGCACCCACCCAGGATGCTCCAAGTTTACCTGTCAATGCCTTTTCCCCTGGTCCTCATGCCAGAGAACAGCCCATCCCACAGCCAGACTCAGCAGAGATTTCCAGTGTATGGGGACAACGCTCAGTCATTAGACATTGGTTGAAAGCTACTAATTCATTTCTCACCAGTTACCCAGCAAGCATCAAAAAGTGATAATTTGTCCTTGGATTAAATTTTTTTAAAGGTTTTTAAGAACCTGCACATGCACTAAAACTGGAAGCTAAGTAAGAGTAGAGATGCTGAAACATCCAGAGCAGAAACACTCAGCTATTTCCAAATCCATTAATAGCATCATTATGCTGAAATTATGTGGCATTCAGAACATATTGACATTCATTTTGGGGGTTACCTAACACTTTGAAAAAAAAGTTCAAAGCAATTTCAAGTAGATTTTTATTAAAACTAAAAGACTCAGTGAGACCATTCCCACTGGTGTGAGCAGCAGCATTAAATCAGGGGAGGCAGCCACCAGTGTGGTGGTTCTAATTTAAAAGTGGTTCTAATTTCACTAACTCATATCAGGAAAATAGCAGTTACAATTATCTTCTGAATTTGTCTCTAATTCAAACCTCCCATTCAAAGAAAATAAAATGTACTAATGTGTTAAAGAGAAAACACTTAAAGCGTTTCACATGGAAAACCAATACAAGGAAAAAGAAAAAAAGGACTAAGAAAAAATACTTTTACAAAGAGAGCTAAATAGTGGAACAAGTTGCTCACAAAGTAAAAAGGTTTGATAATATTTTGTTTGATAAAGCTGAGTGCAAAGAAATAAATTTGTCCACAGCACTCCACTCAGAGCCACAAATGTAAATATGTAAAACATATTTCCTTATACAGCTTCAAAGAAAATACATAATGTGGATTATGAACTGGGCAGGAATTAGAGCCCCAAATCCAGTTTTCAAATGAAGAAACTTCAATTTGTGCTTGAATGTAACCATTCAATCCTTTCACCAGCAACCTGGAAGTAAAAGTAGCATTGCTGATACCGCATGCAACACTAGAAATATCGAGGGATGGGTGAATACACAGAACTTAGTGAGCTTCTTAAAAGCTTGGGATCATTTGCACACAAAAAATTTAATAAGAACAGTATTAGAAATTAGAAAGGTGATTTTACTTCTGGACAGACTAGCAAGACTGATACTCCCTAAATTCTGGTGGTCTGTGTAAAAACAAAGTTGGAAAAACAAATGGAATACCAAAAGGAGCCACAAGAATGAGTCAAACATTCATTCAAAAGAGAATATTTGACATCAAGAAGCATAAAGAACTAATAATTTGGTCTACCAAAAAGGCAGCCTGAGAAATGGTTTGATCACACAGTGCAGGAGTTTTCACAGACTGAAAACACTGTTAAAGGGCTCTTTCATTCAGCACAGAAAGGCCTAATAAAAGGCAATGGCCATTTAGGGACTGAATTTAAAGCAGTTATGGGTACAGAGTACATCATTCTCTCTCTGTCCAGTGAAACCAACAAGCCATCAATGTCCAGGCCTATCTATTCTGCCCCAGCAGAAGGCAGCCTGAGTCTGTCCCCAGTCTGCACGGGATATAGCAGGAACCTGCTGAGCTACCACAGAGGAAGGTTTGAACCCTATTTAAGTCCTTTCCATATCACCTGAGTGTTAACCCTAATAATAATAATTAATTCTTCATGGAGTTCATGCATTCTCCAGCCAGCCCCAGCTGGAGAATCCTTCTTTCCTCTCTGGTTCTAGAAGTCACCACTTAGCGCTGCAAAGCAGAGTGAGTAAGTTTGTTGGCAGGAAAAATCATCCATGCAATTTGTAAGTCACTCCAGGACTTTTGTAGTCCTACATGGATATGTTGTATCTGTATTAACTCACCAGGAGTGCAACCAGCCTCATCAATTCCACTTTCACAATCCTTCTGCCCATCACATCTCCAGGACAACGGGATGCACTTGTTGCTTAAGTCTCCACAGCTAATTTTTTCAGATGGACACACTTGTTTGGCTGGAAGAAAAAAACAAACAAATAAATAAACAGAAGTTAAACATATTTCTAAACATTTCTAACATTGTTTATGCTGTTAAAGTTACTTTGACTTTGAATGGCTCAATCCTGAGACATACTGGAATGAAATCCCAAATCAACCTGCTGCCTCTTCCATCAGGCTGCCCTGGGAACGAGGCCCTTCCTGTCCCTCTCAGCCAAAAGGAACTGAGAAAGTTGCTCCAACAGGGATTCCAGCTGAGATCTTTGGGCTGGGTGTTAGGGAGCTCAGTTCAGCACCAGGCTCTGCCTCCCTGCCCAACACACTGAGCTGGAGGTGCTCAGTCACTGCCCTGCACACAGCACAGCAGCTCTGCACACACCACCTCCAGCTGAGCCAGGAGAAGCCAATTCCCTCATTTTAGTACAACGCTGTACATCTAGGTTTGGCAAGGCAATTTCCAAACATAATGATCTGGGCAGACTGTGGTCAGGAAAGCCAAGGAAAAATCAGCAAGGACAAGCAGGAACTTGCAGATATTTAACAAATTGAGCTTAACTGCGTAAATTGAAGGCAACTGTGATGTCAGACACGGAGACATAGGAGGACCTGCAGAAGCAAAAACCTCAGTATAGGCAAGAAGACAACTATGAAAAAGAATCTGCCAGATTTATCTGGAACCAAGTAAGCTGTGAAGCTCATTCTCTCATAACTAGTTTGCATTGCTAAAATTCCCATTTTTTTCTTTCCTTCATACTAGTGTAAAGAGCAACAGATCTACATTTATTGTGACAAGGCTGCTGAAATGCAAAATGTTCCACAATTTAAACAATTGTTTAGCATTCTGGAATCATCATCCAGTTTGGCAGGATTTGCTTATTAAACAGACCAATTTCTCTCTTCAAAAAATTACATGTATTCAAATATTTCTTCCATTGGTATCGATGATAATAATGTTGTGTATGGCTGCAGGTCCACTGAGCAGGTGGGAACTTAAATTCTAAATTAAAACCTTCACATTACCCTGCCCTGGTAAAGGTATTTACACAAAGTCTATCAGCTTCCTAAGTGCTGAGAGAGAGGATGAAATTTATACCTCCCCTTCCACCTACACAAGGAGGCTGTGAAAGGGCATCCTACAGCCCCAAAGCATCAATCAGCCACTTGGAGAGCAGTGCCATTTAATCCCTGCATTTCTCTGTCTTAGCACCTTGAAGTGTTGTAAGAAGCAGTTTTGAGAAGCTGTAGGCAACCAATACATCAAGAAAAATTAGGTCCTGCCATAGACACACAGTTCATAACAGATGTAATGAAGTTTTATAACCCTATGGCATGACAGCATTTCTGTTGAAATTTGCTCGCTGCATACCTAAATAACATTTATGAATGTTGTACGATTACAGGGGGGAGGAAAAAAAGGATCCTTATTTAGGCTTTGGGATTATTTTTCCAGCAAATTAGTAAAAAAAACGTTGGAAAGGCTCCCCAGCAAGACCCCACCAGGATCAGTGTATCTGCCAACTCAGGCCAGGTCCTGTGCCCCCTCTAAGCTGCAGGTTTTGTACTGCCCAACTACATTAAGGTTTGGATTGGACTCGCATACTCAGCAAACTGGGATACCAAAATGTCACAGAGACATTTGTTAATCAGGTTATTGGTCCACATCCCCCAAAAATTGTTCTAGTTCTTCTTGCTCTGGCAATAGTGAGGGAAAGGAGAATTTGTTTCGATGCCAAGTGGGACCAGGTCTTCCATCCTCACTGTAAATCTCCATTGAGAACCAAGTGAGTCAAGACAGGTAAGAACATGTTCCACACCCCTGATTTTGAAGAAGGTGAAATATAATCATAAAATGGTATCATCACACAGTGGGATCATTAACCAGCAAAAAGGTTACTTATTGGTCACAGTTTAAAGCACAGGAATTACTTTTGCTTGGCTGCTGTGGGCAGATGCTTAATAGTTTTGGGAAGCTGAAAGGTTTGGAAAGGTATGAATAGAAGGCTCCTATTTATGGAAAGCAACCTCTATGTTAATCATCTCCCTGACAGAATAATTATAGACATTTAAAATATATAAATCAAAGCTTGAACTTTCAGGGATGCAGCAATAGAAGCTGCTGTTGGTCACAGTTCATCAAATATTTGTGTTCCAGTGGTTTCTGCACCTAAGCAATCGTTGCATGGAAACCAACGACTTGTAAGCACTGGCAGCTAACAGAGAGGGGATCTTGTACAAAACTCAAAGCAAAACTTTGGTGAAAACACACCTGCATTTCCAGCAAATTGGGTGTTTTCCTCCCCTCTCCTCCAAGAGGTTGCAGATGCAAGTGGAGTTCATGTTGTTGTCCCCACTATTAAAGAGGCTTTCAGCAACTGCAGTCCAGACTTAACATTTCTGTTTCTGTGCACGGCTACACAAACCCAGACCTCTTGGGCTGACGTGACCAAAATGTTTTACTTCCTCCTTCCCTCTTTGTGCAGGCAGAAAGGAAAGGGTTAGTGCTGTGTGATGGTGAGTGCTCTTACCCTGGATGCATTCTGGACCAATGCGAGTTATAGCAAGATCTGCCTTTTCAGAAAAGCACCATTAAACAACTTGGTTGAAATGTCAGACACATCAAGACCAATTTATCACAATGAACTGCAAATGCCAAGGATGGACAACAATGGTTTATTTATAAGGAGACAAGAGCAAAGAAGACAAGAAGGTTCCATTTACTCACTACCGCCAATGGCACATTCTTCTTTCTCTTTACAGGAGGCTACAAAGTCTTTCAGAGAACCATAGAGCCTAACTGGCGCCCCACTGTTTGCTTCCTCTTGTGCCACTGCTGTGCTTTTCAGGCTCCGGACATCGTGTATATTCAAGAAAGCCCAAGAAAACAAAATTGATTTACTTTCAGAAGACCATTTGTCAGGTTCTCACCAAACAGGTACTCTAAGAGCATACACAAAATGCAATTAAGCAGCTTCCACTGGTGGGAAACCCACAAGACTTTTCATCAGCAGACTGAAAAGAATGCCCTTTGTGGAAATACATCATCTTACAGGTCTGAACAGCTCCTCTATCTCTGCTGCAATAACTCCCCATCCTCTCCAGACTGCCCCTTGTGGTTTCCCCAGGTTCTTCACAAGCTCCAACCCAAAACTTTTTTTTCTACAACAGAGAAAACTCAATACTAAAATGGTTTAATTATTTTCTGCCATGCCAATAAACTGTTCTCCCAAATATTCCCACTACTTTTATTATGGAACTTAAAATTCCTACCTCCCTCTTTCCCCCAGCAATGATTTAATTGTCAGCTTATTTTTTTTTTAAAGGAATGGTTTTAACAAGAACCTCCCCTCCTCAAACACTGCCCTTAAATCTTCTTTTGTCACAGCTGGCAGAACTGCCTCAGAGATGTACCAAGAACAAAATAAATGTTCGTACCTGCCCAAGTAGAGGATTAGAATCCAGTGTGTTTCCAGGGAAAACAAGCCAAGCTGGTAAATGAGCAACTGCTCTGCAGAGAGGAGGGGAGCTGACAGGCAGAGATTGCTTAGGGAAATTCAGAACTCAGAGTTCTCAATCACTGAAGATTTGTGATTCAGAAAAAAAATCTCAGTCAAAATTTGCATATATTGTTCTTTTTTATATATGTGTGTGTGTATATGAATGTATATCCCTATCTACACTTACTACTGACTTAAAACTCAAAGTTTCCCATTGAAATATTTAAGGTGCATAAGAAACATAGCTTAAAATCCATCTTCTGACTTGAAATGCTGTCACAGCTGAAGGTGTGTCTGACTGGTACTTCCCTGCTCTTGGCCCTTCTCCCAGCTGTGGGTGGCTGTGAAGAACACTGGCCTCTGCCCCATTCACCACAGTTTCCTCTGCAGCTCAGGACAGGTCACTGTTGTTTAGTTCACTTTACTTTTGATGTGTCTCGACCCTTCAAGACACATCAGCTTCTGGGTGTGATTTTCTAAGGTGTATTATATCATATTTGATACACTTGATCTCCCTGATGCCTTCCTTGTGGCACGTTAGGATCAGAAGTGGTTTTGTGTGGGGACAGCAACATCCATGGTGGGTGATTCCCACGTCCTGGGAGTTTCTTTGGCCCTGGTGCACAGAGCACTGTGAGCACACAGGGACTCCCCCAACCCTCAGCTTTCACTGAGTTTGGATCTGGGCATCAGAATACAGAGAGACAGAACACACTGTGGGGAATGCTAATCCAAGAATTGTTCCTACTAAGGTCAGGAGCTGCACTGAACCTTCTGTCATGAAAAGCAACACAGTACAAGCATCAGCCTGCTGGGATAGCACGACTTACATGAACTTGTAACTTCTACAAAAGCCAATCCAGCAGCAGTACTTGGGTGCTCACCATATCTGTACTACACATACACTTGGGATCTCTGAGAAAATACAGGCAACTCTACAATTTCAGCTGAAAGCAGCCCAGGCCAAAACAAATGTCATGATTAGTGGCTTAAGTGAATTAAGATTATAGCAGTGAGACTTGGAATGAGACCAGCCCAGCAGCAATGACGCCTCTGTTGACAGAAGCAGCCGCCCCATCCATCTGCTCCCACAGGAAAGTCCGTTCTGGTCAGACTGGGGCACGCTGTCACCACCCATTCCCAGGGCTGGCTTCAACAGATGCTACCTGACTCTACATTTGTGAGTGTCTAAGTACAGGCTGATGTGCCACAGCCTTTGTGGCAGCATGCAAAGGCACAGAAATAGTGAAAAATCTATTCCTCATGCACAAAAAGATAATTAACTTATGGGCACTGCCTTTCAACTTTCAACATAAATTAAGCAACTCAAAAGACAGATTAGGAAAGGTGACTAAGGAATTATAGTGTAAAATGTCAGGAACAGTGTTAACAATTGATACACCTGATAAATAGATTCAGTGGTGTGATTTGTTTGGTGATGACTTATGTTCAAAGTTCCCAGGGGAACAGAAGAGGATTTGCACAGATTTCCCTCCATTGCACTGCACAGTATAGCCCTTATTAACTCTGTCCTTGTGTGCTTGTAAGAAGGGCTCCTCTACAACACCTTGTATTGGGAATCTGATGAGTCTCCAACTCCTCTACCTTGAAACTGGAGGGAGAGAATAAACTTAGCATACAAAGGGTTCAGCTTGTCTAAAAGAGATAGGTAGCAGGTACCTCGCTTTTGTGCAGATTAGCACATTGGTGATTACCACCTCTGACATCAGAGTGGAATAATCAGGAATTCAAAATCCTAGGATTAATTCTAATTACTGAAAGAGAGACTCACTGTCAGAATAGCAGTGAGGTAACTTTTAGAGGAAAAGTGTGTTCCAAAAGCCCAGACACTACAAACAACCTCAAGTAAGAAAATGATTCTCTGGTGTCATGCCAATAGTTTGAACAGGTGATATAAACTGTATTTGGGCACAGTGCAAGGAGGTAAGAGATCACTATAGCAGGCTGCAGACAAATGGCACCAGGTCTTAGCTAAGCTCCATGTCTCACTATGTGGGTAAAGAAGAATCCATCTATAGTTCAGAGCTATCCTGGCACCCTTGGAATCCTGAATACTGCCACAGCCCAGGACAGCAAGCTGCACAGAAAGGACTGCTACTCTTGGGCTTCCAGTGCACCATCTTATCTTTGATTCCTGATTGCTATGTCTTACTTATCCACTTCAAAAATCAAAACTACCATCAAACTTGGCTAGAGAAAGAATTTTCTTCCCTCAGTCTGACTGGCAGGACTTCAGCTGATTTTGTATTCCTGTAAACACAGCAAATGCTCTTTTGCTGCAGTCATCTGGGCACATCTCACCTAATTAATCTCAGAGTGTCTCCAAATACTGTTCAAATGAGAACTTCTGTTCTCTACCTGATGTGCCCAACAGGCCCTGCTGCTGAGAAATAGAGTCCTTAAATTCAAGTCAGCTGGCTTGTTTTGGGTAAATCCAAGTCTAGGGTCCAAGTCAATGGTCCATGGTAAACAGGAGGTCAAACTGGTTGATTACATGATCCTCCTTGGTCTCAAACTGCAGGAAAATTGTGATACTTTCAGTAGGAATCAGAAAGCTTTTTAATTGCCTTTAAACTATTCCTCATGGTCATACTTCTGAAATTTCAGAATTTACAAAGATCAGATGTTTAACAGCAGTGTGGATATAGGCTGCTGATCCTCATTGAATTCCATTTTTTAACCATCTAGTGCTTGTAAAACAACAGTGCTTTTTAACTGGTGTCTGTAGAATACACTGTGACATTCCCCCACTGTCAAGTTTGGTTGTGCACAGAGAATCCAGTTTCTAAGAGCCCATGACAGGTTATTAGGCATGAGAGAGATGCACATGATACAGTGAGGGCTTTCTGCTCCTGAACAAACTACATTTCCTTACCTGCCACTGCACACATGAGAATTCATTGCAAAAGTTTATTCCCTAAGGCAGCTTCTATGCCCAAGCACCTTGAGACAAAAGCTGCCTTTCCAGGGGAAACTGAACAGCTCCACAGATATTGTCAGCAATCCCCCAAGGCCAGTCCTTGGCCTTTCTCTCCACCCAGGCCTCTCTGTATGATCAGCAGTGCCCTCCTGGCTCTCATGTTCAATGCCTCGAGGCACTGCTTTGCTCAGGGATGCACAAATCCTTTAATAAATTTGAATGAGACACAAGGTAACCCTGGGATTCCAACTCCATTCCTTGCTACCATTTTCCACAGGTTCTGGACAGCACAACATACAGAAGAACCATGGGCCACACCACACCTGTGGTGTGAGCTGCTGCTCAACTCCACGGGGCAAGGCAGAAATGTGAGCAACAGAATGAGGCTGTGCAGAGCATGTCCAGCTGAGTAAAGCATTACTGCAATTATTGCACTGTGTGCAGCCATGGGAGAGCCCAGGAGCCACGTGCCACCTTGGAATGCCAGCTTCTCGTCTTTCCTGACACCACAGCCATATGGTCACAAGAAACATTTACTCAGATTAATCCAGAGAAGAAATGAATACAGTCCTGAAGTGACAGCCCTGCTTAATGACAGTGAAGCACAGCCCTCATTGTTCAGAGGAACAAAAAGGGGATTTTGATAAACTCAAGTCAGAGGCCATCTGCCAACTTTCCCTCCTATTTCTACCAACTTTGGCCCTTTGCATGTCTACTTGATGGAAGAGGAAAATCTGTAATTTACTGTGGACTTGAAATGGAGAGCTGTTTAAAACCCTAACGTGATCCCTCCTCATGAAACCACCAGACCCTCTTGCTTTTCTCTCTGCTCCTCCTCTAAACCAGAGCAGAACTTGCCTTCAAGAGGAGTTGTGTCTCTAAGACATTATTTTGGCTACTGAAAACCTGAGTTTCT
Source organism: Vidua macroura (assembly GCF_024509145.1). NCBI lineage: Eukaryota > Metazoa > Chordata > Aves > Passeriformes > Viduidae > Vidua > Vidua macroura. Next base: position 27,556,849 of record NC_071579.1, read on the forward strand.
ACATCAGATTTCTTCAGATAACTTTGTACTATTTAGAATTTTATTTTCTCTCCACTGGTAGTTTTGTCTCATCTCAAGGATCAGTTGGTCATGCCGTTAGCTTGGCACAGAGGCAAGAAGATACTAATAAAAACCACAGGGAAAACCCCAGAAATCATAGTAAGAAACCAGAACAGCTGAAGAAGAACCTGTTCCTGGCAGAAGTAAAGCAGCTGATCTCAAACAGTTTCATAATAAACTGACAGTTGACTTTGGTAGTTAGCAAACACCCAGGCCTGCCAGCAAAACCCAGGACTCAAAATTTTCTTTAGAGATAGTTTTCTAATAGAAAAGCTATTAAATATTCCCTTTTGTGAGAGGCATTTTTCATGTTCAATCAAAGCCAAAGCTTAAAAAAATTCAACAATGTCATGACTTTAAGAAGGTCAGAAAAAATACTTTGCTTTTTTCTACCCTGAACATAAAATCATCTTTAAACTCTATTGTTTCTAGAGCTAGTTTGAAAGAGAGTGATGTACAACGTTGTCCTGTCAAACCTCCCATCCCACCACTGTCTACATCAATAATTACCCTGTCAATCTGTGTACACATTGCCAGTTGCAATGCAGTTCAGCCTTCCCTTCCCTTCTGCATTAACAGTACTGGGGGAGGTCAGAAAAGAAAAAAAAAACCAAACGGCGGCGGGGGGGAAGTATTTTGCCTTTCCCATAGCCCAGAAATCAAATGTAACTCCAATCTTTGACGTGGTTGAGAGCTGAGCTCTGTTTCTCAATACAGATCCTCTACCTCTGCTGTTTTTTAGGGATGCCTACTGTGAAAAACTAAGTCTGGCTACAAACAACCTCTAAAAATCTATCATGATCCACTGTGTTCCCCCTTGATTAGTGATGCGTGACGCCTTTAAGGCCGTTCTGATTCGGGCAGGCCTTAGGAGAATAAAACACCCGAGGGTTACAGCTGAGCCAGCACAGACTGGGAGCCAAGCAGCTGGGAATGAGCGAAGTTCAGACACAGCCATGCTCTGGGAAGAAAGGGGAGTGTCAGGGAAGGAATGAGAGTCAGGAGGTTAGGTGGCACAAGCTGGGATGAATGGAAGTCAGCTAATTAACCCCAGAAATGCAACTCCTGAAAGGAAAACTTGTTCCCTGCCCGAGATCAGGGATCCCAGAGCCTTGTGGGCAAACAGATTTGTGAACACTGAAACTTTCTCACGCAGCCACTGAGGTGACAAATGGATGTGCTGAGCTGAGGTAACAAATGGATGTGCTGAGCTGCTGAACAGAGCCCTCGGGAGTGATGTGCCAGAGGTGGGGAACAGCCTCAGCCTTCCCCCCAAATGGGCCTCATTACAAGTCTTTTGTCACCTATTCAGGTGTCAGCCTAATTCCCACTATCTAATTCCCATGACCTGGGCATCCCACGGGCACACACCTGAGCCCACCCTCAATACAAAGCCCATCCCTCCTGGTCTGAGTTGGCAGAGACCATGGGAAGAGCTGATCTCCACAGAAACAGAGGTAATAACCACATTCTCCTGATCTCTACTGATCCAATAATGCTTCCTGCTTTATTCCTAGCCTTTGGGTCTAAATACATTGCAGCTTTAACAACATCAACTTTCTTCACTAAAGATTCAGTGATAAAATACTCCAGATTGCAGCACACAATAAATCAATCATCCCTCCCTGTATGGATTTGTAACTCCACAGTTTGAAAGCATCTTGGAACAATTTCTGCACAGATACTTTTAGATAAGGGATAAATTTACTTTTTATTGAATTAAATGTTATTGACTGGCTTTGGTTTATAGATAAAGGTGACAGAGTATTTTAGGTCTCTTCAAATTGTTGGCACTGTGACCCTGAACTGTTTAAAAAATTAGTTTCTAAAAATAATTCATTCTCTCAACTGGCAGTATCTCACTTAGTCCGAGCCCACCAGACATTATCACCTTGGTCACTTGTCAAATTCTTATACAAGCAGCTAAGCACAGCACCAGGACAGATTTATCTATTTTTCTTCCTATATATTAATTTCTAGAATGCCCCAAAATATGCATCCCAGAGTGCCCAATTTCTATTACAGCAAATCCAGAAACAAATTCCAGATGGCAGTTTATTTCATACATATTCTGGCATATTTAGGCACTTGACTTCTCCAATTCTTTAGGAGCAAATTAATGCTCAACTCAAAATTAGGTTTTAAAGCACCATTTTAAAAAATTCACCTGGCTATATCACTCAATTAGCAAACATCAATTACCAGATGCCAGTCTGAATTTGAAGGTAGAAAATTATTGTATTTTGTAAGTGCTGCAAATAATGACAAAAATCCCTTAAGCTGGAGAAATGTTCCTGCAAAGGTGACTCTGTTTCACAGGCCCAGTGCACAGACTGGATTTGAGAGTACTGAGCAGGTGGAAGCAAACACCCAGAATAATCCTGGATGAACCAGAGGACAGCTACCCTGGTAAGAGGAGTTTTGTGGGAACAAAAGAGAGCAAAAAAACCTGTTATGATCCTCACAGTGTCCATACATTGTGCTCACTTAGCAACCAAGAAATATGTGGGGCCAATTAACACCTCCAGTTCTTTCCAGCAAGGCAGCAAGACAGAACTTGGCCTATAAATTGAGATGTAAAATATTTTTTATATACATATATATATATAACTAGCATATAACAGATCTGTAAACTGTATTATATAAATTTTACTGCCAGTAAAATTTATATAATCAGGAAATTTATAAAAATTTATATATCAGGAACTGGCAGTTCCTGTCTCTTGCTCTTCCTTATCACTTAGGCAGTAACTAGGAAATTGTCAGATATTCCAGTACCATCCTGAAGATAAGCATAGTTTGCTATCTGATGAACTCCTAATGAATATACTGTTAATTGCATAACCTTCCTTCTGCACAGGAACTTTTCTGTTCATCAAGGGCATGGATAAAACAGCTTCTTTGCTTTGGAGCATCCTTGTAATTAATAATATATTCTTCACACTTCTAAATATAACCCATAATGAGATGCTTTAAAGGATCCAAGCTGCACCTTTCACCAAGTGCTTTTGATCAGAAGGGAAGGAGCCAGAGCTTGTTCAGACAACAGAGGCTGCTGGAAAGGCGACTGTCGCTTCCCAATCCTGAAAGGCTGCAAATGACTTCAAAGGGGCTCAGCAGCAAAACATGCCAAAACAGCTTCCCCACCTAAAACACACTGTCTCGTTATCTCTGGGCATATTCTGTGCACATCAGAGATGAAAAGAAGTAGATGTATTAGGTATAGATAGTACATATAATATAGTCTGCATAGATGGATATTGGTAACTTCTACTTGTTAACTACTCATTCTACTCATTAACTCCATGAAAACTCTGCAATCAATCACAAATCAGGTGATGAGCTACTAAAATGTGCAATATCTCCCCAGTTATGCTTGCCATCCACGTGTCCTGGCACCTCTCAGAGATTTCTCCTGGTTTCCCTGTGTTGAGAAAAACACATCTCCAAAAATGACAGAACAGGAAAAAAAAGGTTTCTTAAATACCTATGACTTTCTCTGGAGACATTTTCCAGAATTTCTTTACGCCAGGGGTGGCAGAGCACTGCAACAGCTGCCCAGGGAGGTTGTGGAGTCTCCCTCTCTGGAACATTCCCAACCCACCTGGACATGTTCCTGTGTCACCTGCTCCAGGCAACCCAGCCTCAGCAGGGGCATTGGACTGGATGATCTCCAACCCTGACAAATCTGTGGTTCTATGACCTCCAAATAATGATCCATGGTTGGGGAGATGAAAGGAGAGTGATTTCCCCCACCTGTGGAGCTCCCTTAATTGAACAACACAATTTTTGCCCTGAAAATTCCTTCCCAGTGATTTGGATGGAATATTCCATGATTCTGAGGTGGAGGTTCCTCCAGTGCCAGAGCTTGCTGTGCCTTGCAGCAGCTGGGCCAAATGCCTTCACCTCTGAACTGTGAGCATCACTGCTGTCTGCCTGCAGCAGCTGAGAGAACTTCCCATGTTTAAAAGCCTCAGGACCATTAAATGCTTGCACAGCAAAGGCTGACTTTCTACATTGACATCTTGCTTAAACAACAGCGTATCTTTAAGACAGGCACCAATTTTGATTTAAAGACTTCAGTCAGTAAGGAATTCAGTGAGTCCACTTCATTTGCCACTACTGTTAAGAGCTGTATCTTATCTGTGTTTCTCTTTTCTAGTTTCCTGGATCACGCTGATTCTTGCAAGCTAAAGAAACGACTGTGTGATGAAACCAAAGAGACAGGTGTAAATTGATAAAGGCAACTCTCAACCCTCTCTTCAATAAATCAAATACCAAATACCCTTCTAATAAGGTTTATTTTTCAACTCTAATCATGTGCACCTTGCAAGGTTGTTCACAGCCCCTTGTTTAATAACCTTTCCACTTTATAGCAGCTACCCATGTCTTTTACCACCTCTCAACCACCTGCTCTTCAACTTGCTTAGTACAACCTCTAATTATGTTGTAAACTACATTTTTCTAACCTTTATGTTTAAGTCAAATCACATATCACAAAATACACACAGTAGCTTATTAAAATTCACAGTATCTTATTAACAAGGTCATGATTCAATCAAGAACTACTGAGAAGTGACACAACTCTTATTTTCCCTAACATGTTGGCACAGATTTTTTTTTTTTTATCTTGATGTATTATGTTCCATTGTCAGGCTCTCTGTGGTTTTGTCCAAAACTAACAACAGCCAGTTCAGTACACACAGCTTTGGAGCTGAATTGTTATTGTTGTAGCAGTCAGGAACTCCAGGTTTGGGCTGCAGACCTCCTACAGCAGGTTCTATACTGTGCTCTGTCTAACCTTTTAAATCACCCTAAAAATACAGCTTTTACTAACTTACTGAAACTTCTACCAGCATCTGCAAAAAAACAGGAATGCAAGCTCTTAAAAAAAAAAAAAAAAGAAATACAGATCAGAAAACTGACTGGCTGTGTCCCTCAATGAAAGTTTGTTATTACTTCTGCTTTAAAAGCCAAACCTTTAATAGGTGCTGTTGAGTAGCAGGAATGTCATCAAATGTGCAAATGCAACTTCTTCCTTCTGAACAGAAATTAGAAATACTTTCAGTGTTTACTCAGTTTCTGCCACTGCAGCCTATACTTCTACTCTCACTGACCAGTATCACACGATATGGATGTTTTTCTTACAGCTAAAGAATTCTTTACAATCCTTCCTATACCTGGCCACAAAATTCTCATACTTGCTTCTGGCTTTCCTTATTAAATGAATTTATTACCTAATTTCCCCTTGTACTTAGACTGTAATAATTTCAACTCTCAATAATATGGATTCTTACACTAATTTCTTACAGAAACAAAGTTTCCATATACAGTTAATGCCTCCCCCCATGATAATCTGCTTCTCTGTCCTAGTAACCAAATGTGGTGGCCAATTGGAATAAAATAACAAAAAGATATGATATCCTGAGGGGAATTTTTGTATCTTCAGTGAAAATACATTGCAGGGCAGAATGCTCTGACAGAAGAAAAGGCTGCATCAAAAGCCCAGCCTGTACTGGATGACAATCCATGCACGAAGAAACTGGGGAAACTTTTAATTGGAATTCTTAGTCTCTTATGCACCTAAGAGTCAATCAAGCCCAGGACATAAATGAACAGGAGGCAGGGAGGGAAGAGAAATCGAATTCACAAGTTCTGGTGCTCCTGAAGTATTTGCTAACTCAGTGATTGAACTTTGCAGGAATCTCACCCACAGAGCAAGCAGGAGAAAAGCTCATAGAAATACAGCATGAAGTGGTTCTTAAGGGCTGGTGCATGATTTTTTAATGCTTTCACCAGGAAGATTTTCTTTCCAACCTACCATAACTAAAAGAAGCAGAGTAGATCTCTGAGACCAAGTTCTGTTACCTGTATAGTAGGTAAGATTGCACTTGGTCTAGCTAAAGTAATTTTTATGACATTTAGATTGAAAGTACACCTCATTTCCTATGCAGGCCAGCTATAATTTCCTACACAGCCACTTAAGACCTGAGGGACTCTGATGTCAGAACTTTAAATAACTGCACTCAGAGTGCCCAACCTTTCCAAAACCTCCTCTGACAATGAGACAGAGCTGTCTTTATGTAGGTCTTTCCCACCTGGCAACTGCAGGAGGGAAGGCACATGGAGCTCAAGGGGAAGGGGTCTGGCAGATTGAAGAGCTTTGCCCCAAGACCCAAAGCACCAGCCCAGCCCTGCTCCACCCCACAGCCAGGAGCAGCCAGAAGCCACCAGCCCTGCCTGCCAACATCAGAGACATGGCATGATGGCAAGCACAGGCACTTCCACTGAAGGCACAAAGGGCAGCTGTGAGGCAGCTCCTCTGCTCTCTGGGCATCTCTGCCATCTTCCCCAAAGAAAACAGATGCCAGGCTGCTAATCTGCTTTAGGAGAGGGAAAGAACAGCCTGGCAGAGGTTTTGATCCGTGTCACAATTACAGTTCAGTCCCAGAGCAACACACATTTCTCATGATCCCCAGCTGGAATTAATACAAAGGCTGAGCTGAACCAATATAACCTTTACAACGATAAGGAAATGTTCTCTTGCATCACCCCTAAAAAGCAACTAATATGAAAAATGTTTGGATACCTAAAGAGTGCTTCATTCTGTTAAGTTAAAAAATCAAAACCAACAAAAACCACAATCCAGAACAAGCATAGCCATGTGAAATCATCAAAATAAAATACTCCTTTCCTCCTGTTTGAAAAACCCTGATATCCTGATTGACTATGCCTGGAGAAATGTGCTCATAACAACATTCAAATGTATTACTTGATTACATTTTCAATACAGGTAATACTGTAGGGCCACACAAAATATTAAACCCAGCCTACAAGTCACCCCAGCATCCAGATTCCAGCATGTACCCAGTCTCAATGACCCAGGTTATACAGAAAAGCAAACAGATTCTGTGAGCCTGTTACAGAAGAGCACATGTGGTGCTCTTGCTGATTTTCAGTCAACAGAACAACATGACTCGGTCAGCCCAGTCTCTCTGCAGTGTAGGTCCAGTTCTTAATTTGGTTTTAGCTGACAACCACTGCACTCTACACAATGTGCTGAGCTCCAGGTGTACTAATTGTGCCTTTAAAGACAGATTTCTGCATCCATTGTTGTGTGCACTGGCATGTGTCATCCTTGGCTGCATTAACCATGCACTGAACCATCACTCTCGAGGCTACTGTTCCTCCTTCCCCTCTCAAACCTCTCCACTCTCTCCATCCAGCCAGTTTTGATCTCTCAAGGTCTCTGGAGTTTGGGAAAGTGCTTAAGTAATTACAGTACAGAGGAAGTAAGACAGCACATGTGTGGGTTTGAGCTATGGAATTTTTTCATTTGGCTCAGGAGGAGAGAAAATGTGTCTTGAAAGGCAGAAACATCAGCCCTTGTTCTCAAAATATTTGATGAGCAGATAGGGACACATTCACTCCTTCTGGAACATACGTTACATGACAGCTTCCAGTGGCAGCTGCTTTACACTCTGGAAAAAAACACTGCTTTTTCAATCCAAAACCAGAGGAGATGAATGAAAAAAATCCAAGTGAAGGAGAAGAAGATGCAAAATTGTTGTTAGGCTATGTAAAGTAAAGAAGTGACCCCACAGTTCTGAAGATCCTCCCTGATTTTGAATAGTCATTGAATACACTTTTTGCAGGAACCTGAATCCCAGACATGTTTTTCTTTTAATTCTTTTACACAATTTTAGAGATTTCTTCTTCATTTATTATGTATAACAGGGATTACATTTTTATTTAGTTTAAATTGGCCTGTTCTAAACATCACTCTATAGCTTCAAGCTACTTCCTTTTGAAATGTTTTCACAGTGGTCGTCTCCCTGGTATTTAGAACTCACCATGACTAACTCCTCATAGCTCCTTAAATATATGCAAAAAGAAAAGGACTTTCATTTATGTTACTAAATGCAGTCACATCACAGACTGTCTCCTAAAATCAACCTTTAAAAACAATAATAAATATTTCATACCATATGCTGAGAATATCATGGGCTCCAATCTCACCAAGAAAACAGAAACACATGGAAATTCCTTGCTCAGTACTCTGTGGAAAGAAACTGTAAAGCGGAACTCGGAGGGGTGGATAGGAGTTGTTATGTACAAGCACAATGCAAAGGCCACTGTTAAATAAACAGAAATCTTGTGCATTAGGACTCAAACTGTGCTCAGAATTCAGGCCACCACCAATCTGAGACCACCAGCAGTTTAGCTCAGTTAATTCTTATGGTTTGCATTCCAAGTACCATTTCAAAGGACAATTCTGCATTTCAAGTAAAACAAGGTATAATGTTTACACCCGCACAGTGTAACAATGAAAGGAAGGAAAAAGAAGAACAATGAAAAGTCTCGATTTTCTCCATAATCCTGACACACACTTCTGCCTAAATGCTTCTCTTTAAACCTTCTCAATCAAGATTTCCATCTCACAAAAAATAACAAGGATTAGCTAAAGACACACTAAGCAATGGAGCATGACTGAGACAACGTCATTCTGCAGTGATGGGCTGACTTCTCCACAACCCAAAAATCCATGCTCCCAGTCCAACAGCAGCTGGAAGAAACAACAGTGACCTTTAAATTTCAGGACAATAAAATCCAGCTACAGCAGGCAGTAGAACAGCAAAGACAAAATCTGAGAGCACATATGGGAGATCTGTGCCTAAAGGCTACACAGATTCATAACTCTCATTTCTTTTTTAAACATTCCCACAGATGGTTTTGAAGAAGTTGCTTAAGCTCAGTTTTTGTCAGAGTGTGTGCACCTCACTGCCTTCATTGAGCTACTGATGCATGTACAGATGTTAGCAAAGCACAGGCATGGCCAGATGCCCCCTTTTCTACAGGATGGTCTAAAAAAGGAATTGCTTCCTAGAATCTATTGATTGAGAGCATTCACCTTAGAAGCTGCTGCCTACACTGAAGCATCCCAAAGAGTGCATTTAAACACTGACAATCTCTTTCAGAAGTCTCAGTCTGGATCCTATAGATATTTCCTGGTGTACTTGTGAACATTTAGGCTTTACTCCTTACCAACACTTCTTGGAAAACAGTGACTTAAAGTGTCTTACTAAAGAGTCGTGGATGAAAAATTTAAGTAAGTGATTGTGGAAGAGCAACAGTCAACTTAAAATGTCCCATGTGCTCAACTTTTACTCAGTTAACAAAAAAAACTGGCAAGAAATTAGACCAACAAGAGTCACAGTTAAAAGCTTTTAACCCAATGGAAAAATCCAATCACAATTTAAAGCCCTATTATTAGATGGTGTCTATCAGAGAGGAATATAATCAGACACACTCCAATCACCCAGCTCTGATGACACAGCAGCAGCCTTGACAAAATGACACCCCTTCTTTTGCAGATGGTGACACTTTTAACCACTTCAGTCACCCATGACCCCACCACAAGGCAGCAGCAGAGCCAAAACAAGCCCAGGGTTCTTGACTGCCAGACCTGCAGCTCCAGGACTTTATGGCAAGACTTCCTGCAAGTCCCCTGAGAAGCACACACCGATATCTTCATTTCCTACCGCTGCCTGAGCATAGAGGACAGCACAGAACCAGGTGTGCTCCAGCACTGGCACCAGACTCCTGATTCTCCCAGCCCTTCCCCTCACCCTCCTACCTGAACTGCTGCTCACCCTGCCCTTTGCACAGGGCATCCTCCCATATTTCCTGGGCAGGCTCTTCTTCTTCAAACCCACCTTCAGAGGCTGCTTTTGCCCAATGTACAGTAACTATAATTAATTAATTATAATTATTATAATTATCTCTGTATATGAAGGGCAACACTCAAGCCGCACCTGGTGTCAATGAGGGACCCTCTGACCTTCCTTTAATCTGTTCCACTCCTCCTGCTTTTCCTCAGTTTCCTTGCTCTTCTTGCTTCTCTCGAGTCTGTTCTGATACCAAATCCCTCTGCAGCCCTCTGTAACCTCAGCACAGCCATAAGCTCTGTGCCAGAAAGCGGCTGCACAGCCTGGGCAGAACCCCACTGGCTTCAGCAATGCCCTGCTGCAAACTCAATTGCTTAATTACACTGCAAACACAATTACTTAATTACAAAGGAAACTGGGACTGCTATTACAGGACCCCTTTTCTGAAGCACCTCTTGGTGCTGAAATTACAAATTGTGATTTAAGTTGGTGGTTTAAGTGCTTGCTGGTTATCGGACAGAAGAACAATTTAGAATGGGCTTGTAGTAGAGTAGTTATGTGCAAAAAGGAACTTAAAAATGTGATTTTAAGGGTGACAATCTTTCTTTAATCCCTTAAGAGCTGTTTAGTTCACTGTGTGGCTTGAATATAATGAATCAGGAACCATTTTTCCAGGTTTCACATCAGGTAATTATGGAAACAGAATAGAACTTTAATTATGAGAAAAAACATAGATAGTTCTATTGTGATCTTCCACAGCATTGCTGTTTCTTAGAAGAAAACATATTGTGCAAGCTGGAAAGAAACCATTGATTAAAATAATCAAAAGCCCTACTAGAAGCATGGATGTGCTTTTCTTTGTAAAAACCAAAACATTGTATCTGACTAGAGATAAAATAGTTGGGGTATTTGAATTACCTCTTCCAAAGCCCACTTTAATTTTTCCTCGCAGATTCATTTAATTAAATCTACTATTACAGGGTGGGTTTTTTCATTTTACATACACTATACAAAAGCTTGGTGTACTCTGGGAAATCTAAAAGATTAGAAAATCTTACCAATAGCTTTTGATTTCTTCCCATTTTCGGCTGAAACAACTTGCTTAAGATGTTGTTTCCAAGCATGCCAGCAATCAAATATTTTTTAAAATTAAACAGTGGAAGTTACAGGTAACTGATAAGCAGAACAACTTTTCAGTTCCTTCTCTGAAAAGCTGAAATATCATTAAAGCCAGGTCAGAGGTGTCAGGGTCATAGGGAAGAGTCCAGACTGAATTTGGCTGGAATTACCAGCCATGCCAGGCTGTTACTGGAATAGGCTCCACCTTTCCCCGGGGCTTTGTCAGCACAGCGGGTGCTCTGCTGTCGATACCAGCCCAGGACAGGCACATGAGCACCACAAACGCTTCAGGGCAATCGGGCAGCTCCACTGCTGCAGATGCTCGAGCACAAGTGAGAGCAGGGGGTGCCTGTGGCTCCCTTTCATTCTGTGGCTGTCCAAGGAGCAGGGCTGTTCCCTGGAGGAGGGAATGCTCCCAGAGCACCCGGGGGCTCCATCGGGAGCGGCTGGTTCCACACGCGGCTCAGCCGGGGCTGCGAGCCCAGCACGGGCCCCGGGGGTCTCCGGATCAGCAGCTGCTCGTTCATTTCCTTCCTCCCAGGCTCACTTGCTCACTCTCTTGTTCACTGAGATTATTCCAACTCTAAGCAAAACAGGGAGGGGAAAAAGCCCCACAGAACGCTAGGGGGACAAAACTGTACAAAGGATAAAGGAGTTGAGGAGCATTGAGATGAGACCTATTTGTAAAAGAGATTATAGATGCAAAAGTGCTCCTTGTCACAAGGGAAAATAAAGGCACAAAAGGTCCCTCGATGAGCAAACATAATGAAACCTGCCAAGATGAGTGATAAAATCATAGAAAGAAAAATTATACAGGTCTCCAGGACACTGCCAGAATTCATTGTAAAACACTTTTTCCCCGCTTCCTGAAGTCTGCACTTTTAAAATTAAAATGAAAAGCTTGCCTAAGGATGGTGCAGCATTGGTATTTCACCTCATATCTGCCAGTACAGTATCTCCTCCCTGTTCTGTCAAAGGACTGAATAAAACAAATAGCATTCAGGACTTCGCAAAACTTCATACCACAAAGGAAAATCTGAGTGCAGTGTCCCAGCCCACCTCCAGCAGCTCCAGGAGACCATCCCCCACCATTCCTGGCAGCACCTGCATGGCCACAGTGAGGACATTGCTGCACCAAGGTCCAGGCTCATACCAAGGGGAGATGCTGTTCTTTCCATGTTAAAGTGACAACTCTTCTGAGGTTTTAAAGGTATTGACAAGTGAAATGCTGCTCAAAGAAACCAAGAGGACATGAAGAACGCAGGGAAATAAAAAAAAGGATTCAGTTGACAAGCATAGATTTAATAAATTCTAGTGTGTCCTCACCCTTTTATGTGCAAAAGAAAGTAAGTCTGAAAAGGCTCTGGTGCTATTAAATAATTGTGTTTCTTATCTCAGAGTGAACATTTCATCTTTTATATACATACAAAGAAACCCCCACCTGTTTTCTTTTTTAGAGGATGGAACAGGCAGCTTAGATGGTAATTTTAATTGAATGTGTTCGAGCTGTTGCACAAGAACATTGATGCGTAGACCCGTGGCTGGGAAGAAAAGACTTTCCCTTACCACCTACACCTTGACTTCATTACAAATATCCCTGCTGGTTTTCACAACTTAGCTCTGAGGTTGATACTTGCAACATGTCTAGAGGCAGGAATTGTGAAGCAGCAATGCAAATTCCAGTGGAATTCGGTATGTTAATTGCTATTTCCCAGTCACACTCCACATGGGGCTGATATACCTGGTGAAATACTAGAATGACCAATTGTTCTTTTCTCTGTGTGTCTATGTGCATTTCTCAACACACATGTATCACTGTACACACATAAATGCACACACAACGGCTAGAGATGAAATCGACTGTCAAACACATTACACATGTTAATCCCCGTGCAGGAAAAAAAGAGAAGTGTGGTTATGTTTGCAACCTCTGCCAGAACAGGGAATCACAGTCTCATTCAACTTAGAGAGCTCCAGTGACAGGGTAAGATGATGAGTGAAGGCCAGAAAAAGGGTGCAAGAACTGGGATGAGCCTAATGCGTGTTCTAACGAAGCACTCAGTTCTCTGCTTTTTAATGCAAAGGATTTATAATGTGTTGGATTAGGTTAAAATACAAGACAAAAAGGGTCAGCTAAAATGTGGCACTTTAAATATAGTCATGAACACAGCGTCCCTAGAAAGGAGGCTGGAGCTATGCTAAAGCCAAGCCTTGATTCTGGCTCTCAGTGCATCCCACAAAGGCACAGGCAGGATCCACACCACTGTCACACGTGCAGGCAGTGCTGGCTCTGACCCCCACTCCAGAGCAGAATCTCACTGAAGCACTGCAGGCTTTAAAAATCTCCAGTGCAAGGCTTAAATTACAGAAACTACCTACCGAAGCATGCAGAGACTGCATATTAAACCAGTCCTAATCGTGATCCTAATCCTAAAGGAAGCAGGATGGAGTGTCATGAGACCCTTATTAAAACTGCAGAGGATTTCAGTGGGAATGAATAAAAAGAGGATCCTACAACTGCAAGAATGGAGAAAGAGAGGAAAAAATACCCATCAAAGAAAAGGTGGTAGGACAAGGAAACACAGCTTCAACATACAATTCATTAAGATACTAAAATGTAGAAGCTATTTTAATGTCAGGAACATTAAGATAAAGTAATTTGATATTCACTTATTTTCCTCACACCATAATTCACCCATTTAAAAAAGGAGAAAAGGTTTGTTGTCTGTGCTCTTGTACTGCAATACTACTTCATTCAGTTAAAATATTTCAGTTTGCAAATTATGTTTTGCCTTTGATTCCCAGAAATTATTTCCTTTTCACATCAGCCATAATAGTTAGACAACTGTGATTCCTGCATCCTTCCCTCAATAAACAAACAAAAGGATAAATATAAAAATCAGGTAATCTGAAATTCAGAAAGCAGGGAGCAAGAGAATGGAAAAAACAAAAGTGCCAAGCAATGAAAAGCTACCTGAGATTTCTGAAAAACTTTTACAGTTTTAGTAGTTCAATATTTATAGCCTGTTAAATAATTACACATACAAGAGCTTCATACACTCAATTTTCATTTTCCTGCTATTTTCTCCTATTGAAATAACTGCAGGATTAATTGTAGCCATAAAAAGGCAGCATCCAACTCTTTTATGACCACTCCTGTCTATAAAATGCATGAACCCATTATCCCAATAGGGAAAATGTTTAAATGCTGGTGTTTAAACTTTGTAGCCGTCAACAACAAGTGAAAGCTCAAAATCGATCTGGGGGATGGAAACACTGCAAATGTCCAAGCAGACATTGCTACATGAAAAAGTGACTCCTTCACAAGATAACACTGCTCAAGAACAGAACAATACAAACATCACAGCAGACCCAGCAGGTTTTTCAGCTGGTTTTCCTACGGAACTCAGTCAGCTCTCTGCAAAGGTCACTATGGAGACTTAAGCTCTAAACACATTCCCATAAAGGAAAACCACATTTTGTGTAGGTATTACTTAAAACTTTTCAGCACTGGTAGAATTGCAGTACAATCATTAAATATCCTAAATTCATTTACATCTTTAGGTAAGTAAAATGCTGAGATCACCAAAGCCATGTAATCATCATCAAAAAGAAGATGTAATTCACTGCCTACGAGCCACAGACAAAGTTATCCACTACTGGAGATAAACTGCTCAGCTTTGAGTTTGCTGAATTTCCTTTGATGTAAAAAGAATAATTTCACGCTCCAAGAAAAGGAACAGGACGCCAGAAAAACTGGATTTGACTCCTTATTCTGTCAAAAACTTCTTGTGTTAGTCTCTGCAGATCCTCTGGGATACTGAGGTCAGCTTAGGGCTGCTCAATCAGGACACACCCGAAGGATCTCCAGGCAGGGACAGTGTCTGTGGATCCAGAGGCGCCTGGGAAGCAGTGGGCTGAGATGGGAGGGTTCCAGCAGGGGTAAAGGTCCATTTATGAGAATTTGAAGAATCACCTACATTTAGAATAAAAGGAAATGTAAGCCATCATGCCCAGGGAACTACAGGTCTGCTGACAGAGCTCAGAAAGTCTTATCCATCTCTACTGTTAAACACTGCCATGGAAAGGGAGTTCTCAGGAGTCTGGAACCCTCTGCAAAGTAGACCTGGAAGCTAAGTGGCATCTTAAAACCAGAGAAGTTAATTTATGTTCAAGTTATATTTTGGATGTGATAAAGCTCTGACAGGGGTGAATAAACAAAGCAAAACCTCTATCCTTGATTACAGAATTGCATCATTGCCAATTAATTATCTGACAAAATAATCTGAAATGAGAAACTACAAACAAGGAGAGGCTGGGGGACCAGCACTTGTTCAGCCAACAGAAGAGAAGGTTAAAGGAAGATGTCATTGCTGCCATCAACTCCAAAATGGGAGGGAATAGTGAAGATGGAGCCAGACTGTTCTCAGAGGTGCACAGTGACAGGATGGGAGGTGACAGACACATGCTGCAACAAAGGAAGGTCTATCAAGATAAAGGGACTTTTTCCATTAAGAGGGGTGGTCAGACATGAGGACAGGGGTCCAGCTTGAGCAAGGAATTGGACTAGATGACTCCCAATTATGAACCTCTGTCTCAAATTATTCCATGACTTCATGGAGAGATGATCATGGCAGTTTTCATTTTATTCTGTCTCAATAAATTTGATCACATTGACAAATCAAAGCTTTAATCTCTAGCTCTACAAACCAGTCTCGGCACCTGGAAAATGAGACTGCCACTTTTGTGCCTTGTCTCTGGGAGGATCCTGTGGCTCTAGAAGTGTTTCCACATCCAGTACCTTGTCCTATATTTGCTTTACAGATGGGATCCTCAGCTGCTGCAATTCAGCAGTGCTCCCAAAGGCCCAGCAGGGACAGTGCTGTATTTCATGCTGGCTGTAGCCAGTTGGTGCAGCTGGAGTATTGTTAAAATGCACACCTGTACATCTGGCATTAACATCACTGTATTCAATTCCCTAAATGATCTCTAAACAGAACAGTCCTTAATTTACATGTTCCACTGCATTTGCAATGCCCCAGCATCTTATCACATTTATACCAATAGATCTGCTCTTAACCTTGGGGAAAAAAAAAAAGAAGAAAAAATAAGAAAAAAAAAAAAAAATAAAAGGAAAAAAAAAAGCTTTCTTTACTGCCCCAGGTCCCAAAACTGGGTATCTGGCTCTGCCTGGTTGATTTGGCCTAGTTTTTTTCTTTTGCTGCTTGAATTCAATGGCCCAGTGTACGTGATGCCCTGAAAGGAACACTCCACCCTTCTCCAGGAAAAATTCTCCAAGGGCAGGGAACAGTTTATTAAGTCCTTTTCCACAAAAGCACAGTAATGTCACCAAACCCACTCAGTCATGCAGGAGATCTGCATCAAAGAAGAATAACAGAGACATAATATCCTTTGGGCTGAACAGAGAGCTGGGACAGGATTGTGCATTTGGGGGTGAACAGTACCATCAATGCTACCAACAACAACATTTTACATTTGGGCAGCTTAATAGGAAATGAGGGCAGAACTGACCAGCACTGAGAGAGATCAGCACACACAGCAGCAGCACACAGAGTGCCTGGGACCATGGAAAATAGCCATTAAAAATATAACTGTCAGGTTTGGATACATCTTCCTGAACCACTCATGACATACTTTAAAATAAGAAAGAAGTGCCTGAACTGGGTGCTGTATTTCAAACCAACATTCAGGGTTTGATTTTATATTCCACTTCCATTTAAAAATCTATTTCAAGAACTGCTGCTTATTAAACCTGCCCTATTAAATCATTCCGCTATTAAATGCAATATGAATTAGGTTTCCCAGTCTCTTTTTCTTCCTCTTAACATCCTACACTCTAACATCCTGTACCTTTCTGTACAATAATTTCTGCTCTTAACCAGAAGAATGTCTGAAAAAGAAGTGGTGAGTTTATGCTCTCTGCATTCCTCGATCTCATTATATATACAATGTCCTAAGGCAAGAGTTTGCCAGCTTAGATTTTCACTTGCTCTATCCCTTTAATTTGTGTTCCCATCACTGTTGTTACTGATTGTTAGCATTTGTTTTTATTTTTCTCTTGAGATTTTTTTTTTTTTGCTTAAGTCACTGATTAAATAACTTAAATTCTTCAGAGGGAAATTTAAAATTTCCTGCTTGTATAAAAAGCAGAATGATTCAGTACCTGTGCTGGAACAGCATTAGGTAGATAACGTTCATTTTGCTGGAGGTCTCTGTTAGCTCAGTCAGAAAAATGACTTCCCTTCCCCCTCTCTCAGCTCCAAGAAACTGGGTAAGGAAAAGGTGAGGAATCTTTCCATACTCATAAGCAGAGCCTGTGTATCTCAGCAGTGGCTGCACCACAGCCCCAGGGTATCACCAAGCCATGCTGGGCTGCTTTTAGTGACAGTAATGAAAAACAGGGCCAGGGCTCTGCTTATGGTGGGCTTTCTAATGTAGGGTACATGTGAGCTACCAGAAATCTTCTGCCAGAGACCTGTCTTGCAGAAAAATGAAGAAATATAACCAGCTTCTTATTTACAATGACCCATTTCAAAACAAAAGCCTGAATAACAATCTCCTCTGAAATCAGTCCATGATAGAAACTAATCAACCTTCAACTAGAACCAGAACCCACAACAGGGAGAAGTCCTAGAGATTTCATCAGCTGAGGATTCAGTGGGATCCATAAGATACCCTTACAGCCACCACTCCCAGACACATTCAGTGGCTTGAAGAACACAGCTAAAAAAATAATAGTCGCATGAATGGCACAAAAAGTGCAGCCATCACAGGTCCAGCAGAAATCAGGCCAGCTGTGATGCCATCTCACCTATTGAACAGGACACAGGTCATGCTGTCCTGAACACCTGGGAATGGCTAAGGTCCCCAGAGAGGATATTGTTAGGTACAAAGCTGAGCAACTTCAGTGATTAGGGAAACAGAAAAACCAAAGTACAATTTTGGTTCTGTAAAAAACCACCCCCCCCCCAAAAAAAACCCAAAAAAACAAACCAAACCCCACAAACTGTTACCTTCAACCAAACATAGGAGATGGGGACACAACATCCCTAACTACCAACAAGAAAGCACAAACTGTATTTAAAAACACACCACAAAAGCATTCAGAAAATAAAAAGCCATTTAGCAGCTGGATAGATGCTGAGAGGAACAGCTTTGTTTTCACCACATTCTAAGCTGGAAGTACTCCTAAAATGCAACAGTCAGCATTATTAATGCTCTTAAACTCCCTGGATTGAATGGACTATGGACAATGTCCCAGTGCTGCATTAACTGAGGAATAACCCCAGATCCTGGCAGAGGTGCTGGCAATTATGGGGCCTGTCTGAAAGCCATTGATTTTATAAAGCAGCTTGATCTTAACAGAGGTGAGAAATCTCTTCTTTCCCAACCTGTCCCTTCCCTAGGGGAGCTCTGCAGGGCAGGCCCCTCCACAGGACTGTGCTGCATTTCTAAGCAGGAAAATGAGACAATCACAGACCCTGCAGTCACCCCTTGACACAGGAAGAAAGTCCAGCCTTGATTTCATCAGGGAGAAAGAAAATGGGACTGAAAAGAAGTATCATACAGGAATGTCCATCTATACATTTTGCCTGTCACTACAGCCTCATATTAAATAACATTTATGCAGATGAAGAGTTAGTCCTTTTACAGTAACGGGCCAAATTACAAGGAAAGTCCAACATTCTTTAGAAGTTTCTTTAATAGAACAGGAGCAAACTTGTTCCTGTGTTGCAGGAAGATGTTCTATGGGCTATCTATTTTTCTGAACTGAAGAACCACCAGAAAAACACAGACTCTCTTAGAAAGTTTCAAGTAGGAGGAAAAAAAAAAATTAAAAAGTCACAAAAATCTGAACAAATTACTTTTCTCTGAGGACAGCAGTCCTGTATGGTAACAATCTGAGGCTCAGGTCAAGTTTCTTTTGTGATACTTAAGATTTAAGGCTGATTTCCCCAGAGGATGAAATAAGTGGGGGGAAAAATGAAAGGGGAAATGGGTAGAAAAGGGATGGAAGATGATTAACAGAAATCATCAGGGATCTCAGTGCTGCCTGGCCTATCCACAGCTTGTGCTATGGCCTCTGACATGAGATTTGAAGGCAGAGACTGCAGCAAATGAAGCTGCTTAGTTATTCAGCCCCCCTCCAGACAATCAGGTAGTGGAAGTAGCATTAATGAGGCAGCTTTTAACTAAGGAGGATGCAGGGTGAAAGACCAACAAATACAGTGCATAAATATGTTAATATATTTATTGAGGTAATTTTTTCTGTAGCCTGTATGCGGCTGCAAAACTGATTCAATTCATTTTATGCAAGAGAAGTGCATTCATCTCCCTTAATTAGGGAGAAAGTAGGACTGGTACTAGGATTAAAAATAATAGTGTGGTTGATTTTGAAGTCCTCTATGTACCCCATTCCAGCAAGATCTGATAAAATACTTCCTCCAACACTGCTTCTGACTCATGGGAATATTTGTGAAGTACATGACTAGAAATTCAGTAGAATGGCCTGTACTAGTTTCTTGCTCTGGCAAGAACAGATCTGCAGATATAGGTAAGCACACAAATAAAAGTCTACATATTAGTATTTTCATTAAAATACCCCTGGGATTCCCTTCAACTCAACATCAGACAACCCTTCACAATTCTAGAACAATGGAGCACAAATGGGCCTCCTCAAAAGGCCATGATAAAATGCATTACATGAAAATCAAGAATGTTCTTTTTACTTACTGGGTTTTTAAAGGGTGTTACCTGCAGTAACATCTGTCACACTTACTCTCAGCTTTAGTTATTTTACATTCCTCATCTTTCATCTGCTGCTTTTTTCATTTGTTCTCAGAGGAAAAATAAAAAATGAAGATTGAGCAATGCAGTTACATTGCAAAACTCCTCTGAAATAACAGAAGTGCTGTCTGCAGTGATGATAAATCCCAATATGTTACCATGCAAAACACCAAATCTGAGTTTCCAAAAAGCCTGATCCCAGGTGAGTGTGACACTTCTCCACTGCTGCTGATCATGAGCCTGACAAGCAGCTCAAGATGTTTACAGCTCCCTTGCAGACAGAAATCCAGACTAGACAGCACTGCCTGTATCTGTCTGGAAAATGGGTACATTTGAAAGTTTGTAAACTGTGTGATTTGAATGACCTGAATCTTTTGTGTCTTAGCACAAGCATAAATTGACAGATCATCCTGCAAGTGCTGGGAATAACAGCTTCAGTTTCTCTGTGCTTTGATAATAGAACATGTCTGAGAAACACCACTTTGAGCTACTCACTGCATGCTGCTTCTGATTCATCTGACCCGTCAGGACATTCTTCTTCCCCATCACATTTCCACCTGGCTGGGATGCAGTGCCCATTGTCACAAGTGAAATCTGACTCGGCACAAGTTTTCTTTGCTGCAAGAAAAGAAGAAAGTACTTGGCATGAACATAAACAGTGCAGAACATCTCCACTGCACCCAACCCCACCAAGGACGATATGGATTGCTGTGCTAAGAGGATTTTTTCCACATTCAACATTGCTTCTTCATGACAGAGTCCCACATATATCACAGATGGGTGTTTCTTCTCACTAGAACTCTTACCCCTCCATTATTTGACGAGGATTCACCCTTCCGTGTCTTCTTCCAGCCATTCAAAAAAGAGGGATGTTCTTTTTCAAGATAATTTTCTAAGGCTTTTATTATAAAAAGCTGCTGCCTTCATGGAACTGAAAGCATGCTGCATGATTTACAGACAGGCAAGACAAACAAGTATCACCTTTGGAGTACTATAATCTAAATAATAATGTTTCTCTCTGTGCCATCTATTCATGGCTTGTTAGTACATCTGTCACCACAGCAGATGATCATAAAGCACTCCTTCAAACACTAACATTCATTTCATTAAATGTCAACCACTCCACGCTCTTTGCTTTGCTTGCATTAATCTAGGGCTTGAAAAAGATGCAAGACATGAACTCAAGCAATTAATTGGTCTATTCCTCCGTGCCAGTGGTGCAGCACCATGTGCTCTGCAGTTCCAGTCAGCATCTTCCCACTGCGGCAGAAAGAGAAAATTCTACTTAGACTGGGTCCCTTCAGGCTGAGGCCTCAGTGTTGATGTGACACCATTCACTCACAGTGGTGACTTCAGTGGCTTTTCTGCTGAGTCCTGAGCAAGGGCTGGGGTGCCATGTCACCACATTGAAGGGAAATGCTCTCTGGCTAGCTGATATCTACCTTTGGTAGCCATGAACTGACACAGGAAGTCCTAGCAGGGAGATTTGTCTCTTCCCCCTGCAAAGCTGCTCACAACCTAATAGGATCACAGGAAAATTCAAGTAATGAAGGACCTCAGGAGGTCACCAAGTCCAACCTCCTGCTCAAGACAGGCTCAGCTCTGAGGTCAGACCAGGCTGTTCTGTGTTTTATCCAGTCTGGTAGGAAAAATCCCCCAAGATGGAGCCAGCACAACTCCCCTGGGCAACCTGTTCCGTGGTTTAGCTGCCCTCACATCACAGTGAGACCTGGGCTTGCCAAGCCATTCTCTCTTACAAGTTGTGTGCACATATATTGCTACATCAATACTTCTTCCAGCAAACATTTTCTAAGCATTAAACACAACAAATAAGCCTCTGGGGTTTGATCTTTTACTTTCCTTTCTTCTTTTCCTACATGAACTGCTGTCAGGATGGGAGTCATGTTAAATATCACTCACGTGCCCACACAGGAAACATGGAGCATTTCTGTGTGAGGTGCTGCAGAGACCTCCACAGCTGAAATAAAGCACTCATTTTCCAGCACACAAAACATGCAGCTTCCCTGAGCAGACATCCAGCAGGAAAACACTGCAAAGCATCACTAAGCAGCTGTACAATCTCTCAGGATGCACTTTTTAAAGAGAACATACATTTACTCCCCTTCTGTTGCTAAATGAATCAGATTCTGGAGAATGAGGGGGGGAAAAAAAGGGACAATTTTCAATTTTCTCTTCAGCCATTCAGAAACAGATTATGGACTAACATAGAACAGAAAAACCATTTCCATGTAAACCAAGAGTTTTACAAGACACCAGTCATACTAAAGATCATCCAAAGACATTGCACATCTGTTATCAGAGGGAAAAGACTTTCTCCTGAATAACTGCTTTCAGAAATCCAAAGCTGGC
The DNA here is from genome assembly GCF_024509145.1 of Vidua macroura. Lineage (NCBI taxonomy): Eukaryota > Metazoa > Chordata > Aves > Passeriformes > Viduidae > Vidua > Vidua macroura. The sequence goes on from NC_071579.1 coordinate 27,578,874, forward strand.
TATTGCACATCACTGCTGGGGTATTTAATGTGAGTTTTAATTAATCTGATGTATTTAATAGCCAGAAATGCTGATACTGATAGAATACCCATGCATAGTTGAAGGGAGAGCACTCTCTTGCTTGCTGGGAAGCTCACTATGCAAAATGCTGCTATCTGCTCTTAGGGGAAGGTTGTGGCATCTACAAATGAAACAATCACAGCTCCATCCAGAAAGGACAGACCAGTGTAATACTGGAAACATGAGAAACCTAAGTTTTAAAATGTATTTTGTTTTATAGTCACTCTCTCAATGCCTTAATATCTTGCTTTCCACAGCAAAACTGTCCTTTAACTTATTCTCTAGAGATCCGAACAGCAATAAAACTACAATTGTGCCTAAACCAGACCTCTCCTTCTGCCATCAGTCTCACAGTGTGATGTATTTCTGGGACATGGGGATGCAGGAGCAGGGGCCAGCCCCAGGGAGGAGTGGCAGGGGCGCTCCCTTTGCACAGCCAACCCTGCAGATGGTGGCACTGATGGCTTTGTTCCTGCCCTGCCACTGCTCCTCCTCGTGCACCACAAGCAGCTCCTTGCCAGGGCTCACAAAAGGGCAGCAAAGCATCACTGCCAGTCCTGGGTGTCCCTCGGGAGGGGTTCATGTGCTCCCTCCCTTCGGCAAAATGAAGCTGGGCACAACCACTCAGCAGCAGTGGCTGAACCCAGAAGTGTCACCGTGTCCCCATGCCCTCCTGAAGGCCCAACATGACAAAATCAGCAGGATACAAAAGTGTTTGGTTGTTGTTTAAATCAAAATTGTCTAATCTCTTCAAGGAACAGGATTAAGAAAGGGGGAGCTCAAACCTTTTCTATGATTCTTATATTTAGTTCTGCTATTTTTAACATTTTTTGCTTTTAGATGTTTATATTTTAAATATTATCTTTTATTTTTTTACTATTACTCTCCAGCACTGTGTCAGAGCTCTGCAGACTGTCTCAATTCCAGTAACTCCACTTTCTGTTGCAAACAGCAACCCAGATTATTCAAACTGTAAGAATACTGAAGCACTGTCTCATTTCTCACCTCTAATACAAGACTGGAATCACTTTATTTCCAACCAGATTTACCTTCTGGCGCTCAATCCTCATGTCTCTGGGATCACAATGCAGGCAGGGAGCAGTTAATTAAAATATCAGCTTTCTGTTTTTTCCTTTCTTTTTCTTTTTGAAGTCTGATAACCCTTTTTATTAATCTCCCATGTTATACACCTTCATTCTATCAATAATTCATTAAGGCTCACATCATAAATTGCCAGTGGTGCATTAACATGTAAAATAAATAAATACATCCCTTTTAGACAATGGGGAGGACATGGGTTCATTTTATGGTTTCACCTGGCTCAGAAATAGTCAAGCAAAATTAATTGTCCCCCTGAGATCCATTTCCTTTGCCGTAAGCAGCCCAGGCAGCTCTGCTCACACGTCTCTTCCAGATGAACATAAACAAACAAGAGTGAGTAGTCACAGCATCCCTGAGCCTCTGTTCCTCGGGGGGCAAATGATACCTGGAACGAGAAGAGAGAGGCTCCCGAAGCGTGCGCAGAGCCTTTCATTTCCTCCCCTGCTCGGCTGCACAGGGACACCAAAGAGGCTGCCTCTCTTTGGACTCCTGCTTCATTTGCCTTCAGTTCCTGCTTTTCCTTTCCCACGTGTGCAGGTGGACACATCTGTCAGAACTCCACTGGTTCCTGTGTGGCCATGGGCTCAGCTCCCACAGGGAATGAGCCTTGCCTTGGGCAGCTCTCCAAAGGAGCCCTTAGTTAAAGTCACGCATTCCTGCTTCTCCCAGCAAGAAAAACAAGGAAAGAGGGAAAGGTGGCTTGAATTTCACCCAGCAGTGACAGAAAAATACCCTAATATGCTGAATTTTAAATAAAACTGCATCAAACCCAACATGCCCCCTCATTTTCCAAAATGTCCTTTTCCGTTCCATTACTCACATCTCTTATCCTGAACTGCAAGTAAGGATTCAGGGGTCATCCCCGCAGCAAATTAAAAGCAGGGAACCCAGGGAGAGTGGTGTAGAACATGAAAATTTACTGAGTGATTTCATAAAAAAGCAGTGACTGGGGACACGTTTAATTAGACTGGAGGGAGCAAATATAGACTGAAAGGAACAAGCCTTGTACTGGCTAGGAGCAGGGACTGGATGACATAAATGTGACTTCCAACTTCTAAAAATACCTGCTTCTGAAAGATCAGTTCCCTGACCCTAATCCAAACAAGGTATCCTGATCTAATGGAAAAGTCCAGGACTTATTCCTTTTTCCTCTTTCTAATAAACCCCAACATCCTCCCACTGCCCTCAGTCACTTCCTTTAACCTCACTTAACTTTTGCTTCAATTTTAGAGGCTTTACAAGGCAGGTACATCTTTCCAATTACTCCTTATAAGACACCAGGCCCTCCATGCAGTTTGCAATTGCAGTTTGCAGTTCATGCCTTGTTTATTCCTATTTTGCACATCTTTAATATTAAGCAATACTCAACTCTAAAGTAGTTTAATTTCTTGCTACTCCCAATTTCCCCAAACCAACAGCTGAAAAGCAGAATGAACAATTTCCTCTTTTATCAACAGTTCAGCGTAGCTGTTCAACAGCAGCAGTAATGTAAAAGCACAGAAAAAAGCATATTTTCATATTACAACTTGCCTGTAAAGGACACTTGAAAATGAGGGTTTGTTTTTTTCCACATGACACAATGAACCCTAGATAGTTCTAACATCTAAACACAGGATTTTTAGATAAAGGGTTTTGTATCCAGACAGAGAACCAGGCCAATGAGAGCATCCTTGAGTGTTTACCCACAAAGACCCTACAAACCCTGCCCTCTCCCCGTTTTCTCCCCTCAGTAACTCTTGGCCAATTACCACCAGTTCTAAAAGATGGGAAAGATGTGGAAAATAAGTTTAATCCCACAAGTTTCGTAAAATTGGAAGCTGAATGGAGAGCAATCAAAGCCACAGCTCCGCAGAGGGAGATAAGGGCAGAAAGCGGCCACGGGGCTGATCTGCTCCATGGGCTGCCAGTCAGCCAGGGCTGCCCAGACTCTGCATCTCATCCCAAGGTGGGTTTATGGCAGAGGGAAGGTGGCAATTAGGGATTAAAAACCCCACACACCAAACTCATTGAAAACTGGTTTCATTTGTTCCACAAACCTCATTCCTTTACGTAGATCCTGATCCTATTTTAATTTCTCCATCAACACCAGACTTCCCATCAAACTGTGTATCTGCTCTCATTTGCAGCCAATATTCAGTCTTATAGCAGAAAACAGTTTCACCCAAGCTGCTGTAAAAATGTAACAAAATATAGTAAAAAAACATACAATGAAAGTTTTGCTGTGATCCTTCTGCAGCAATAAAATAGGACGTGATAATGGGGAGATGATGGTAGGCCAGAGACACTGAAATTCACAAAACAGGGTTTCATTTCATGCTGGGAAATTTCAGTGGCAGCTTTGATCAGTGGCTTATCAGAGTCCCTGACAAGGCTCCATATGAGAAGAAGAGAAGCAGCATTGCACGAGTGGAGGAGCTTAAACACAGCCCATCAGCAGCATTCTGCCCTGAGAGGTGCCAAGCACAGCTCGGTGGGTAATGGGACAGGAGCCAGCTCCTCCCAGAAGAAAAGAAATCATTATTATGGGTCATTCTGCACCTCCTAAGGACCTCCATCAATCCAGTCTCAGAGTGAGAAAAACATACCCCAGCTCGATCAGTGGCTTGGTCCAACGAGGTTTTCTGCTTCCCAGAGAAAGGTGAGGGCTGTGCTCGTGATTCAGCTCAAGAAAGCTTCTGGGCTACACAAAACTCAACAGCAAACAGTTGTTTTCAGTTTATAACCTCAGTCAGCTCCTGAATCACAAACACAGCCACCAGGACATTGCAAATGCCACTCCCAAACAGAAATTCCCAGCAACAGAACAAAACAATTAAAAAAATTCATTCAAAGTTATGTTCACCACAAACTTGATACATACTCCCAAACTCAGAAAACACTCAGAGCAGGAGACTGAGCCTTAACCACATACTTACACAGCATCCCTGCCCTTCAAAAAGAATCTGTGCTATTGATCCCTAATCCTTTGATCAGGTTTTATACCCCAAGGATGTCTTAGCTGTCTTTAAGGAGATCTGAAAATCCCAACTTATATCTGCAACCCGAGTCCTCTCAGCTGCTGCTGTTGATTTTGCAAAGGAGGAAGTGTCCCAGGGAGTGTGGACAACCCACCCTGGAGTGGTTTCCTGCTCCCAGCAGGTGCTGCATTCCCTGCTTCAGGCATCCAAACACCTTGTGCTGGGAGCCTAACCCCTCACAGCACCTCTGCCAAATCCTGGCATGAGAATCCCAGGAATGTGCTGGTTTGCAGCTATAAAATGGCAACAGAGAAGATCCCAGAGTCGAAATATCAGGAAATCCTAGTGGATGTGGATCATCAAGTCCTTTAATTTTCATACAACTAAGGACACCTTGAAGTAATGAAAGGGAATATTTAACCATTCTCTGAATCTGGCCACTTCTTTTGACGCTGCCATCTCAGCAGGCAATTACTTTTATAAAGCAAGATTAATCAGATCCCCTCAAAGAGCCAGTGCTCAGGCACAGGCCATGGTCCCTTTGATACTCCACATGAAACACATTCTAAAGAAACTTCTCCCCAAGACCCCCTGAAACAGCCCCAAAACAATGCCCCATTGACAGAAGCCCAATCAGAGGCTCTAGGGCTGCCTGAAGCTGCTGCTCAAGTAACCAAAACGTGCAGCTGCGGAGCCTGAAGCCCCTCAGATCAATCAAATCAAACCAATGACTTTAAAAGAAGAAAAAGAGACGTCACCTGTGATTTTTCATTAGTATCAAAGGTATCCACTTTTGAGCATTTAAAATGGTAATATGTATAAGCCTCCTATTTAGAATTATTTAAATATGTTTTCACATTTAATATTGAATTTAATGTAAGGAAAATGACAGAACCTAATTGAAACCTATGAAAAGCAGACTGCTGAAACAACACACTCTTCTCATGTATGAAATTAAAGTGACTTAAACTAACAAATAAACGGCTTTCTTCCTAAATTTATTCACATAAATCAGGTAAATTGAACAATATTTTTCCTCAACCTGTTCTTGGGTTGCAGTTGTCATTTCAGTCATTAAGAAGGGGCTGTATGCTCAAAGGATGTTCTGTTTTTTACTAAATATATACATTGGTCTAATGAATGCAGCACCTGTCCCTACAAGCCATGTTTCACCAATAGGAAAAGCAGAAGAGAAATCAAGGACAAAAAGTCCACTTGGACTGGCGTGCTCCTTGGAGGGCATTAGAGGTCTGTCAAACATACTTGCTTGGTATTCAGGATAACTTTTTCTTGCAAGTCTGAAGGCTTAGTTGGGGCTCTGGGGCTTTGTCCTAGGGAGCTTCACAGCTGGGAACAGCCCAGGCAGAAAGCTCAAGTGCTGCCTCATTCCCTTCAGAGGAAAATGCCCCACACTCCTTCAGGCAAGGCTCCCTCCAACATCTGCTCCCTCCATTTTTTTAAAATCCACTCATAGAACATTAGTAATTTTTTAAGCTGTACAAACCCAAATTTTCTGATAATTTCCTCATTTTTATTCTCCAGGAACCTCCATCACCTCAGTGTTCAACTCTCTAGAATTTCAAAAACAACAAACACCCCCACAAGAAAACCAACTATCTTCCCCCACACTGTATGTGTAAATTGGAAAATGATGTCCTTCTGCAGAGGAAGGAGAAAAAGGGACAGATTTTCCTACCAGCATCTGAAATAGATTGCAGCTTTGCTCAGAAACAGGCTGACAGCCCTGTCCAGCCTGCAGTCACCTCTGGATGCTACCAATCAACCTCATTGTTGTGTGACACTGCACAGCAGGTGTGAAAAACCAGCCACCACTCTGTGTCAAAACATGCCACTGACAAAATCTCACCGAGGCTCTTCCTCATCCAGCAGCAATAGTGACAAGAAGGCTGCCAAGTGCATAGACAAGGTTTGCCTTCAGTAAATGGATTTTTTCTTACAACAAAGCTTATACAAGGTAGCACTGGATGGAAGGGCTATCAGAAGACTTGCTCCCCCTAAGAGATCTGAGACCTTGAAAATGCACAAGTCATGTCCTCCCTTACAGGTCCATGGGCACAGAGGCATTAAATGACATACCAGAAGTCGTGCAGCAGATCTGTGGCATAGCCAAGGGCCTGCCCAGGTCCTTCCCCCACATCTGATGGTGTGGTCGCCGTATCTTACGCTCAAGTCAAGATTTCCTCTGTGTGCAAAAGAGCAGCCATCACTCTGCTGTGGAAGCTGAATGTGCTTCCAGAACTCCATATTGCTGCAGTCATGACCTTTTCAAAGGATTTGGTATGCTCTGACTTTCCAGTTTGTTTCTAAATATTTCTTTGACTGAAGCTCATCCACACTGACTTTTGCTGACAGAATTGCCAGCTTTGTCTGTTTCTTTGGGTTTTATTTTGCCTTCTTTTAACAACCAAGAGATTGTTGCAAGACAGAAGCTCTTGGGGTGGCAACTACATGTATGTTATTTCACAATGAAGGATGTCCACAAATTCCTCAAGAGGCACTTAATATTATTCTGTCTTTCTATTTCTGGGAATTGAACCCTAGGGGCCGCATTCTACCCTGATGAAACATCCCCAAAGTCCATGAATAATCACTGGTCTCAGTGGTCGCTGTGCAAAATTGGTCTCAGATGTTTTTATGACACCCTATGATGTCTGTTTTCAGTACAGTTTTTATAACCTCAGCCTAAGTCAAAGCCCCTGATGACTCAAGTCTCTGGTGCTCTGAGTCAAACCCCCAAGGATAAAATAGACTGAAAGCTATTTCTGAGAGCACATACAGTAAGACAGAAAAGCAGAAGTGGTTGAGCTGATGGAGCAATTTTGGTTCCCACCTACACATATGCCCATAGCTTATCAGGCAGGTACCAGGGAAAGAGAACAGCCATACTTTATGGATAAAATTGCCTTCAGTTATTCAGAAAATTAGAGATATGAGGCTAAGGCATGTGAGCACAGACAAAGAAAAGAGACAAAGACATGTGAACACAGATCTTTCACCGAGTGAGATATAAGGAAAATGCAGGCCTCCCTACACAGTCACTGCTCTCTGCTCTGTTTCACGTTTTTAGCTATGATTCCTTTTTCATAGATGGTGGTAAGTAAATCTCCAAGACCAGTGGAGAGGATAGCAAAGAATACCCCTGAAGCCTGACGTGCCACCTTTTCTTACCTGGCTCATGCTGTCACATGGAAACATTACAACACTGAAGTTTGCAGGTGCACAATTTGCTTTTCACAGCTTGGACACAGCATTTAGGTTCTTGCTGCCTGAATTTAGTGTACACACTGTGAGGTTAAAGTGCATTGAAGACATGGCACCTCCAGCAGAATTTCACACCAAGTTTGCACGCAGGAGATAAACCCAGGGGCTCTAAACCCTGCACAGAGCCAGGTACAATGAACTCCCTGTCACGCCTTCACTGCAGCTGAGTGATCTGGGGTTCAAATCAGCATCGGGCATTTCTGGCAAGCCTCAGCCCCTGGCTCCACATTTGTCACTGCTCTGGTAGGGTCTGCCCTGCCATAGCTGTGTGAGCTCTGTGGCTCAGCTCACTCAGCTGACACAGGCTGTGAGAGCACAAAACATCTGCGGGGAAGCAGCAGCACTTTCAGCAGCCACCTTTGCCACTGAGAGCAGAGCAGCACCATTACACACTGGGGGTCCCAGAACTGCAGGCAAAGTCACTTCCTCTGCAAATCAACCTTAAAAACAGCAAGAGAAACAAACACTGTTTAAACCCTGCTTTGCAGAACTTGGCCTGGGTCCAGGCTGCATACTGATCCTTACAACTGCGTGGGAAAACAGTAACCTGCTATTTACACCTGCGAGCTCTGTGTTTGTAAGCACAGTAAAACACATGTGCAGGACATTCCTATGCACAAGCGTTATATGTTTCCAAAAAATGTAGTAATGCCTAAAAGCACAAGTATCTCTGACCTGTCGTATAAATTATCCAAATCTAAGGACATGGTGGAAACCCAAGAGAGTCAATGCAAAGCTCCCAATTCCTAGGAAAACAAAGAGAGGGAAAGAAAGAAAAAAAGCAAAAGCTCATCAAGACTCAGGATCAACAGCCTAAATCAGAGATTTGAAGACTCAATCCATGCAGTGGCAAAATGATGCCTTGTGTGAGTAGAAAATCGGGAGAGGAGATACAAGAAGTGTAACAGACCTGGGATGCCTGAGGAGGTACTGCTGGTTCAATGCACAAATCCATGTGGGTGGACAGTAGGGAAAGTCAATGAGGGTTTGTGCTCTCAATTAGGGAATTATATGGGCAACAACACACCTGAGCATTCTGTTTGGCAGCCAACAGCAGAATGAAGCTGTTATTTTGCCTCGTTTTGCTGCATTTATGCATTTTTTATTAGAAGCAGCACAGCATTTTATGTCAATTTATACATGGTCCAGTTGCTTAACGTTGGATCGATGTTTGCTCTTTTTTTTCTGGTCCTACTTTAATCAATAAGTTGCAGGGTAAAACATGCAAGAAATGCTCTGTACAGTTAAGAAAAAAAACCCATGTGCCATGGTTTACTTTCTGGGAGGCTAAAATATTACAATTAAAATACCTACTGTAGTGTCTTGGAAGAATGAAGAGTCAGTAACAATAAAAGGAAGTGAGATTTTTCTGAAGACTTAAATCTAGTGTTTTCAGCTTCATTCCCTTTTTCCATTTACTTAGTTACTAACAAAATGATGGCACTTTTGAAGTAAAAAAATTTCCTAGGGTTATTTTAGAAAGTTCCCCTAGTCCTCAAGTATGTATTCTTCAAACGCCAAAAATAAAAATGGAAAGTAACAATTGGAATGCCATAAAATCCAAAAACACACACAGAAACCCCTTATGCTATAACAAACACTACTGAAAGCTTTCTTATAGCATACCAATAGCTATAGGAAAATAACTTAAAATTAATTAACTGGGTAGAAACACATTGGGAATGTTCAAGATAATTAAAAAAAAAAAAAAAAGAGCCTGGTTGTTAATGATCTTTAGACAAACCAGTGCCACAGATGTCCCTGTGCATGCACCTGTGAAGACACCTTTTCTACAGCTCTGTAAAGAAGACATTCATTGTATCCAACAACTAATTGGCCAGGAATCTTGCTTTTTAAGACCACTGAATCAGAGCCCTGGGAATTGGGAGGGATCGCACACAAAAGCATTTTCAAGCCCGTCTCCAAAGGCAGCATCGTTTCAGACTGAACAGCAGGTTCATCCTCTGATCCAAGTCTGTTGCGGCGGAACAGCGCCAAACAAATGTCTGTTAATATTCTGCCAGCAAGCACGAGCAGAGGGGCTCCTGCACTGCATTAAGGCAAGTGCTCAGGTTAAGAGTTGGACATTGGTCACACAGCTCCCCATTCAAGCACAAACCTCTTCACCCATCACCATGTGATGTCAAATGCTTTTGTGCATTGCAATATTAAATACTTGTACCCTGGGGATGGAAATTGAATAGGCATAACATGGAAATTATGATGCATGCAACCATAGCCTTTAACCTATTAACAAGTATGACCAAGATCACTTCTTTGGAGCTCTCTAATCATCAAGGCAGGAAGACATCAACAGCTACTATGTCACACTGACAAGGCCTTCAATGGCAAATGTGGTTCAAAGGTCCACAGGAAACACAAAGAAGCTTTGTCTTTTGATGTAAAGAACAAAGCTACCATGTGGCACAGCATCACACATGCAATTAGTCAGGAAAGTTAATACAGTAGAAGCAGATGGTGGAACCATGTCAACATTTTTACTGGGCACATTTCCCCTAACTCTCCAGTTGCTGTGATCCAAGGTCGGTGGAGCAGCAGGCAGATTGTTGGTAAGCTGGACCCCACCAGGGACTGACAATCCCCTTTTATCTATCCATCTGAGGTGCCCCTGTGCTCCCACTTCTACCAGCATAGCTCCATCTTTGACACCTCCTCTCCACCACATCCCCACGCCACAGGGTAGCACCATTAACAACCTCAGAGCATGCTGACAGAAAAAGAGGCAGACAGTCAGTCCCTAACCCTGGTTGTGCTGGGAGATACTGACAGGAAAAGGCATTAAAAACTCCCCTTCAGTGGCCCTTACACGGCTCATTCTGCTCATTTCTGCAGCTCAGTGTGTTACCAAATGCTACATGAATCACACGTACAGCACACGTCATTCCGCAGGACTTGACACGTTTGCAAAGAGCAACTGCTCCTTTCTCACTGCCAGCCCAAAAGCTCGGCTAACACAGGATGGAAATGAGAGGCTTCCTGGTCACCACCAATCACACTGCACACGCAGAAAACCCAAAACCCAAACCACAAGGATCTCACAAAGAAACGCAATACAGGAAACACTGTGGTTTGCATGGCTTTGAAGTTAACAGCCCTGCACAGTCTTCAGACAAAGTCTCTCCCATGCTATTGTCAACCAGTTTTGCCCAATTCCTCAGCTCCACACATCATGGATTTCAACAGCACCCAGGTGAGGACAGCAGGAGCTTTCAGCTCTGCAAGTCATTTAATTAAAATGAAATGAACAACCAGCAGTTAGTCAAAGTGCTCGTATGCTCCAGCCACCACAGCTGCCGAATTCTGCAGCCCTCGGTCCAATCTGATTTCCTTTAAAGCTCCTGGCAACCCATTAATTAAAACACATTATTTACAGCTTCCAGGGGCTTGAAACCATGGGATGCACTTGATGGAATTTATGCAATTACGTACAGCCAGTCCTAGTGACAGGCTCCATTCTTGCTCCTGCTCTCCCCTGCTCCCACACTCGGCTCATCCACGCGGAGTTGTCTGGCCCGGGCCTGCCACGCCAGGATTGGCTGCCATGGAAATGAGCAGGAGGCAACAAAGGACCTGTGAGTCTCACTGGAGATGGAGGAGTAGCAAGGCAATAGCACAGGAAGGCCAAGACAAAGAGAAACCAATTTGCCTGCTGCCTTTAAACACAAACAGCCCTTCCCCTTTGTGCAAGGAGATGTTGATGAATTGAGTTTTCCCCTGATTTAAGAAACCAAACCACTTCCAGCCAAATGCAACAAAGCCATGTGGATGGAGCATCCTGCCTTTGGCCCTGTGCAGCATTCCATCCGTTAGTGCTCTGTGGAGAAATGATCCCAAAGCAAACCCAGAGAAGGTGTAGTTTAATAAGCAATCCTGATGTCACTGTACCATAGCATCAGCTGCAGACAAATTTCTCTGCTTTCAGAAGGAGTTTTTCTTTTTACTCCATTATTAAGCAATTACACTCATCAGCAATTTCCGTGACTCTGCAAGAAAAAAGCATCTTAAAACATAACCTTACAAAGTGTGACTGACAAGCATAACAAAGTGTGTCTTTGAACTGATTTCCAAAGGTATTTGAGAAGGATTGAAAAGAGCCCTGTCAAAGATTTGGGGGTGCTGGTGGATGTGGGGCCAGACATGACCTGGAGATGTAAACTCACAGCCCAGAAACCAAACCTGTCCTGGGCTGCATCCAAAGCAGTGTGCACTTAGATACAACTCTAAAAAATAACAGATTTTTGTATAGTATATAAGATATAAGGAATAGAGAAGGATATAAAGAAGATATTTTTTTACATAATTGCAAAACACTGGCACAAGTTGCCCAGAGAAATGGTGAAAGCCCCATCCCTGCAAACATCCAAAGTCAGGTTGGACAGGAATCTGATCAACCTAACCTAGCTGAAGACATCCCTGCCCATGGCAGGGGGTTGGCCTAGATGACCTTTAAAGGTCTCTTTCAACCCAAACTATTCTGTGATTACTTCTATTTTATGAGAATAAAGGGAACATAAATTTTTATGGAACAGTGAACTTTTTACTGCTTATGGAGTCCCACATGAGCACTGCTGAAAGATCAAGTACCATAAGCCAAAGACATCCACAGATGTAACTGTCCCAATGATTATTACTTCCCCCCCCCCCCATCCCATTTGTTTCTTACCTTTTTTTCCATGAGGCCAAGTGATTAATCTATGTAAAACCTATGGAAACCATCCAGAGATATAAAAAGGAGAAGACTCTATTAAAATAAGTCACTACCAAAGGCTTAATATTTCTTCCAGCAATACAAAAGTGGATGTTGGCTTTATTCTCCTGTGGTTCATTCACAAAAGGAAGGAAAGCAAGAAGTGGAGAAGGCATTTCTTGCATCATGCAGAAACAGCTCCACAGATTTCAGTCTGTAATTCCAAATACCCAATGTGCACCATGCCCTCAGCTGGTGTGAGAAATTGCTTGTCTGCTCTGAAGTCACTGTACTCCAATTCAGATTAGCTCTAAAAGCCTCTTTCACCAAGATGTATTGCAGTAATGCACTGGTATTATTTAAGTCCAGATTTAAATGTAGTACAGATGATGTATTTTTTGCTGCAAGAAAACCCAGAAACTCAAGACATTGTATCAACATTTCTCTCTTGATTAAGTCTTTTGTCACTGTGATTTTTCATAAGAAGAGTTATGAATGGATTTATAGGAGATAGTGACCATGAAAATGTCTCTCAGATAACTGCTTTATTATGCTTTCTTGCTTTTTTGTACTGGGTCCTATAGGTGATAAAAGTACCAATTCTTTCTCTCCAGGGCAGCCAGAATGAAATACCAGACACCTTCCAGCAACAAAAAAAATCAGCAATATGACTTAGACCATTCAAAACAGGAGTCTGTAAATGCCTGGCTACTAGAGCATGGAGTGTTAAACTTGCAATACTCCAGTAATTTTCTGGGTCCCCACCATTAACATACAATAAAAACATTAATCTGTGTGTACAATTATAAAGCAATAGGCTGGGGTTTTTTAATTAACTTTTTTATCTTTTAAGTCTGTTACATCACAGATACTGGCAGTGCAGCAAGTGACCTGTAGCCCCTGCTAATCAGTACCCTCCAGAAATCCAAAAGCAGCATCAGAACCAAAGACTGAGTTTCAGAGATAAGAATTCAGCCTCCAGCAGAAGGAACAGCATCCTCCAGCTCAGTATGTCAGAAGTGAAGGTACAAGTAGAGGAATAATTTTCATGTGTTCCTCTAAGGTCTTCTCTAGACAGCAGCACAGGTAATGTGTGAAGGGCCTATGAAGGCCCAGGCCACAAGGTAAAGTTAGAAAGTTTTGTCACTACCAAACATCACCCAACCTGGATTGGATCCCCAGTACTGGGACCAGCGAGCAATATCAGAATTTAACTTCCCCTCTGCAAATGGTTTCCAGTCACCTAAGTGTTACCAGGACAACTCCAGTGCCAAGAATACAAATTACCTTTGGGGTAGCACCATCAACTCTGAGCACTTACCAACTCCGCATGCAAATTTAAATCACAACAATTTCACTGACAACTGTGTAAACAGCAGAAACTATTAAACTATCACAAGAGTCAATGGTACTATAGTCAGGAAAAATGTTACAGGAGGCAGCAACAAAACCAAGCAAAGGGAGGAGGAGAGACACATTAAAAAGTTCAGCCTTGTAATTCATGAGTGCCAGGCAAGGGCTTCTCATTCCCTAGGAAACATCACTTTTTCTTTGACTTCTCCTTGTCCTGGATATCAGCTATAAATTAGGCCTGATGTTGGGGCAAAACTTTACATGTAAGAAAGCCAGGCAGCTTCGGGTGCCAAGAGACGCCGGTTATAAACAACCCTGGAGCTGTGCACTTCAATTTCTTTATTGCCAACAGCTGCATTTAAAAAAAGAAAAGGAAAAAGAAGGAAAAAAGAGAAAGAAATACACCTTCTTTTGCCTTTGGCACTAATGCGTGAGGCATTTTTAAAACTCGGTGTTAAAGAAATGCTCTGGATGTACAAATTGTTTTGAAAAAATACTGATAAACTGAGCACAGCAATACTTATGTTACTGCCCTGAAAAATTACATCAGCAAAGAGCTTCAGCAAGAGTAACTGTAAGGGCATAGGCAACAGAACTAAGAATTTTAGATGTGTGACAAGCTCAGAGACTGAAACCTGAGAACAAGGGAGGGATGGGAAACACCAAAAGCTGCAGCCCCCAGTACCTGTATAACATACAGTAGTATTTTATCCTTCAGAACATTTTTCACTGGAAAGTCCAAAACACTTTACAGCCAGTTCTTTAGGAGGAAACCAGTTTCTTTAGGAGGAAACCAAGGAGGTGCCCTTGGTTTTACGCTTCCATCAGGAGGTAACTTCACCTGGCAGTAGCCAGGAGTGTTCCAGCCAAATTCCCTCTTCTCCAGCTGTCCTATCTTCATGCAGACTGTAACAAAAAAAAAAAAAAAAAAAAAAAAACCACAAAAAAACATCCAAAGCCCTGCATTTTGGAGGCAGCACCTTAAACTGGATCCCTCAAGAGCAAGCAGTAGGGCAATGAGAATGACAGTGAAATAAACCACTCAGCTACCAGAGCATTAACAGCTACTTAAGTTCTTATTTGTTATGTTAGATATATGAAAAATTAAAAATGTATTATTAGGCTCCATATTCCTCCAGCAAGACTCTTGATAGATCCTTGACAAGAGGTCTGGACCCTCAGGCAACTTTGCAGATCTCCCACACAAACGAAAGTCAGCAAGGAAGTCCTGCTGTCCGTAACTCACATGACTGCTTAGAATTTGCTGATTTTCCCCTCTTACGGTGACACTTTATCAAGTACTTGGCTACAAGAAGATTTGCTGATTAAGCTATCAAGTGCAACAGCTCAAATGCACAGAGCCAAAAGCAAAGCAACATGAGCCTGACCACTTTATTCCATCTTTCCTTTTGCTAAGGTGAAGTCCTTCCTGCCAGATTCAAAAAGTACAGCTTTTAAATAGAAAGTCTCATTCTCCTGCCAGGTAATCTGGCAGGAGAATGAGAATCTGTTGGAAAATCTGTATGACCAGGCAGGAGCCTCTGTTAGGGTATGAGAGTTTGCCCAGTGGGACTCTGTGCAGCCACAGTCTCTTCAGACATTGATCATTCCACAGAAGTTGACGTGGGATACAACCTCCCATTATCAGCCCTTTCATTGCCCAGCCAGGAGCAACATATGAAATCCAAAGAGAGCTTATTTTAAAAAATCAAGAGAACGCTCTTCATGCCTCCCTCCTCACCAGCCATTCCCTAAAGGCTGCTCTGATTGTTTTGAGATGGGAGAAGGCAGGATTTTTCCAGGACATGCTGCTTCACACCTTGGGAGGAAGATGCTGTATGTGCACAAACCAAAGGCACCTTTAAGCTCCCTGGAAGTGGGATAGAGCTGTGATTGGCCCTGCTTGTAAGCCAGTGGCAAGAATATGATCAACTTCAGTAGCAATTAGAATTGATGTGCAAATCCATCAAACTGGTAAGTAATGGTGAAATTTAACAGAATCAATTACAATCTTCATTCTGAAAAAGAAATATAAAAAAGGGCATAGAAAGTTCTTCGCCATCCCCTACCATGTGACAGCTGCAATCAACAGCCCTTAAGGAGAAGTTGTGTGATCTGGCTCACCTCATCCATCCATTACCAACTGCTTGTCTCTCCAAAAGCAGAAAATGGGAATAAAAAGACCCCAATCCCTCAGGAAGCCTAAAGAAGCAAAGAACCTCAAATTACTACTGTCAGAAATTATGCTGTTCTAATGACTCTGTCCTAGAGTTCTTGGCATTGGGAACTTTAATCCCAGTATCTTTTCTCAGTGGTATCACTTTTCCATTTGCTGTCTCTGTGCACATTTTTTTCCATTAGTTGCCTCTGGGAAAGGAAGGAGAATTTGTAAAGAACACAAGGGGAACTGTTCACCTACACTGGGGAGGCATGGGGGAATAACTGCACACTGGCTTTGATGGTGTTCCTTAGCTGCTATAGGCAAAAGAAAAAGCAAAATGATGAAGTTAAACCCATCGCCAAGTCCCCAGCAGCTCAGTCCCAGGTCAAGTAATCACCTAACAGGTATCCTGGACATGCATGTGGCAATTACCATGAAATTTATTATTAATATGTACAGATGTCTAAAACCAACCACCATCACCCCAAAAAGCAAACAAAGAACCCGACCAACATTGAACATGGGGAAAATGCAGATGTGGAATTTAGACATAGGGCCATACATTTAACAGTCCTGATCCTTGGAACTACAGCCACTGGCCAGCACTTCCCTGCTGATGCCAGAGTCACTCCTGTGTCGTGCACAAGCAGCTAGGACACAGACTGACCATCCTCTGCCCTCGGCTCTCTCTTGGGAGAGGGCTGGAAGGGAGGAGCAGGCTGGCAGAATAATCATTAGGAAAGGGACAGGGCCTAGGCACAGAGAAACACCCACTTGCAAACTTCCTTTCTTGTGAAAGAATAAATGATTCAAGGATGTGAAGCTGCTAACAGATAATAGAGCAAAGCCACTTACAATATTTTAGTAAGAAAATTCCCATTCCCTGCCTTGTGAAAAGAAGTTTTGTTTCTCGTAGAGCTGACTCTATTCTTTCCCTTTTTTCTTCTCAGCTCTCGGTCTGTGGCAGTTCATTAAAAGATACGAACATTTCCTTTTGTTCCTGGGTCAGCCAGGTCCTGTCATACAATTCAATTGGCAGGTGAATTTTAAATGGGTCAGAACTGATAGTAAGCTCTTAAAATGAGAATAAGCTGATTGTCCCCGGAAATAGAAAAGAACAGAGGGGACTTTCAGAGTATCTGTGTCTCCAGATAACCTTTGTTATGTAATGGAGCTGCCTTACACTGATATTTTTTCCCCCTGCCATGGAAGGAACTCTGTCAGGGCCTGCTGACACTGGAATAGCTGTTTGTCAAGGAGAAACGTGGCAAATGCACATAAAGCCTGGGAGCACTGCAGAGAACCACACCCTCTGGGTCCTGCAGCCAAGTCAGACCCTCTCAGGATTGTCCTCCTGGCATTTGCAGCACAGGGGATCCTCAGCCTAGCAGGCTGCACAGAAAGCAGGGCCAAGGCACAGGGCTAAGGCTACAACACTCAAAGTGCCCAAACCCAAATGTAGAACTGCCAGCATTGACCTGTCCTGTGCAGTAAAGATGAACTGGGTTGCTGGCAGTCTCCTGAAGACTAACTCAGATGCACTATGTACAAGGGTACAAAGTTACTTTGGAGACAGATGAATTTATAAATAGTTGCTAAGAAGCTTTCAGGCTTATGCAAGTTTTCTGTGAAAACATCAAGTCCTTTGCTAACTCAATTCAATCACAGGCTCATGACTGAGATCAAGCCCTCTGAGGCCAAATGAAGACCAGTCACTAATATTTAAACCATAACTTATGATGGCTACTGGCTGCTTGGAGAGCACTGTTCAATATTATTTCCTTTCAGGAAATCCTCACTGATCAAAAGCCAAGCCAAAAGCCAAAAATCTCCTGCTTCCCCGAGTCATGCTGTGCCTCCAAACACAGCCTGAAGAGCTTTCATAAGGGGTTAATCTGAATTCATGTAAACTCAAATGGAGAACAAAATCTAGTCTCTTCTGTGTTTTAACTGCAGTGAAACAAGAAACAAGGCAGACAACCATAAGACCCCTGCTGTGATTCTTGTAGTCAAAGACCATTTTTATCTGGACCAGCATTTCTGCTTTGAGATCAGAATGGTTAACAAGTTTTAAATAGCAGAGCAAGAGAAAATCTACAATTATTCCAGCTTCAGGCCTGTCCTTAGAGATTTGATATTATCTAAAAACTAATAAAACCATTCACAAGAAACACATGTAACAAAATTACAATTTGGAATCATTTTTTCATAGTCAGCAATAGGAGACTACTTAAATTTGATTTATGTGAACACAAAATTATAAGCCTGCAGTGATATTTCCACCCCGTCCAATCACCACCTTGAAAATTACGTATTGTTTTCTGCTCTATTTGAATTAATTCTTAAAACTAGAGGCTTATATCAGTTTTTATTAGTTGTTTTCGTTGCTATTTCTTAGTGTGATTTTACTGTACAACTTGCCACACTGCAGTCTTTATTCATGCAGCAAAGAGACTGCCAGGATGAAGCTTTAGATTATAGCTTAGTCCTTTCATTAGCCTAAATTTTTGTGATCATCTTTTATAAAGTCAATAAAGTATTTTATAACCATGAAAGAGAAGGGAAAAGAAAGAAAAAATTAAAACCAACCTCTAACCTTCCAAGGGTATAGAAGAGCCCTAAATCAGTGACATCTAGGGTGCAACCCATTCATCCAAACCCTCATTCTGTGGCTATCTTGCCCCATGGTTTTTTTTTTCTGCATCCCAGGTGTCCCCAGGAAGAAATCCCAGCAGAGTAGGACAAGCTTGTGAACACAAACAGAGCAGCCCACAAGCCCTGCTCCTCTGCAGCAGTGTGCTGCCAGCTCCAAAGGAAGCTGGGAGAGGTGGAGAACAAAGGGCGTCACACCACCAGTCTCCTCATTCCCCCCCCACCATCCCTTGCCAGGGTTCATGTGTAACTTGCAGGATAGAAAATCCTCTCTCTGCAGGGACAAACTTCCTCCGGAGCAGCCAAATCCCAGGGTCTCCAAGCTGCTCCCTCTGCCAGCAGCCACAGCCACTCTGGGCAGCCCCACATGCCAACCAAAGGCACAGGAGCAGGAGAGCTGCCATCCCCACCCAGGGCAGCAGAGCTGCCATCCCCACTGAGGAGCAGCAGAGCTGCCATCCCCACCCAGGGCAGGAGAGCTGCCATCCCCACCCAGGGCAGGAGAGCTGCCATCCCCACCCAGGGCAGGAGAGCTGCCATCCCCATTGAGGAGCAGCAGAGCTGCCATCCCCACTGAGGAGCAGCAGAGCTGCCATCCCCACTGAGGAGCAGGAGAGCTGCCATCCCCACTGAGGAGCAGGAGAGCTGCCATCCCCACCCAGGGCAGCAGAGCTGCCATCCCCACCCAGGGCAGCAGAGCTGCCATCCCCACACCGTGGGGCTCTCCAGTGACAAGGCACTAAGTCAAGAGCATGGTAACATCACACCCACACAGTGACAGTGCTCTCTCCCTGCCCCAGGGCACCTATATATCAAACCCAGGATGCCTCTGTTTGTAATTTAAAAGGTCAAAATTTTACCTGCATTTACTTTAATTCCACTCATACATTATTAAAACCTTTTAGGGATCACCCGCTTGCTCCAGGCCCTCCCACAGTGCTGGGCAGCCAGGGCATGCTAGCCAGGGAACTGTTATATATTCCATGTCAAGGACAACAGTTCCAAGTCAGACACAGAAGAGATATGTGCTAAATAAGGTAGTGTCTCAATATTTCTAATTTAGTTCTAAAATAACTGGTGTTGCTTAAATATGTGTGCATTACACAACACTGGAATCTCTCATTTGAACACACACAGCCCTTTATCCAGAAGTAGTAATATGCTCTACAAACCTTTCCACATGAAATATAAGGAGCAAGAAAAAAAAAAAAACAAAAACAAAAACCAAAAACAAAACCCATACAAAAAAAAAACAAAACAAAACACACTTGCACAATAAATTCAGCTGCTTCTAATCTATTTATGAGAGGACAAAGCAAAGCACCAAACAACCTATGAATATAGAATAATACCACATTCCTCTGAAAATCTGAGAAAAGATGAATCCTAAGTAGTCAGTCATTTTTCCTTCTTCATCTGTATGTGCTGGAGAACCAACACCTGCTGTAGCTTTAGATCCTCTTACCAGTAGGAAGGAATATTGATTTTTGTCCAGGGGAAAAGATGAGAAAAACAGAGACCATAAACAATGTTTAACAGCATTTCCTAAAGCAATTTATTTTTTTTAAATACTTCCTTTGAAGATTACCAACTAGTTCTTCATTCCTGGTAGGTCTGAAAGATATAATTCAAAACACAGCAGAGAGCAGAATGGCAAATCAGATGTTGAGTTTAACCAAAACAAATAGAAAAGATTACACTTTCCAGACAATGTCTTATCCAAATGTGGTCACTGTTTATAATGCTCAGGTACCTATTATTGCTTGTTAATTCAAAGACTGATTGGACACAAGTGCAATCTTACCAAAGGATGTACAAGAAATGCTATGTGGGAGCCTTCCTGCTATCCCACAGCTCCCACACCTTGAGTCACATCCCACCACTTCTAGTGTCATGCTCTGAAAAATGGAAACCTGGGCTCCTCTTGGAGCTCTCCAAACTCACTCAAGCAGCTGCACAAAAAACAAGGCAGGACTGAGCAGGCAGGAACACTCAGCCTTCCTTACATGCCACGAGAAGCTTTGCTGAGGTCTCAAAGGCAGAGAACAGCCTGGTTTGAACAGCACAGCTGAACCCAAGGGACACACAACTTCTCCATAGCTTCCCCAAAGAGCTGCCATGAGCCTCAGCCTATGGCAGCAGGTATTCCAGAGCCAGGGAAATCAGATTTCACTGGAAACCTGGGGAGCCCAGGGAGACTGGGGAGCAGTGCTTCCTCTTCCCTTGCTCCTGTCAGTGGATGTTCTTAGTCCAGCTCTGAGGGCAATGACTGCCAAGCCCAGCTGCAGCTGTGGGCAGTGCTGTATGAAAACAAGCAAAGTCCAAAGGCAGTTTCAGACCATGGGTTGCATTTTGAACTCCCTGACATCCATTTGAAGTTGCAGATGGAAATCCTGCTTCTTAGTAAGTAAAGTCTTCCTGACAATAAAACAGGATCTGGGAAGCATCTGGCTGCCTTCCCCTATCCTGATCTCATGGGAACAGTAGCTACTGCTCAATAACTTGACCTTTCAACTGAGTTGTGCTTGAATTACTCTGGTAGGCTCATTCTTCCATCCCATCTCCTGCCTTCAGTTCATCTTAATTTATTGCCAATTTCCATAACGTGCTCCTTTGGTGACCTGTGTATAAACAACAGTTGCTTCTATAAATCAACTTTTTTTTCATTTGGTTCAAATGTACTTGCCTGGCATCTGCGTAACACTTTGGACTCAAAATCTTTCACTTCAGAGATCCCAGATCTCATCCTAATTTTCTATTTCCTTCTTATTTGCCTTGTAGTATTTGCAAGAATGAGTTAGGAAATAAATTAAATCATTAAGTTACAATGCTGCTTGTGTTACTATGCTTGGAATAAACAGACTTTATCATCACAACATGCTGAGCCACCCTAACAGCTGCCAGGATGTCATAAACTCATCACATTGCAATATCACACATCCATTCCTAAAGGTATTGCTGAGATTTCTGCAGAACCTGAAAATTCCAAACACCCTTTATTTTTTAACACCCGTAAGAGGTCCTTGTCCTAGAAACACTTCCTATGAACAGTTAATACCAATGGCAAAGCCAAACACGTTTAATCCACTCCTAAGAACATTCTCAGCTGTTTAACACATTCATTAAAAACATTTTCTGAACTGCTCCTGCTAACTCACAGGGCACTGGGAGCAATGGATGGATACTGCCAGCAGTGGCTGCAGGGACTGAAATGAGGGATGTTTGGACTTCCACGTTCTGCCAAGTACTAATATCAATTACAAGTTCTTGTACTGTTACAACAGATCATGTTCACTGGTCTGTGCTTGTAAATCAGTAAATTGGTCATTAGTGTAGCACCAAGACCACATTCATATCTTTGCTGTAGAGAAGGACAGCACAGCATCTCATACCAAAGCAATAAAAACATTACCCAGTGAAACAACAACAGCAACAACAAAAGAAAAATCCCACAATGAAATTCTGGGTGTGTTGGGGTGAGTGTGCAGATTGTGCTGGGGTGCAGCACAAAGCACACTGAAACGTTGTGTTTTACTTTCTTTCCAATAGGTAGAAAGTTTCTCATCTTAATTATTCAAAAGTAGGTAATCAATAAGGACTGTTTGCTCAGTGGTGCTGTTCCTTGACACTTGAAAAAGGCTAAATGAATTTATTCCTAGTGAATCTCCACTAACTTCAGTAAGTTTTATTACATCCAAATAATTTCTACAGCTTCCTCACGAGGAGAAGTGGAGGGGCAGACACAGATCTCTCCTCTCTGGTGCCCAGGGACAGGACCTGGGGGAAGGACATGAAGCTGTGTCAGGAGAGGTTTAGGATATCAGGAAAAGGTTCTTCCCCCAGAGGGTTGTGGGGCACTGACCAAGCTCCCCAGGGAATGGGCACAGCCCCAAGGCTGCCAGAGCTCCAGGAGCATTTGGATGATGTTTGTGCTCCCAGGCACAGGGTGGGATTGTTGGGGTATCTGTGCAGAGCTGGACTGATGATCCTTGTGAGTCCCTTCTAACTCAGGACATTCTGTTACTGTGGACTGACAGAAGTGTCAATAATCATGAATCCCATATTCTATAGGTCCAAGCAGCCCAGAGAGTATGCAAAGCTGACTCTGATCCCAACAACTTTAACTTAACCTCTCTTTTTGGTTCCCATCTTTCATCTGGAACATTAATACATACTTCACAGGCTTGATTGAAAAAAAAAAAAAATCCATTATTTCAAGTTTGCACAGTGCTTTGAAGATGAAAAGAGCTATGTTTTCTCACTAGCACAGCTTCAACCCAGAGATGTGGTTTATTTTTGCTCAGGAAATTTCTGCCATTAAGTTCTGTTTGAAGAATGTATTTATCGGAAGAAAAAATCTACTTTATATGAATAAAAAGTACTGTATTTAATAACATGTCTGAAAAAAAAGGAAAAAATAAAGAGGAAACGTGGCACAAACAGGAAAAGATTTTGGATATTATATACTGGCATGATCAGAAAGCTGCATTGTCTCTCAAAGCACCCTGGTGATTCAGGAGATCCCTGGCATGACCCTGCGTGTCCATGACACAAAGCAAAGCAAGCAATTGTACTGCATCCAAACTCTGAGGGTCCTCTGCTTCAAAAACAGCCTCTTGCTGAGTTCCCCTCACTTCATACTTGTGACAATAACACAGAATAGCCAATTCCCTGTGAAGTCAGCACCTCACCTACTGGTGCCAAAGGAGATTTTGTCTGCATGAGCAACTCCTGCTCCACTTCACCTAAGCTGTGTTAGGATGTACTGCTACAATAAAGCTCATGTTGCAGAGCATGACCAAAAGGAAAATCTTCTGTGCTTCCTTGAGCTCTTGCTGGTCAGAGGGGTATAAAAACTGGGACCTGAAGCAAGGAGCCCACATAGATCTAGACTTGCCTCTTGTTTACCAATCCTGCTGCACAAACTGCCATGTTTATACTACTTTCACAAAATAGCAAATCATGTGAGTCCCCCTCCCTTGTTTCTTTCAAAGAGGAGGGTTGTTGCTTTTGTTTTGTTTTGTTTAGTTTGTTGTAGCTGCTGGCATGTGTGAGGAGAGCAGCATCCCAGTTACAATAGTTCTGGAAGCTGGATTCATTGTGTTGTGACGGGTTGCTCAGGGCTCGCTCCACATTTTTCCATTTCCTTGGCAGAGCTGCAGGCAGTGCAGTGTCAGAAGACAAATTACAGAGGCACTTACCCAGTTCTGGGGCTTGTGGGCTGCTATTCAGCCTTGACCGAACTGGCAATGATGGACTGAGTGTGCTCCACTGCTTGTGGGACAATTTTCTTGGCACTGCAAAGAGACTTTTCATCATATCTTTGGACAAATGCACTGTGTTAAACATACCCAAGTATTTTAGGCCACAACTCTCATTGATGTGTAGCTTTACAGAAATCAGCACAGCTGTTTAAATTCAGTCCTTTAACATCAAATCAGTTTGAGAATAGGGAATTTTAAAACACACAGCACTGCAGGATTTGTGTTTATTGCTGTACAAGCTTTAAAATCATCATCACAGAAGCTTCCAACACAACCATCAACCCATACCATTCATGCAAAAGCAGTATGTGAACTTTGCCAGATTATAAATAATGAACACATGTATTATATGTGTTGTTAGCAGGTGTGTTTGTAAAACCCCCACAGCTCAGCAATGGCAGAAGTCACAGCAGGGTAAGTTTAGCAGAGAAGCTAATTTCATATCTGGTAACCTGACTTGCTCTCACATCCCTCAGGGAGTTAAGTCTCCTTCAGTGGTCTTGCCCCTAACACTTCTTCCTTTTTTCTCTCAATGCATTTTTCCTCTACCTTAGCAGCCATTTCAGCCTCTGACTTCAACTGGGTTACTTTTCCTTTTAAGGCACCAGTACCTGGGCACCTGAGGCACAGTCAGGTACCTGCACATCTCATGGACACCAGCCTGGGCACCCCTCTCTGGCAGCTCTCAGGCCTCGTGCTCCATCTCAAGTCCCAGAGAGGTTCACTGATTTATCAGCCAAAGTGCTCGAGCTTGTTCATGGACCTGCAGCTTTGCAGGAGGGCCTTTAAAGCAAGAAGGAATCTATTTTTCATGTTTAAATCAAGTATGTGAGAAATGAGACAGTAAAAACAAAGCCTTGAATTCTACCCCCTTCCACAGATCTCTGGTTTGACATTTCCTGCACTATCAAGGCAGTGCCACATCCAAGGCTACAAGAAGATACCAAGTGTCAGCACAAGGATCTAACTCGCTCTCAAAATTCCATGGAGCTGTGGAATAACTCCCAGCAGAGAATGCTGTTTTAGGATCAAGCTCTTTTATCCCTAAAACTGTTCAGAAGGAAAGAGAACATAAATCACAGCTCTTCTCTCAGGGAAGAGCAGCTTCCTACTCCTCTGCTGCTATGGAGTCTCCCCTGATCCAGGAAGTCCTGCTTGGGCTGGTTGAAAAAAGGAAAATTACAAGCCAAATTCACTACTCTCCAGAAGAAAAGAGGAAGAAAACAAGTGAACTTCAGTCTAGATGTCAGAGTCCCTTCCAACACTAAAAAAAACCCACTTTTGAGAAGCAGCTATGCTTCTAGGACAATAATGAGGTACCTGGTGCAGCCCTGAATGCCACTCAAGAAGAGTTTGGGTAAGAAACAAAGAAAAGAACATTTGAGGAGATGTAATGGATCAAATCCCCTGTGGCAGGTGCACTTCCACCAATGTAAGTAGAGCTGTGCTCCCCTGTAGCAGTCCTGTGCTCATCCCCATGTCAAGAAATCCCATCAGGCATGCAGCCCTGATGCAAGGCAAGTACATTCTCTCAAATATGCAGCACTCTATCTTCACTTCAAAGCCCTTCCTAATATGCTATAAGGTTCTGGAAAATACACCTTGAACAGGTTAATTCATTAAATGGTTGGAATAGTTTAACCTGTGGTTTTGCTTTAATGATTATTGTAGAAGTTACAGCATTGATTAGCAATACACAATTTAAGGAAAAAAAATAGATTGTCTAAATCTATGTTAAACTATGTTTCTGCACCAAACCTAAGAGAATTCTGCTTCCTTCCACCACCACTTTGATGGATGGTGATACTATATAATAGGGATACTATGGAGAAGAAGAGACCTTGCATTAGCATAATGTAGCAGTGCCTAAGGGGTCCCAAAAGCAGCTGCACTGCTGCATCTGGGAGTGAAGGGGAAGAGCTGGCCTTGGAAGTGACAGCCAGGACAGGTTCCATGAGGGAACCACCCAGCCAGGGACTCCAAGCAAGGATAATGGCCACTGGGTGCATCTTCCCAGCTGCCTCCCTTACACAGAAGGCTGAAAATTAGCAAAGTCTGGATTGTCTTTAAAGCCCTCAGCAACAGCAACATCAAAATTACTCTGGTAGGCTCACAACAAATATTGATCACCAATAAATCTATTAGGCTCTTAGATCCCAGAAGTATTGGCACACATACATCAGAAATAAGGACTAAAAAATATTTCCTGATTTTGTTGTTTGCAGAGACATTTCTATTTCTCTGGGAAGCACTAAGACAAAAGATCAGACAATGCAAACATGCCAATTATTCTTTTTGCCATTCTCTCTCCTAATAATATATAGTGTCACTTTGCACCTAAGTAAACCCTAGCAATGTCATGAAGTCTTTCTTGCAGGAAATGTTAGAATAAACTCTAAGCCATATAATTTAGGAAAGAAGTGCCAAAGATCAAAAGTTAGAGGATGGCACTTCTGACTCAGAGCTGAGAAAATGATTCCTGAGACTTCAGCAAGTCCAAGGAGATATCAACAGAGTAACATTTCAGGGATGCTTTCTGAGATATCTGAAGGAAAAAAAATTACAGAGGCACTGAGCCTCTACCTGAGCAAGTCTAACATCTGGGATATCACCATATCCCATGAAGGAAGAAAGATGAAAAAAAATTATCCTAGGAACTTGTGTATTTCTAGGAGTGACAGCTAGAAACTGCCATGGGAATTACACTGTTTACTGTCTCAAACACCTCACTTTCACACAGAAGATTTTGCTTCTGCACAAACATTTCCCTGTGCCAGAGATCGCCCAGTTTTTCAGGGACCATTGTCTCTGCCATGAGCCAGAGACCATCATTTCTGTGTCACACTAATAATATCTAGAGCCAGCCAGCCTCACCCCTGAGACTGTGTGCACATAACCCAGGTTCAGAGTCTCCTTTTCTTAGCAGAGTCTACTTTCCTTCAGGCAAATCCTTCACCATCTTGTCTCAGACTCCTGCCATATGCAAATGTCAAAGGGTCACACACAGAACAGTGAAATTGAAAGGAATGGGGACAGAAACACTTCCTAGCCAGAGTAATGCTGCTTGCAGACTCATTCTCAAACCAAAGGAGTTTTCCTACTTGCTGTCCTTCAGCACAGAGAAATAAGCAGTGTGCAAACACAATAATAGAGATCCTGAGATGCAAAAGGTTGTTAATGACTGGCTTTCACTAGGATCCTAATGAGGCTTTGCCTGCAGTGCTCATCTTGCTTGGAATAGGTTTGGAATATTTTTCTGATACAGAGAAAGAAGAGTGCCAGTCTAGATTCACTCCATCTCAGAAAACACAGATTGTTCTCTTCCAGCTCAAAGAGGTGGCAGTGACAAATACTCTAGGAGATGTTCAGGGACTTAAAAGAACAGTTAAGCTTCTATATTCAAATATATCTCTAAAAAGATTCTGTAGGGCCCCATACCATTTGTGTATTTGTTTTCCACACTTTTGAACTGATATATAAGGGGATTTAAGTGATGTACATAAAAGGGCCCAGGAAAATTTCTTTTAGCAATCATAGCTTTGAGAGTTTTGAGGACTAATTCCAGAAGTACTAAAGAAGCCACGATGCTGTTTCTGTTTGTCCTGGGTCATGACTGACCCAGTTCATACATCCTTTGTGAGAGTGAATTTCTCAGCTTCAAAACTTAGGATTGCTTTTCCTCCCCGTCACCAAAAGAGTCTTGTTTGAAATAAAGTTGGGTGAAGAAACACAACTTCAGGAAACCATTCCAAAATCCACATGAAAATAACACCTCCCGTTGCTCCAGCTGGCAGACACAGCAGCTGCCCAAAGGTACCAACATTCAGTGTGAGTGCTCAGGGCTCCTTCACTGACACTTCAGCCCATGTTTTATTTCAGATTTGTTGCAGAGAAGGCGTTCCCATGCTAGGAGTCATCCCACAGCACTGACACATTCCTTGGCAACACCAGTGGCACACTTGCACCCTTGAATCATGGAAGTCTCCAAAAAGACACAAATGTGGCCAGTCTCTGGTATCTGCACCTTTCTGGAATAACAAGGAAACCTGTCCATCCTCAAAACTCTCAAGGGAATCCCAGGAAAAGCTGCTGCTTTTCCCCCAAACAGAGGGACATGGAGGTGGCTACCCAGGCTGACTTTACCTCCCATGCTGCTGGCTCTGGGTAACGTGACCAGGTCTGTGAAAGAGTCTCTGAAAGTTTAAGAGCAAGTCAGGCTGAGAGCAGCTGAGAAGAACAGAACAAGGTCTATTTCTCAGGAAGATCAGCCTGCTGTACAGGAAGGACAGGGTGCCCAGCGTGCCAGACATGTTCCTTGCCAAAACCCCAAAAAGAGGCAATAGAAAGCTTTAAGTCTATCTGGCAGTTCCACAAGCACAAACTGACTCAGAGCTAACAGTGGGTTACAAAGAATTACTTTTCTGTTTGGGAAAAGCAACAACACTCAGAAGCTCACTCTTCAAGAAGCAAGTCTTCTGCTGACAATTATCAGCAGAGACATCAATAGTTAAAATAAAAACCAAATATAATTAGGAAGAGGTGAGCATTTTGATTATAAGTTCTGCATTTCTCCCCCAGAAACAGCATGTTTTCCACACAGAGAAACAAGTGTTCTGGTTATGGCATGCATTAAGCAACCTGGGTGGGAAAAAAAAATAATCAGAGCATGGAAATCACAAAGTAAGTTAAACAAAGCAAAGAATTTTCAACATCCTGATACAGGAGGAAATATTTAGAAGTTTCATTAGCACTGACCACTGTACATTAGGCTTGCTATTTCCCAAGGGCTCTGACATTTTGAATGCTGAGAGAACACTGAGAAATATCAGCTCTTGCAGAAAGAGCTGTTGTCAAAATCTAAAACCCACTTCAAAGTACAAGGACTACTTGCACAGCATTAAAGTAACAGCTGGAACTGTGTGTCCAGGCTCAGTGAGAGCAGAGGTACTCAGAGGCAGTGCATGAACCTGCCAAGTGATGCTGCAGAGATTTTTGCAATGTTGCCTTGCACCTACAGCTGAGAGCACTGACAGGAGCTGATTTGCATCAATTCCAAGGCAGTCACTACTCATGGATCTGTTTCTCCACCTGCCTTCAGAAAATCACCTCTGCAACACAGTTAGACACTTTTGATCAATGAAAATATCTCCTGAGAATCCCATGCACAACAATTCCTTCCAGTCCTCTTCCATAAGGTCTCCTACAGGGTAAACAAAGCACCCTGCAAGCCACAGCAAGTCATGGCTGGTCTACAGGCAGGGCAGCAACTCAAAGCTGCTGCTTCCAAACTTGGAAAGACCTCAATGTCTTTTTTGCTACAGAAAGAAATAATTGCACCCAATTTTGCTGGTGTAAGCACAAGGTCATAAGGGATTTTTTCTAGGCCAGAGAGATCTCCATTGTCGTTGGGGGTCCAGTCATTACTCCTGTCAATCTTTAGGACGCAGAGATCAAGCAGCAGCTTTATCACTCCACTCTTTGATGAGCTTAGGTATGGTGGCCTCTGGAAGTAATGACCACCATCTGTGTCCAGAGATCACTGGAAAGGTTCACTGACTTCAGAGCCTGTGTCAACATACACCAGGTGAGAATTTGACTCTGCCTAATGGTGAAACAAAGTGCAGAGCTTCTGCTCCTGAGCCTGTGAGACAGAAATTTATGCACCTTGCCTCTCCTGACATTGCCAGTGAACCCAATGAGCTGAATTTGTTCTTAAAAACAACCAACTTCCCCCTGGAAAGCCATGTGCCACATTTATCATAGGGGGAAGGAATGAGATATAACCACACACCTCTGTCCAGAGAGCACCAGTGACAGCTGTAGAACCACATGTGTTTAACTCAATACATAAAACATCAGGAAAATTTTGTACTAAATCCACACCTTGGCCATATGCAGACCCAAAATAGGTGGACAAAACCTGCATGGAACTGATACTGCTTTGCAACTTTAAACGTTTTCTCAAAGCAGTATGTGTAAATCCACCCTGCACTTAGCAATCAGTCACAGAGCCCTCTTAGACTTTGAGATGTTTCGGGTTGTGCCCCTCAGAGGCATTTCAGCTATCTCCTCTCTCTTTTGACTTGAGAAAAAGTGTGAAATTGGAAATTTTATCACCAAACCCACAAGCTTTGCCAGATCCATTGCTGCTGGGAGCATGCTCTGTTTCCTCATACTTAACAAAGACAACGTGTGATACCTACTTACTGCTAAGTATTATGGAGTATATACACTACAAAATAACTTCCTATGTGTTTTAAATTATGCACTGAATTCAAGCAAAGACATGCAAAGCCTTTCTGCTACTTCATTAAAATAGAATACCTTTTTCTCCCCAAGTATAGCAGCTTTACTGCAGTGGCAACCACACCTGTTAAAATATAGAATGCTTATTTATAGAGCTCATTTAGGAAAATAATAATCATTTTTCAGACAGAATTCACAAAGACACCAGGTTCAGAAATTTATCACAGCTAGAAAGGGACAGTGTTTATTTACACTAGAGCACCCCAGAGATTTGCAGTCTTCTCTCAGAGAACTAGAATAATTAGAAACCATCACCATGGAGTCTCTCCCTCTTGATCATGTGCAACTTAGAAGGAAGAGACAAGCCTGTCAGAAGCAACAGCAGATATTAAAGATATGCCCAATCTGATGTGCAAAAGTATTTAAATTGCTGCTTAGGGAGGTTGGTGGTTTTCAGCCCCACTGACTGCCAGAAAGTCCTCATAAGACATTCTAAACTAAACACGGCTCTTTCTAGTCCAAAAATAATTTTCCCATGATTGAACATTCCCCTATTCTTTTATCTTTAAAATCAAATCAACTTATACCTGCTACAAATAAATAAAAAAATAATTCAAATCTATATTTCAGCTTTTAGATCACTTGGATACAAACTAAACTGCAAGGTACATTCATCAAAGAGTTAAAACACATGCCTACGTCTTGTCCCCGTAAATTTAGTACCATAATTTTGATTTTTTTTTTGAGTGCATAGTTTCTGTCCTTTATAAAATCAGTTAAAAATGCTATATACTGATAACTTTTGTTTTCTTATTCACACTATAGTAAAAACATAAAAGCAATTTTTTTTACCATCCTAGCATACTAATGCCTTACAATGGTCATTAAATTAAGGCCGAAAGAATTAATTAAAAGGCAATAGCATACTAGTATCAAACACACCTGTGCAGTACAGTGTGATTAACTTGACCAGGCTTGGTAACAGCAGCATCCTTTGGCTCAAAGTGTGAGATATGATATATTGACTCCCTCAGGAGAAGGCTGAAGGCAAATCTCAGAGCTGACCATCACAAACACTCATGTACAATGAGTGCATCTTGTCTTAGCATTTCATTATTCTGAGCTGACCTGAAAACATTTGTGACCACAGAAGTCACATCTAAAAGTGGCAGCGACTCAAAGCAAACCAACCTACCACTGTAAAACATTCAGAATTAAAAATAAAATATATAATCAGTGTTTCAGTGGCTTTTGAAATCATGAAGTGTTGTCAAATACTAATTTCTGACAAGCATCAGCAGCACTGAGCAGAAGATGTTGAACTACCTCTGGGTCCTACCAACTGTAGAAGAGCTCATTAAAAATGCATCCAAGAAACAATTCTGTCATAATACAACTCAAATTTTAGTTAAACAAACTAAAAGACAGGCAACTAAAAGTACAGGGAACCAGGCAGCACATGCATCTCAGAATCTCCCAGGCTTTGTGCTGGAGAGCAATCCCTCAGCCCTGAAAGCCCAGGCTGGACTCTGCACAGAATATAAAGAGCTTTCCACTTCCCCACCCCGAATTGTTAATTCCTCAATCTGGAAAATGCTGTTGGGAGCTTAAATGATGAACCTCTAGTGCCACATCTCACCCAGCATGCACTAACTCCTGAAGTTTCTCAGCTTCTCAGATTTTCCTCCATCTGTTGACTGCACTCACCTTCTAAGATTCACTTTAAAAGCTAAACAATCTCAATTTCAAATTCCCTGGTCTCGTTCTGCATCCCCCTGGGTTTGCAGAGCTCCCCCATGGAGTTTTGTGGAGTTTATTTTGGAGGTCATGAGGCACCTGTGTCACAGCCCACACATCCCAAGAGCTGGACTGAAAGCTGAATAGTGAGTGAATATAGTAGGAAATAGAGCAAGGGAGATGTGTGGAGAGGGAGGAATTGAGAAGCTTCCTATGGTGAAGGATCAGCCTGTTTCTTGGCTCCTTGCAAACCTTCAGGTTCTCATCACAGAGTCTTGTATGTCTAAACCAAACTCCCCACAACCTCTGTTCTCAGTCAGTCACCAAATACAGGTGAGCTTGTCATGGGCTTTTTCTAGCAGTTATTAAACCAGCCTCAGCACAGCAGCATCCCCAGTTTCCCCACACATGGAGTGCAACATCTCCCTGTGACAAATGGTCTTTTTGCCTGTGGTAACACAATGGTCAATACAGAACACAGTCCAAATCACACTGATAATAAAAGCCCAAATGATATCATGTTACTATAGTCAGGCTAGTCCTTACATTTCTCACCCAACTTGCTGGCCCATCTACCAATCCATCTCTGTTTCTACCCTAAAAATTGCACAGTATCTTTTTGACAAGCTAGAATAAATATGCTCATCAATCCTACTGAGTTTGTATCCTCTGTAAGATTAAAGAATTTCCAGAAGCAACAGATAAAGCCAGGAGTGACTGAAGGGCACAGCAGGGCACAAAGGGCCAGCTAAGCTTTGCTCTCCTTTTCCTTCTGCATCCTCACTTTGGTAGGACAAGCCCCAGAGATGTCTATTCATATGCAACGTGAGGTCTCCTTTTCCTTCCCCATGCCAAAAATAATGCATTACCATCTGTTCACAGCTAACAGACATGAACTGCTTCCACAATGATCCTGTGTAAGAGCTGAACAACTCAAGCCAGTCTCTGTCCAACACAAACACAGCCTGAGACAAAGCCCATGACAAGGCCACAATGCCATCCCCTTAGCCATGCATGTCCATCCCCGCCTCGTGTCAGCAGCAAGAGCAGGAGCGTTAATAACAGAGCTGCTTCCCAAGAGCTTTGCTGAACTGCACTGTCTCCTTCTGGTTTATTATTTCTAACACCCAAATCTCTCTCGTAACCAGCCCGTGCAAAGGCAGTGACAAGAAGGGAATGTGAATGGAAAGCTTCGTAAACATACAAGAAATAATGTCAAAAAACCACAACAAATTTCTAAGAAATGGGAGCTCAGAACTTCAAAGTCAAGTCAACCAAAAAGCAACCTGTCAGGGCAGGAACAAAGGGAGCTGGTGCTGCGTGCACAGCAATTACTCCATCTGCAAACTCTGCTGAAGAGCAGAACTGGCTCTAAAAAGAATCCAGCAATGCAAGCCCTCCCTGCTAGTCAAATGAAGGAAATACATCCTTCCAAAGACAATATAAGCAAACGAGGGGAGAAAACCAAGGGAACAGAACAAAAAGAACATCCCAAAATACTTCTTACAGTCAAGCTCCTGATTTTATGGGTATAATTGAGAGCTCCCAGAACTGCAGAGTCACTGTTGCTGCATGGTCATCATTAGCTGAGAATGTTTCTTGAAGTTACTTGGCTCAGAGGAAGAAAGAGAAGATCAAGGACACAAAATTGTGCTACTAACATCAAAACACTGAAATAAAAGCAGTGTATAATGAGAATTTCTCTTGGTGTACACAACACTGCTGCAAGTAGAAATGAAAATAAAAATAATTTTGCCTAAAATTAGAATTACCTAATAATTTTAAGGCCTATATCAAATAATGACAATTGTTTTGAATTACTTATACAGAAATAGATACTCCAGCATAAGCCTAAAGCCATATCAATATGGACAAAACCCAGTTTTTTGTCCTAAGATCTAAAAATATACTGCAATTCCCATACACAATCATAGAATTCGGGCACTGAAATAGGTTGCTTAGGGAAGTGGTGGAGTTATCATCCCTGGAAGTGTTCAAAAAGTGTGTGAATGTGGCACTTGGGGATGTGGTTTAGCAGTGGTGGTGGGTTAACAGGTGGACCTGGTGATCTTGGAGACCTTTTCCAACTTTAATGATTGTCCAGTAGGATTTATATTCAGAGCACTCAGGATCTAGCCTCTCCTGACATCTCCAAATTAAAAAAAAAGATGGAGCTAAAATGATTTCCTACTATCCCAGAACAGGAGGGTGCTTCTAACACGTGTAAGGCTGCCAGCTGGCCATGCAGGTTCCCTCTGCACACAGCCTGCGAGTTCAGCTTCAAGGAGTTCTCTGGAATTCTCCTGTGGAAAGACTGCAGAAAGCAAGACAGGGTTTCAGTTCCTCCCTCCACACCCTTCTCACACTCCCACAGGGCTGACCAAGCAGGCACCACAGCCTGTTGGTAGCGCTTAAGCCAGTGCCCCTGTTCCAGGCTGAACTTCCAAACACATCTGAAAATGGCAGAGTGAGCATCACTTCTGCAGCTCCCACTGGCACTCCTGGGGCACAGCAAAAGACAGGCTGGCAGAGGAGGCACACTCTTGAGGAGCAGCTGTGATTTCCTACACTGCTGCTCATCACATTTACCTCAGTGCTCAAAACAACTCTTACTTAGGGGTCTGCCTGACTTGGGGTGCTGGGATTGGAATGTTTTCCCTATTGTTTCCTGTCCTGGATAATCACACACCAGCACCAATCAGTCATGGACCAGGGACGCATGAGAGAACTTGCTGTTTCTAAACTATCTCATGTGGAAGTTTTCTAAGATCAGCTGATTCACAGGAAAGACCAACTGTGTGTTTCTCAGCTGCCACTAGGCCTAAATGCAAGGAGGCTTTTTTCCATATTAAACTGATACATTCACATTCCTGATGAGGAAATCATTCCTGTCTACTTCAGCCTCTCAGGTTTTCCCTTAATATATTCACGCCTCCATCATCACTTGAGCTTAACAAGCATGACTTCAGCCAGGGAATTTACATCTTTTTGGGAAAGCAATGGAGGGGAGATTTCCTTTTAATTCTGTATATACTGTGGTAGAAATTAGTTCTTTTGTTCCATTAAAATGAAGCATCAAAATACTAAACCAGTATTTTTTTTTCCTTAATTATTCCTGTTGTTGCAGAAGTACCAAGACATATGTCACTGGAATAGAAAGATCAGTCTTGTAGGTAATAAGTTTTATTGAGTTCTTGGAACCATATCATCCGTCCACCAGACTTTTTAATTTGCCACATGACTGGTTCACTGTAACATCAGCTCTTGGAGTACTTGGGTAGGAGGGAATTCATGCTGAGTGCTTTCCTGAGCCAAACAAAAGTATTTTTCAATGTGTATATAGATTAGAGAACACTTTTTTTTTCTCTCACAGCAGTATTTAGATCACTTTTTATCACTTTAGAAGCAGATGACTAATTTATATATAGCTATTTCCATGCAAACTATACTTGCATCTTGTTTAACCACACCAAAAAAATAAAAGCAAACTCTCCAGAGCTGATATTCTAAGCATGAGGGGTGTGTGGGGAGGAAACTTCCATACTGGTGAGACCAATGACTGGGAAGTTCACATCACAGTCCTGTAAAAGCCACACTCCACCTGCATGGACAGTACTCAGGGCTGAGGGCCAAGTCTTGTACTTCGTGAACTCAAAATAAAAAAACAAACTCAGACAAAATGAAAACAGAAGGAATCGCAGAAACCTGCAGAGTTTGACAGATGTGGATTCTTGCAAAAGCTTTCAACATTTCCCTTTTCACCTGCTTGTATGGATCAATACTACATAATCAGGACCAATTCCTGCTTAGTGCTCCATGTGTCCCTCAGGGCCTGGAGAGGTCCTAGGGTGAGACAGTACAGATGGCAATGGCACAAAGGGACAACAATTAGTGGCAGTTCTGACAAGCTGTGATACCTTTGAAAATGATAAATCCAGGGACTTTTACAGATAGCCTGTATTATAAAGAAAAGCCAAGCATCCTCAGACCTGAGGACATTTAAAATCCTGATTTCAATTGCCATTGCCTAATTCTACTTTTTCATCAGTCCATGCCTCCTAAAATACAGCCAAACACAAAATTAGGGGGAGAGAAAAACCAGTAAAATCAGATAGTCAACATGTCCTTCCCACCATCAGTAAAGTCAGTCCACTCACAACACCCAAAGTGTTCAAACAGGATCTGGTATTCAGAACCAAGACAGGAGGATCTCTTTTTGCATAAGTAAAATTCTGATCCTTTCTCCCATCATCTTGAATTTCACCAGAGGTTCTCACTCTTTCACTGTCCTAACACATTTAAAATGTTTAAATATATCTAGTACCAGTATCACAGTGTAGAACTCATGGCAGGGGGGAGCCCCAACCATTCAACTGGACATTTGTAATCTTCATTTTGCAATAGTAATTATGTTAAGTGATGGAATTACTTAAACTCCATCAATGTAAGTCACATTTAACTCAAATGAAGGACATAAACACAAAATTCTATAACAACAGGCAACAGGGATTTAATTGAAATTGATGTAACTTCTGCCTACACAGAAACCTCTGGTAAGTAGAATACCTGTGTACTAAGTGGAATATTTATCTGGAAAAGGGGATACATTTAGTAGTATTAATCCTAAATAGATGACAGAATTGTAATTGGTTTTGTGAAGGAAAGAAAAAAGGCAATTAATTTCAACTTACATTGAACAAGATACAGCAGGGTAAAATATTGACAAAGCAGATGATTCTGTTCCCCTATGCAGAATGCCAACTGGCACCCACTTTCAAAATGCCAGTGTAAAAAAACAAACCAAAATAAGAATAAAGAAATCAACCATTTAAAAGACTACATTGCACATTACTGGATCACAAGCAAATTACTTTCTTTGCAGAAATAGGAGAAGAGAAAGACTCTACTGGATTGAAGAGAAGCAACCACCCACTTTTTCAAGCACATGTGTAAACAAGTATCCACACATGTATGTACTTCCCTTTTGCTGGCATGACCTGTGAGACCTCAGAGACTGAGTTCAAAAGTCAGAAACCTGGACAATTCACTAATCCAGTGTTCAAAAGGCACAACAGCACAATATGTGGTGGTGCAATACTCTGTTATTCAATACCATTCTGTGATGACAGAACTCTGTTCAATTTAATGATTTGAAGGGCATTACCCCTCACTCACTTTCCAGGGAGCAGAAGAAGGAAAGCTATAAAGGGACAACAGAGTGACCTTTAAACAAGCCCCAGAGTCACAGGTACCACAGCCACAGCCCAACAAACTTGTCCCTGCAGAGCCTTGGGAACCAAACCAGCCCTCATTCATGTTTAGGGATGCTCCTGTGGGGAGCTGGAGTCTGTGACATTAACAGTGCCTTAAACTGCTGCCTTCATGTTAGGAGGGATAATCCAGGCCTCCATCTTTCACCCACACAAGGTTTTAAACTTCCTCCCAGATGGAGCAGCAGTGGCTGGACAAAGCTCAACACTTCACTGCTGCCACCACCAAAGGTCTGCACAGCGAGTCCCTTCACACCACCTTGCACTCCCACCAAAACACAGGCTTGTAAGAACAAGGACCACCCATAACTTTAGTGCTGGGATTTCTCTGCTCAGCAGGAATCAGGTATGATCAAGGAGCACATGATGAGTCCTCTCCCAGCCGCCAGAGACCCAAACGTGGCTGGCATCACACACCGGCCTCGGCACAACTCGGACTCCTCTGGCAGCAAGATCAGCATCTTGTGAGAGCAGTTCTTGTGTGAGCTCAATGCATCTCACAGTTCTTGTGTGAGCTCAATGCATCTCACAGTTCTTGTGTGAGCTCAATGCATCTCACAGTTCTTGTGTGAGCTCAATGCATCTCACAGTTCTTGTGTGAGCTCAATGCATCTCACAGTTCTTGCTTGCAGGTTCCCCCTGAAGCAAGTATATTACACACTTCTTTAGAAAACACACAGTAGTTTAGAAACTACTGCTCTAAAAGAGCATTAAGTTTTTAAAATCACACATTCAAAGCAAACTGTCAAGCAAGATTTCCTGAACAACCTTAATTGAGCTCCCTTGTGTATTTACAGCATAATAGACTTATATATTCCTGGGCTATTTTCTTTCCCTACCATCTGAGCCTCATTTGTAGAGCACAGAGTTGCAGGGAGGGAGGGAATATTGCTCTTCATCTTAATACTACACCTGGCTATTAGATCTTCAGCAAACATTATCCAATCTCTTCACCGAATGCAAAGCTGGCAATTCCCTTTTGACATTTTATAGTGCTCTCCCAACAGTCTCTAACTCATTTTCACAGAAAATGTATATAAGCAAAACCCCATCAACTGCACACAGAAGAGGCCAGATGAAAAGGTCACAGACTGGCAAATGTTAAAACATGGAAAAGCTTGCCAGATAAATCTGAAGTGTCAGATGAGCCCTTGCTATACAATTACTACCAGCTACGTGTAATTTTTAGAAATTATAAACTGTGAGAATCAAGCTCTTAATCATTCAAGGCAGAGACGATTTGAGCTTCTGCTGCAGGTGCCCCCTGGCTCACTCCAACCCAGGGGCCTCTCTGTGTCACACAACAGCAATCCCAAAATGCACCAAACACGTCGTTTCCAGGCAATTCGGTGTCAGCAGTTCCTACAATCACTTGGGATTTGTTCTTCCCTTGCTGCCTGGGCTGCAAATAAATTTCTTTCTGCGCTCTCTAATTTTTTCTGAAGTCAGCAGTATGGTAATCCTTGGAGAGTTCCCAAGCTGCTCTTTAGGGAAGTAGTTAAAAACAGGAGTGTTTGGTAAACATTATTCTTGCTATAGCTCTTAGAAAAAAAGAAAGCAAATTTCTGATATTAATTTTGAAGCAAAATTATACTGTTGTGAAAATATAATCACGTTACTGTGTATAAATTTGCAAGTATTTTTTATGCATTCTGCTCTAAGACGAGTTGTAAAAGGAAGAAAATTTATTACTGCACCCTCTTTTCTCCCCCTTCTTGGTTTTATGAACTGCAAGGGAAGTTTTCCCACACAAACCCCATTTTTTTTCCTGCCTTTTTTGTTAAAATTAAACATTCAGGTCTCATCTCCCTCAACATGTCAGAACTAGCAAGCTTATGTTATCACAGGGAGCAAACAAAATCTGATTAACTGCAATGGAGGGGATTTCTTTTTAGTACTGTTTAAACCTATTAGATGGCAACAAGAAACTTCTGTTTCATTAAAAACACTTGAGAGAAAAAGCTTGTTCCTAAGTTCAGCAACATTGCACTGTCAGTAATGCACTGAAAGCTCTTAATCCATAGCCATGGATGGCACAAAGAAACTCTCCCACAAAGAACAGATGAACCAGCAACAGCCCTGCTGGTTCAGGTGACGTGAGGGGGGAAAGCTGCATGAAATCAGACAGCCAAAAAAATTAAAAAGGAAAAAGGCAAGAAGAAGAAAAAAGATATGAAAATATGTAAAAGGTTGGTGGGTTTAGCAGAACTAAACTAATTTCTATTCTCTAATGTGCTTTCCTCTACCAAATGTATTCAAATTTTATCTGTTTTCAACAGAAGTGCCAACAGGCTGTGTACAGAGTGGAAGTGCCCATGTAATTCAGATATAATTTAGCAGCTAAATTATCTTTGCGGTGAAGGTCCATTACTAAATCACTTCACTGGAAAATGAATAATAATGGAACAGTTACTAGCATCTCTTGGACATATATGCATTTCTCTTTAGCATGTTTTTGATATTCAAGTGCCTCTTCAGCCTGTGCCAGCGAAGTCAGTAAATGCACATTAACTTGCTTCAGAACAGACAGGACACTCTGCTTGAAAACAATTTATAAACCAAAGATGGATTGAAATCTTGGCCTCACACTTACAGGATTGAATACTCCACCTGAAGTTCATTCCACAGCCAATGAAAATGCAGACTAATTTTTTTAACGAAAAATCCCCATAAAGAAGAGAGGAAAGTCAAAAAGCAAATTAATGCAAAAAATGCAGGGCAGGAATACTTGAAAGCAGCACTCAAGCAAGGTGATACAAGAAGACATTTTCCAGGCAGCAAAATTAAAGACTAAAGACATTTTTAAAAACACTATAAGTGACAGTAATAATGTAGAAAGTGCTCAAAAATAGCTTCCATTCCACAACAGAAGATAACAAAATGCTTCAATTTAACTGAGTAACACAAGGCTGTTCCACAGTACTTATTAAATTTAGACATTTTAAGGCAAGTAACCTGCACTCAAGAGTTTAAAAGAGCTGGCTGAGGGGAGCCAATAAAAAATACTGGTTATTTTCATTAAATCTTAGAATACCTATGTCATTCCAGCAGACTCAAAGAAAGCTAATGTTATGTCAGAAGCTATGTGTTTAAATACAATGAATGAGTGCTTATTGACCTGTCAACCTAATACCAGTTCTAGCTAAGCTAAGGCAGTGAATTACATTTGTCTTTAATTTTAGGAGGACCAACAGCAGTTTATAAAATGAGATCCTGTCAGGCTAACCAGTTGTTTTTCTTGGTGTGCTATGAGCCTTGCAGAAATAACAGGGTTTGTAGCTTATCAAAGCAGATGGGAAGAGTAATTTCATTACTGGCTGGGAGCACCTACCTGGCAAACAAAAATGGGGCATTAGAAGGTTTATTTAGTGGAGCTGGCAACTCTGCTGTGCTCGAGTGACTTTAGGTTGAAGGGAAGTTCAGACTAGAAGTGTTACATCATGTCCAGGAGCCAGTAAATCTCAGGACAGTGTTGCAGAGTCCAGTGCTGATTCTGCAGCAAAAAGCTGCTAAATGAAATCTGGGTCCTTGAAAGGATGAAAGGAAGAAGAAAAAGGGGAATTACCTGTCTGTGAAGCAAAGAGCAAATCCTGGACAATCACACAGATGTGAGCTCTGCTCTTATCTGTGCCCAAGCCCATTTCAAAACATGAGAATAAATGTTCAAGAAAGATTTATCCATGTGGGCCTCCTCCATGGGCCACTCACTCACTAACTCAGGGCAGGACCAGGCCCCCACAAACAGAAGGGTACGTGCTTCAAAGAGAAACAGATGCTAATGCACCACCACTGCTGCCAAACCACTGAGATTACCCTTCCAGAACAGCTATTAAAGCAATAAAATCAAAACGAACACTTATCTAGGTAGTGCAAATTGATATTATGAAAATGAGTATTGAAGTTGTTCCATAATTTCATGTGCTTCATAAACCATTAAATACTGGGATGTAATGAGGTATCGTTTAAAATAGTCAGGAAAGGATCACTGCAAAATAAACGAACCAAGAGTTTAGCCCAGGCCTTGGTTACACGGAGCAGGGACCGGCTGGTTCTGTCACGCAGAAGTCACCGTCTGTCACCTGAGAAGGAATGCGAGGTGGGAAATAACGAGGTGACAACGCCTCTCCAGGGTGGCAGCTCTCAGCAGAGCAGCACCGATGGCCGTGCTGGGCAGGGCAGGAGACAGAGCCGGGCAGCAGAGCACCAACTGTGAATCCAAGGCGCGAGTCAGGGTCCAAAGGCATCCCGAGTGGAATGAGATCCCCTCCGATGCTTGCAGGCCAGTGTAAAGGCAGCAACACACTGAGGGGGAGTGGGCAGGGAGTGTTTTGGGAAAACAAGTGGAAGATGCTGTTAATATAAAGAAAATATTCAAATGCTAACATCTGACAGTGGTTCAAGAGATACTGCAATTAGTTTGCTTATGCTTTCAGAGTTACCCTTAAAGAACACAAGTTTCCAGAGGACTGACCAATTTTTGCTTCCACTGCAGCCACCATTTGCTATTAATCTCATGGGGAAAGGCTCCCAATCACCATCAGAGATTCTGCCTACATACAGACACAATAGCAAGCATGTCTTTGGGTTGGACACAAGCAAAGGTGTGTACCCTTTTATAAAGGTATTACCTTCATTAAACCTCCCAGCAGCTCCACTACCCCCTTCCAGCTTCAAATGACTCAAATCCCTCCTGAATGCACCAGGTCTGCTGCACGCCATCCTCAAGCACTAATCCTAGCAGAATTCAGCGGAGGTTTGGTAGAACCAGGCCACACAGCTCCAGAATAGAGACCAGACAG
The DNA here is from genome assembly GCF_024509145.1 of Vidua macroura. NCBI lineage: Eukaryota > Metazoa > Chordata > Aves > Passeriformes > Viduidae > Vidua > Vidua macroura. The sequence goes on from NC_071579.1 coordinate 27,620,464, forward strand.
CCTTTGTAAACTACGGCCAGGCAAAACTGAAGAATTTCTGGAGAGAACTTAAATAAAACTCTCTATAGGTATCACTAGTGCTCAGATACAGCCAAAGACATGTTTGAAGCTTTGTGCTACATTTTGCCTCATTTTTCAATGTGTTTGGAACATTAAGGCAGTTTGTAACGTATATAAAACAAGTGATACTTGTGTTCACACAAGTGGGTATCTTACAGTATGGGGTTATTTTTACTGGAAGTTGATTGAAATGGCCTACATAACTTATGGCTAATGTAGCTTTCCCAAATTATAGCTTTCCCAAAGACATGTTGATACACCCTTGATGGTTCATCAGTTGCAGTGCAGGTATCATGGGTTGGGCTTTCCATCCTTAACAACTTTCACCAAACAAATAATTTCAACTGCAGTGTCCTACATATGGTCTATAGCACAGGCTGTACATTTTGTTCCATCACCCTGAAGTTAGACAACATAAATATACCAGTCTCAAGTCAGAGGAAGTGTGGTTCTCCCAATTTAAAAAGATGTTTTTTAATGTTAACTTTTAACATTCAATTTTAACAAATATTTTATGGGTTTTTACAACTACTTAGGAACCAACATAATTAAGGAAGTCAGATTTTCTTGCTTCCACTCCTGTCCTTGCAGTAGTAAGGAGCTGATTCGGGAGATGTTATGCTAGTACACAGTTGGGGTCACAAATATGTGCATAATCTAAGAGGGCAGAGTTCACCGTGCAATAGTTACTAGTGTTCCATTATTCATAAATGCTCTGATAGCTTTTCCACAAACGCCCAGTGCTTAATGAATCTTGAAAGCTTTTAGTTCAAACAATTATTCCTCATGAAAATGTGTACCAAAGCATATTATTTGTAACTCTATTTGCTTCTCCCCATTTAAATTTCAATTGCTGAGCAGGAAGCAGAAACAAAACCTTCACTGTTGGGCAACAGCCACAGTAAAACAAATTAAGAAGGTGGAGCAGCTGATGAGCATACACAAAAGTTAAGTCCTCCAAAGTACATCACTGTGAGGACCACACTTCTGTATAAAATAAGGGTCAGCAGATGAATTAATTACAAACTGAAAGAGGGATCTGACTGATGAATATTACTGGGTATTTCCAGTTCAAAACAGCTGCAATTAACTCTGCCTTTGCTGTCACCTCAACAGTCAAACTATGCAGTGCTGACATAAGGGGAACAATGCAGCAGTGCCCAGTTCCAGCTGATACCATGGGAATTGCATTCACCAGTCTCTAACTCTGGCTCTTACTGGACAGGGCTGCGCTCTGGGAATGCCACAGCTCAGGGCTCATGGCACCAGGAACCTCACAGCCTCCACACAGAGATGCTCAGGAATCCTGAAGGGAGATGCTCTACATCCTCCCAAGCTGCTCACAGGGATGAAAGTCCTGGCTTGGTAAGAAACATGTTTTGTGCACAGAGCTTGGGTTGAAAGAAGAGTGGGGAGGCACAAGCCAGTCCAACCTGCCACCTTGAAACCGGCCTGGGCTTCCCCAGGAGCTGGGCCAACCTTCAGGCATCACAGGGGAGGGAGATCTGCTCGTGGTGCTTGCAGCCTCTCCTCACCCTGGGTGAAAGGTGCACGGGAGATGTTACAAACTGTTTCCATCTGAATTGTTTCAGTTGATAAGCATTTTCAAGTGCCTGAGTTTCGCCTCCCAGGGAGACTGGATCTGGGAGCTGCCCCATTATATCTGCATGCTCTCTCACACACATACATCCTCAGTCTATGGAGGAAACATTTGTTGTAAACATATGGAGAAGGTCCTGCTGGAGGCCAGCATTTAATGCTCCAGTTAATAACATTTCGAAGAAAAAAAAAAAAAAAAGTGGGGGGGAAGGAGAAAACTAAATTCAGTAGGATGTGAACACAAATAAGGCTCTCAGGTGTAACAGCATTTGCCAAGGTTTGAGCAAGCAAGCTTAAAGACATCCCAGGGCTATAATAAATAAGGGACATGGCCCCTCAGAATGCATGACATAATTGTCTGACTCTATAATATACACACACACACACACAGGGGTTCAGCCTGTTTGTGGTCAATTTGAGGTGTGCTGAGGGCAATTTGCATTGGGTTGAGGTCTCTTAACAACATTCTCAAACACAACAGAGCAGTTGTTTTTAGATGTCCAACAGCATTTTTCCAACTTGTCCTGCACGGTCCCCCTCTTCTGTCCAGGGAGCAGCAGCTATCTGGCTGATGCTCTGGGTTGTTTTCCTCCTGGCTGGATTTCTCCATTTAGCTGCCAGCATTTTTGTTCTTTGATGACTGGGTTTGTAAGCTGGTACCCACTGCTAATGATAATGGCTACTGAGGTCTGTTACAGAGCAGTGTAATACTGACACTTCACATCCCAGAATGGGGAAAAAGCCACGAATGTGTGGGTATGGATTTCGCTCCAGGATCAGCTGTGCCTTCCTTGACTAATTAATCTGCAAGATTTGAACAGTCAGTAGAATGAAAAAAATGGGTCAACTTGGCAGCATGGGACTTAAATAAATAAAAATGAGGCAATAGCTTAGACTATGTCTGTGCTTTGTCCAGGTTTGAAGCCAATACAATATAAAATAGAGTCTTATAGAATGAGATGAACTGATGGCAAATTAGATGAGGCTGAATCCTGTGAAGCAACTTGTTCTGTGCCCAGGAAAGAAGGTGCCAGTACCTTTACTGAAGGCCACACCATGACAGGATGCAGAGATGGATAATGCACTTACTGCATGACAATTGAGCAGGTTTCTCACAGGGAAGAGTAACACAAAAAGATGAAGGCAGCTCTAGTCTATATAGTCATAGTTTTACTGTAATTTAAAATTTATATTGTATGTATGGGGTTTTTTCCCACAGTTTGGAAGCTCAGGCAATCCCAAAGGAAGCCCAGCATCCCACAGTGTGCGTTAGTACCTGTTTTGATTATTCAGTTTGTGGAGGCAGAGTTGAAGGACTGACTACCATGGTGAATCTTGTCATTCCTTACTGCAAAATGAGCAGGTAGTCTGATTGGGGTAAAGCCAGCTGCCCACTGCTAGGACATGGATCAGTGTTCATTCAGGGGGAGCAAATTAATTTTGTGCCATTCTAAAGCTCAACTTTCAATGGCTTTAGTGGAAAAGATGTTAGAAGAGATTAATTAAGTGGTTTTGAGACTAGAACATGACTCCTCTGTGCAAATTCTGTAGTGTCTTATATACTTACATAAAGACCAACTTCTCCAGTCCCATAAAAAGAAAGTAACTCAAAAGATGGAGGCAGAACTCCTTCCTTGCAGCTTTGAGACCCCCCATCCTTCATTCAAATGCCATTAAAATCAGTTCACAAGTAAAAGAAGCCAGACACCTATATGCCAAGACCAAGTGTATGCAAGTCTTGTTTTTACAGGAACATGAGGGTAGGCAGCTGAACACACCTTGTGACAAACTGGACCTAATTCTATCCAGATTCAGAGTAGGCAGCAGGCCACTTCTCCCACAAAGGGAAGCTGCAGTGCATATTGAGTCAGTCATGTTCCCCCTCTAGGCACCAAATCCTTCTACCTCTCAAACACAGCACTGATTTAATCTAAGAAGGTTTACAGAAAATAACTTGTTCTCTCCTTTCTTCACAGAGTGTCTCTTTCCCACTTGCTCTGCCCACTCCCATCCTACCCTTGGATCACGAGCAGACTTAACTCGCTCTCTTACCAATTCTCTTCTGGGAGAAATCTTGCTCTCTACAAGGTACCAAGGAGTAAGAACATTTTAAAAGGGTGACTGAGCAGGACAACATTGCAACAGAAATTCTGGCTCCCAGTTATGCACACAAACAACTCAGCCACCTGCCAATATTTAAAGCAAACGTGTGGAACAAATTTCTTTGTTAATTTACTGACCAATTTCCCTCCTCCTCCACAAAGGGAACACTGTGCTCCACCCCTCCCCTCTTTGGGCAGCTCAATCCCATCCTTTGCTCAGCATTTTATTTTGGTCTTGTAATTGTTGTCTGCTACAGAAGCTACTTACAGCTACAGAAGACAAATGACAAGCAAAAAGCAGCTAAGAACCACTGAATTTGTCCAAAAGCATTACATGGTATATATTTCATTCTGAAACTTAACCAGGCAGCCACAATAAAAGCCCCCGACATTTCTTCTTGCCCAGAAGCAATTCAGGCCCTGGGGAACGATCTTGTATAGTGGCTAATGTGGGTGATGCCATCTCTAACACAACAAGGTCAGAACATGTAATTAGCATTTTTCTCTCCGGGTTTCTCTCTCTTGCTGTGTGCTCGCTCTGCTGTCTCTCCTGGCTGTGGGCTGCCCTCCCTCGCTGCCGGGGAAATCGGGAACAAGCTCCAGTGAAGACAATAGCAACAGCCCAGAGCAATCAGTTTCTAGGGGTACTCAGCACTCACTGGGGCCAGCTCAATGTTACAATGAAAGCTCAACTCAGTCATCCAAGAGCTTGGTCTTACCTTCATATTGGATTTCATCAGACCAACACTTAGAGCAAGAAGCAAAAGCAGAAGCCAAGAGTGGAACATGTGAACCAGGGAAGGGGGACCTAGGAGAGCTGCTGGCATTCCACATCACGGCAATAAACTTTCACTGGGATCTTGGCACTTTCAGTGGAGTCTTAAAGACTTTTAACAGGTAGAGTTGCCATGACAAGGAGAGCATTTGCTGCAGGTTCTGTGGGACAATGCCTGTATTAAAACCTCCACCCTCCTCTCTGCACACAGCACTGGTAACTGTCAGTCATTTATATATTCCATGGGCATCTCCTAATAGGCGTGAACTCCAAACCGAAGATGCTGGGCAGGCAACAAACTTTACGGCATGGTGGAGATTTCTTCTTCATATGGAGACCTTTTATTATCTTTATTAGGCTCAAGTCTCCCTCTTCCCAGCATGTTGTGTCTGCCCTCCTATCTCACCTGCATCCCCTTCCCTGGGATCAGCCTGCTGGGTGCTGTTGTTGTCCCTTCCCAGACAGGAGGAGGCAGCTGGGAGGAGGAAGAAGTCACTGCCTGTGGCACAAGAGCTTGTAATACATCAGCCCAAATCTCCCACTTTGTTGCCCAAAGCAAAGAGCACATCTTTAATTCTGTCTCACAGCAAACACCACAATCTGTGATGTCTCCTTAATTCATATATCTCTCCCCCATTTTCCTCCCTGGCAGTTTTCTTCTCTTTATCTCTACCTGAAAACCACAGCACACTTGAAATCTGTCAAGTGGTTTCCATTTGTATCCAGAAATCTCAGTATTAATAATACATTTTTACCCTATTATTTCTAGTTTCAGTGAAACTTCACAGCAAGCTGACAATTTCTGCATTATAAACACCTCCATGATACAATTTCATGAAGTCTGGATGATACCTAAAGCAGCAACAGAATTGCCACTCAGTCCCACGAGTCTCTGCTTAGAAGAGGGACGCTCATATCCTTCTTGTGGTACCTGGGGTTTGCTGTTATCAAGTCATTTCATGTAAATGAAAGGTGTACATTTCAAATTCCAGCTACAGGGGAACATCCAGCTGTCCTCTGCTCTGAGAACTGAGGAAAGGAAAACAAAATTCACCTATTCTCCATATAACAAGACAAAAAACCAGGATTATCTAAAGAGCCATGCAAAAAATTCAAATTTTCGCTATTCAAAAGATTACCATTCCTTTTAAAGTTGTTTTTTACTTCCTGTTCTTTCAAAAAGCCCCTCAACCTCCAAAATCTGTGCTTCTCTCTTCTGCATATCACAGTGATCCATTTTGACCCCATGGCCCCATCACTCTTACTGCTCCCCTCCACTTCTCTAAGGCCTCTACAGTCCTGCTCAGTGGGGAGGCAGAAATCTCAACCCTTTCTCTCCTCCTCACTTCCAGAACACTATCTTTGATACCACTTGGGTTATGTGATCTGTAGTCACTCTGTTTGTTCCTGGCAAGGTTTCCTTGGCTGCTCCTGCACTGGCAGGGTTCTCCCTCCCACCTGCACACACTGCATTCTCCATTCCTTGAGTCCACCTGAGTCCAGCAGCCCAAACACAGCCCAGCCCCACAGCCGTGTGATCCCTGACTCACAGTGCAAGTCAGCACTTAAGCTGCTTTCCCAAACCCAAATCCAAATCATCTGACCCAGCACGCTGCAGAGCACAAACACAATCCACCTCAAAAACCAAGCTGTGTGACCAGGCATCATTCACTGAAGGAAATTTCTCCCCTGCTACCTCAGAACACAGTAGAATTTCTGGACAATCTCAGGGCTAAAAAACAACCTCTGCAGTCTGAGTTGGTCCTACTGCCTCAGCTCAAGTGCTGTAGAAATGCTTATTTTAGTAACATGAATTACTTCTAGTATCCCAGGTGAAAATTAAATATAGTGTGGAACAAATCAATAATAACAAAAGTATGTATAAGATACACAGCTTGGTGCTGACATTAGAAGTGAAAAAGTCAAAGCCAATAGCTGTTGGCAGCCACATCTGGCATTGAAACATGCATCAGACACAGCTGGAGTCACTTAGTAAGAATTTAACATGAGGTAAGAAATCCTCATCATGTGACAGAGGTGTGCAGCCAGGGCAGACGCAGCTGCAAAGTGGATTTTGGTGCAGCCCAGTCCCACAGCACAGCTACAATAGGGGAAGCACAGAAACACAAGCTAGAGCCATGGGGATTCCTAAACAACTGGAATATGGATAACTGTGGGAAAACCAGCAGA